>NC_056744.1:675330811-675472579 GCF_019279795.1 Protopterus annectens | reverse complement strand
ATCAGTAACAGGAACTGCAAACAAAGTCTAGGGATCAGCAAGCTCTGAAACTGGACTAATCTTGATTAGCAAGGCGGCAAAACAAGAGATTTTTTTTTTTTTTTTTTTAAGAGACAAGCAGAACAGATACAGTAAACACTTATAAATGCTATAAATCGGCTATCACAGCCTACACAAACAATTTGCAACAGTTACAGATATTTAAAGTAACAAACTGAGAAACAAGTGCAATATCAGAATAAATGCAGAATAAAACAGTAGCAATGTATCAGCAAACAGGCGAAAATACAGTAGCAAGATAAATAGAAGTGGAAAGCCACAAAAAATACTTATATCAGGTAAAAACATTTATCGGTAACATACCTAAATATGATTGTAGATTCTTTTTTGTAAGACCAGTTGCTCCTACTACTATTGGAATTGTCTGTGTATCTTTCCTCCACATTGCTCTCATTTCTGTCTGCAAATCCTGATACTGTAGTCACTGGGTGTAGCGATTTCAATGATCAATGCTACTTTTGTCTTCTTTTCATGGACCACTATATCTGGTTTTCTCACATCTCTCCTTTGAACTGTTGGTAATGGGTGATCCCATGTGATGTAGACTTCATATTTTCTATTTTGCTTCATGGCTCATGTTTCCACCATTTTTCAGCTACTTCAGTATTATAATGTTTGTACAATCCCTAGTGCAACAGTCTTGCCACATTATTTTTAAGCCTCTTTTATAGGGCATACCATTACCTCACAGCCTCAGCTAGAAAGTCTACTGCTACCACATATCTCCTTCCAACCCTGCTGTATGCATGTTCTATACTTGTAAACCTTCAAGCTACTCAAAAATCAAAATTGGAGACATGCTACAATACAGTTGCAAACTTTGCTACGAAACGTAACAGGGAAACTCACCTTTGTGAATCTCTGAAAAAACTACACTGGCTAGAGGATCCACAACATCTCTTATACAGTCAACTGCTCACTGCACACAGACTGATTAATAAATGAGAGAATTTCCCTTCATTACATGACATTTTAAAACATTACTCCCCTCAAGAATCCTACTCACTAGCCTGAAAAATCTGACAACCACCACCAAATCAAATAGCTCTGGAGACTCACTGTACTAAAATTAGGTTGCTAACTCTGGAACAAACTAGCTCAATCCCTAAAACAGGCAGACAGAAGTTCACAGTTCAGTCTTCTACTGAAAAAAAATTCTAAGAGACTCTTGGCTTTGCCCATGCATCCCCACAAGGTTAACCAAAAATGTGAGCATTCCTCATCCATTCATCAAGCCTAAATACTAATATCAGCATTACTCTACACTAATACTGCAAGGAACTACCACATTTCAATTAATCCCTAACACTAGCTCTAGCCCCATGCAAATTTCTTCTCTTCCTAACTAATATTGAGCGATGTTATCATACCCGGATCTATTCTACTAGTCAACCAGCTACTACTACTACTACTACTATATTAACCAAATTGTTATCTAAATAAGATTTAACATGTGTGTCAAAAATATTAATTTTCTTTTACCCCAAAAACTTACTTAATTACATGTTTAATGTTAGCCACTATGAGCTTTGTTTCTTTGTACCAATACCAAAAATCAAATGTTTATTAATTTTATTTACTCCCGAAACATACTTAATAGAGTGTTAAATACAAGCCCCTTTGAACTGAGTTTCTCAGTACTTATATCAAAATCAAATATTTAACTAAACTAAATTGTAATTGTATTACTATATTATTATGTTCTGTGTATGTGGAGCTTTTCTCCCTGGGCCTCTGCTGAAACATGGTTACTTTAAACCCAGTTGCACTTTCCCAGTAAACAAAGGCAAATAAATAATTAAAATGCATTATGTATAAGCCTCATTAACATGTGATAACCATCAGTGGACTATGTGTTCCAGAATCTTTAATGGAATTCATAGCAGTGCTAAAAAGAAAATAAATTCAGTTGTGTCATTTAACTTTCCTATACAACATGGCTGATTGCATGGCTGTGGCTTCTTTGTTAAAAGATGATTTTTTTCATTTTTTTTAAACTAACCACAGTCCTCAATGTGTTATTTACCCAATGTGGGCATTTTTGATAGTCTTGCAAATCTGCATATAAATCCTTATGTTGTGCTATGGATAAGTAACTGGTTGTCTGACAGAGCCTATATGGTTTCCGCAAAAGTACCTTACAAAGAGGATCCTAGGCCTAAAGCATTTGTCCTACATGGACAGACTCAAAAGCCTCCAACTATTCTCTGTCTCATATCGCCTACTTAGAGGCGATCTCTGCTTGGCTTACAAAGCCATGTTTGACCCAGCTCTGTTAGAAATGCTATCTCTAAAGAAATCCCAATCCTTCCGCACCACATGCTCCAGAGACCTCAACCTCATTATCACAATTAACAGAACATGCTGGAGGGACAGGTTCATAACCCAGAGATTGCCCATGCTATGGAATAGATTTCCCATAAATGTCAAGCAGAGCACCTCACTGGCCCTTTTCCAAGAGAAACCTTGATGAGGAAATAGAAAATTCATCCTGGGGATCACTCCAGTGGCTCTACTCGATAGAGGCACTGGGAACTAAGGTCAGGTGGCATGATGCCTGGGTAATCCTATGGGTTAGGCTTGTAAAGGCCCCAGGGCCATTAGCCTAGTACACAACTATGAACCTATGAACATCTGCCAATTCTGAAAGCAAAATAATTTATCAGTGGTATACCACCGGGCTCTCCTATTTGACATATATGTATATATAAAACACCTATGTAGTTATGTTAAATGTCACTAGCAGCTTAAACACATTTTGGCATTCCAGAGCATTTTCTGAAACATCGTCTTAAAAAGCATAAGATAAACAAATGAAAATAATTTGTGAGCACTAAAAGCTATTACAGTTGCACAGTTTGCAATGTTATCAGTAAGAGGTATTCTTTACAGTGGTAATAGTCAGTGCATATATAGTCTTTCCATTAATATTATAAAATATTAAGAATTTGCACAAACCGAAAATAATGTATTTTTGCTAAATTTTCACAAACTAATTGTTATAGCTTGGAAACTATATAATCAAGACATATATTGTTAGAACACTTTTGTTAACCAGACATAAGCGTTCACATAACAGCAAGAGTTTCCTCCCAGAATACATGTTTATTGAGATATTTACAGAAGGAGAGAAACATATACTTAATTGTATAATTAGTAATACAAGTAATACTGAATATCTCTCAGTGCAACTTACAGTGCAAATAACAAAGTTTGTTTTCTTTAACAATATCTAAGGTTTCTCCTACTGCCATATCACTGTAATTCACTTGTTTTTAAAGTATTAAGTATGTATGGAAACATTGCTTATTTTCGTAATTACCATTAGTAACAATATACCCAGTGTAATGTGATAGAAATGGACATTGGCAATGAATTTTCTTGTCTCCCACCATTGTATTTCACACCATATCACTCAATAGCCTGTAAGCCATTCAGTTATAATAATATGGACATAAACATGAACATTTGAGTAATACTTGTAAACAGGGATTAATTTTTCTAATGCATGTCATACTAGAGTAATAATCATAGTGTTTGTTTGTGTCTTTCGGCTTTTCCTGGTTAGGGGTAGCCACAGCGGAACTCTGGTCCGCTAATGATCGGTAGTTGATTTTTACGTGCCGAGTTACCAGCCCTGACACACAACCTTCAACGAAGGTACGCCCATTCACATATGTCTCCACGCAGAAGACGCTCTAGCTGAGAATCGAACCGGACAGTGTCTTTACTGTGAGGCGACAACGCTACAGCAGTACGTGTAGTTTTGTTAATAAATCCTGGCCCTGTGTAATGCTGCCTATTGTTAGCTGGTAAGTCACTTAGTTAAAGAAGCTGGTCCCAAAAGAGATCTGAATGCCATAATGACCTATAGGTGTTAACTAGAAGTATATGAAAAGGTATTATAAGCTTGAGTGAGATGTATGTTTCTCAGATCTTCAGGCCAGCATTCCTGACCTATAGTTAACTAAGTTTGCAGATGACTATAAATTAGGTGCTTTGTTCGCTCTTCAACCAACTCACAATTGCTCCAACATGAGATAGACCATGTTAACAATCGATGCAAGAACCATGGTCTCAATTTAATTGTAAAAAATGTTGCATAGTTCATTTTGGAAAACATAATAGTTTCACTTAGATGATGCACCCATCCTATCAGACACTAATGCAAGGGATTTTACCACTCTGGTTGATAATCCCTTATCATTTGACCATCATGTCTCCACAGTAGTTAAGAAAGCATTTTATCTAGCTCATCTAATTTTCAAAGGGAATTTTCACTAGAGTCAAAGAAATCTTCATCCCCCTTTACTTGTATCTTATCAAATCACTTATTGAATATTATGCACCTTTCCGCATGTATTTGTCTAAACATATCACATAGCTTGAAATATCTCATAAATTCATAACTAAAAATATCAGTGGCCTCAGAAATGTTAGTTATCAGGAGAGACTGGCATGCCTTTCTTTACTTAGTCAGAATTCTCCATGGAGATCAGTGTCTAGATTTCTGACCCATGAAAGATCTATCTCTTTTTGACGTCCCATTCCTTTGTAGAACTAATTGCGCCATAAATAATCAACTAAAAGAACTAAGCCTTCATCGGCAGATAAATAAAAGAAGTTGGTTTGATTGACTCTTATTCCCATGTATCCTTCACATCTGGAACAAACTTCGACTACCTGCCAAGCAGAGTAGCACCCTTGTCACCTTCAAGTTAAACCTAGATAATTGGGTGGGCAGCTTCAAATTCTCCCCAAAACTATCTTGTTTTGCCCTCCTTGAGTCTTGAGTGAACCTTTGAATAGAGTCGTTTGACTAGGCTTATAATGGCCTGCAGACTGATTGCCTAGTACTTGTCTATTAACCTAAAAACATTAGATACTGAAGACCCAGCATTATCACATACCCAACTATGACAGCTAAGACACTGACATAATTAATAGCCTTGTTTTTAACAATGTAGCAATAACTGAATATGCCTATGTGCCAAAAGACTATATCCTTTTCAAATTGTATAGAATGACTTAGATTTCAATAGTGTAAGTCCAGTGGGCAGATAATGTCTTTATGAATTGTTCATTCTAATACTACTTTGCGTCTCACATTGATCCTAATAGTATTTATATTTACAAAAACTACATCAAGACTTTTTCCTTTTTTAATGTTGGTGTCAAGCCTTTACTTCTTGGTTTTAGTATCCTTTTACTTTGGTTAACAAAAACCCTACTTGAATTCTCAAAACCCTTCACTATAGGTAAATCCTCTTTATCTTCATCTTCCGTTAGTGAACCACATTTATGTTATACACAAATTTATATTTCTTATATATGTTCTATAGTATTAATATTTTGCAACTCACTTTCCCTTGCTCTCCTAGCCTCCTTACAGCTGTCTGTATTACATTGTCACCTGTTTGAGTTCTTTCTGAAGCTGCATATTTTATAATAATAGTCATGATCAGAATATTAGTAGTGGACAGTCGATACAAGAATGCAACTTTTTCTTACATTTACAACACAGCAACTTATGTATTTAACCCTATCCTATTTCACCACATAAAAGGCATATTTTTAACATGACCCAACTGAATGACTAAAATCACTACAAAAATAACAAAATTTAGTCTTTCCTGAGTATTTCATGGTGCACTTGTGACCATTATTATGCATTACACCAGGAATGTGCACTATAATGTTGTACTTATTTTTTAATATTGCCTAAACAGTCAGTTCTCCAGTCCAAAGTCTCATTTTATCATAAATATGATACACATCGGTTACTTTTTCACAGTAAGAATCAAAAATACATATCATCTGAATCTACATCAGAAGTATGAAATTGATCAGACACTTTATGCTTGGTTTGGAAGTTCTTTGTTTTTTAGAAGTTAAAGACTTCAAAAAAGTAATACCTAATTATTTTGCTCAAGCAACTATAAAAACATATTGATCACTTTGTAGGACTCAAAAACCCTTCAGAAAAAAGTGTTTTGTCTAAATTCATTAATCTATTTACATTGTTTGTTATTATCCCCAACAGTGAAATAACACTGTTCAGCAGTTCATACCTGTTGATAACTTTATCTTGCTTATGGGGAATTGGAAAGTGGACAATGCTACTCTAACACAGGAGAACAATTTGTTTGTCTTGTCATAGTAGAAGCAGCTATGGTGATATTTTTTAATGTTAAATCCTTGATGTGTTATTCTTTGCATAAGCGTGGTTTCTAATAACTAATCAAAATGCTTCTTATACCCCTTGTGACCCTGATAGAGGAATCCTGCAATAACAGTAAGCATTCCTCCATCCCTTCCTTGCTAGCTTCATACCTACCAATGACAGACAATAGTAATAGAATCCTTGTGTATTCTGTTGCCAGGTCATCAGTAATAATGGACAGCTCATATATGTCATCCTTGCTCTATGATTCTGCTACCCCTCCAGCCACCTCTGTGTCAGATTTGAGGTTTGAAAAAGTCAGGGAATTTCCACAGTGCCCTGGCCAAATTTCCCCTAGTGAGTACAGTTATTGCCTGGGGTCTCCGATGAAAACAGGCCACTGACCTAGCAGCACTAACACTGTGAACAAAAGATAAATTAAAACAAAGTGCACATGGTTGTTACACATCTTTATTATTACTCGTCACGATTATCTGCACTGAAAAAAAATGAAAATATACAGTCCTGCAGAAAAGCTGATTAAAATTCAGCTAATGAAATAAACAGTCAAGAAAAAAATATATTTTTCCTGGGAAGGAATCAAAATACTTAGCTGTTATGTTTTTGAGTTAGCAATTAAAAAGTGGTTACAGTATTATAATCCTTTGAATTTAACTGTACTGGGTGAGCGCTGTGTCAGTGGCAGCTGTTTTTAATATGCATCTCTGCAGTATAATAGAGACTGTTTGAGAAAGATCAGCTGCAGTGTTTGACGTTATCCATGAATGTGTAGTTTACACTGCAGCTTGTGATGCTTTATGGTTACAGGTGTTGTCGTAAGATTTGTAGTTTCTTCACATTTCAGTAAAGATTATTAGAAATGAAATGGCTGAAGTGCCTGTCAATGAAAATGGCCTCATTGCCAGTTGTTGCATCCACGTAGAATTAACTGAATTAATTTATATATAAAATTATTGGTTTTATGAGAAATATAGTACTTTTTCACAATTTGTCAAAAGATTTTAGCATGGTTTTAATAAAATAGTCAAGTGAGCTACATTTAAAAAAAAAACAGATGCATTTATTAAAAGATGTCAAAATATTCTTGTAGAGATTGGATAATTATTCAAAAATACACACTTGTTTGCCATTGTTATTTGAGTGTTCAAACACCCCCATATTTCTGCAATTCATTAAAAATGCTGACTTTCAGAAAGATGTAGGAACAAGAGGATGCATTATATTTGCCTATACATGGGCTTTTCTTAACTTTGTCCAAAAGTAGAGATTTTCATAGAATTCGTATCACTTAAGCTCTCAGGGTTCAATAAGTCAGTTTAGAAAAAATAGATTTTCATTTAGCTGTCATGTTATTTAGGAACAATGCTGCAGTAACTCTGCTGTGATTGTAACAGCTGAAGACTGATACAGTTGTTAATTCCAACACTAAGCCAGAATTCCTGCAGCTGTCAAATGAATGTCAGTGCACATATATACTAGATCAACCAGATTTTTTTTTCAAACTCTTTGGCATTATGTTAAAATATCTCCTGCAGTCTGTGAAGCTAGTATGTTTTATGCTATCAGACATGGGTTGGTCCTTGTAATGGCTCTTTAGGTATAAGAACTTTAACATGTTTTTTTTTCTTACTGCTTTTAATCTGCAATATTCATATTCTTCAAATCAGACTACTACAAGTTTGATTTCTACTTGTTGGCTGTTCAGTGACTGGAGCGCAACAGCATCCGATCTAGGCATGGTTCTATACACCTTTTTTTCTTTTTAGTTTTTGGTTTGAATAAATGTTGTTTTTTGTGTGTTAACTTGGTGCAGTTTTTCTGTTTTTGCTTTATGGTTCTATACTATCAACAATTACACCGTCTTCATGCTCCTGTCTCCATTTAATTTTTATGCAAAACAAACACACTAGATTTGTCCCAATTTATATCTGTGTTGTTGTTGTGTCTTTTGGCTTATCCTGGTTAGGGGTCACCACACCGGAACTCCGGTCCACTAATGTTTGGTAGTGGATTTTTACGTGCCGAGTTACCAGCCCTGATGCACAACCTTCAACGAAGGCACACCCATTCACGCATGCCTCCACACAGAAGATGCTCTAGCTGAGAATCGAACGCAACAACGTCTTGCTGTGAGGTGACAACGCTACCGCAGCACCACTACCGCGGGTTCACAATTTATATCTGTGTATAAAATTATATACTACATGTATGACAATAGCTATACCATAGATGAAAGTAGAAAAAAGGGTAATATTAACATATATATATATATATATATATATATATATATATATATATATATATATATTTACGTATGTATGTATATATGGGTCTACTTCTAAATTTCAAACTTTCAAACTGATGACTTTCTTATGGTCGAGACCATAAGATCAAAGTTTTGAATCATTGAAATTTAAATAAAAAAAAATAAAGACAAAACATTTTTTTTTAATGTTTTTGCAGGGGGGGGGGTCAAGCCCCCATGCACCCCCACATGCCCTGCTAATTAAATATGCCAGTTCCGAGATCACACTACAATGAGGAAAATCGTAAATATACTGCTCCGTGCTGACGGCGATCTTCATTTAAACAGTTCAAAGTTTAAAAACTTCAATCTTATGGTCTCGACCATAAGAAAGTCGATGTTTTGAAAGTTTGAAATTTTTTTCATGGGTGTATTTATTTACACAATTCTTAATGATACCCTTAAAAAACAATATTCAGTCATTTTTTGTTGTGAAACATATGTTGGATGCTAACAGAAGTGCAGATTTTATTTCTGTGGTGATAGCCTTTGATGTCCTTCCATATCACTGTTTTAGTATTCTTTACCAAAGGGATTCCCTGCCAAGGGTGGCAATGTGTAGCCAGTATACCAAAGTCTTAGGATTTACAGATGTTGTACATCACATGTATGGTCCCTGCTGAAGGCATAGGGCATAAAGGTGATGTACAAATGTACTCAATACTTCTTTGCCACTAGTGTAAATGCCTTCATTGAATGTCATTCTGATTGCTCCTTCTTCAATGCTGGTTACCAAGCCATGTTTCAGGTAAGTGCCCTGTTGGGGTTTCTTCTTAACCTTCTTTCTTTTTCAGTGTTGTAGGTTAACATGTCATCAAGAAAGTGAAAATGTCTGTGTGGGAGCCACAGTCTCCATAAGGATTGTCAAAAGCATTGTTTCATTTGTTTGGGTGCTTTTCATGACCACACATAGTGTTCTATCTGCCAGACATTTGTCCCTAAGATTCTACATAGTCATCTCTCCTCCTTGTCCATTTATCTGGAGAACCAACATCTTAAATTGTTGGTGTATGGTGCGATGGTGGAATCCTCCCTGTCCTGAAGGTCAGCCACCTGCCAAGGAAAAAGGCCAAAAGAGTCGAGCCTGATTTGCCCCCCCCCCCTCCTTATGCTCAAGCCTTTTCCCTTTCTCCTTCTGGATGCATGTATTTCTCCTACTTCCTGGGACTGTTGTTCCTCCTGGTCGCTATTTCAGTCCTGAGGTATGTACATCCGTACAGCACCTTTTGTCCAACACCTTGAGCAGGGAGCATAGGTGTGACATATGATGTTTATAAAATCCTAAGGGTTTGGTATACTATCTGTGCACTGGGCTACCCTTGGCAGGGAACTCCTTTAGTAAAAAATATTGCAACAATGAGGAGAAGAGCATCTACTGTTATGGTAAAGATTTTACACATTGAAAACTACCTCACACAATACCAACTTATACTTAACCCAGACAAAACAAAATGAATGGTATTCTCCAATCACAAATTAAACAGTAACAACCCCTCTTTTGCCACTTACTCATCCAATAAAACCAAAATTGAACTGGTAGAACCCACCAAATTATTTGGAGTAACAACAGCTCATTCTCTTAAATTCGATAGACACCTAGTTCTCACCATCAAAGGTTCACATGGAACTAGGTACCCTATAGAGAGCAGAACCATATCTTATTAACCCAACCAGACACTCCGTAGCAAAACCTCAATTACAATCTACCCTCCTGTACACCTCCTCTGTGTTCACAAACTTATAAAAACTGACATAAACAGATTAAAAGTATGCTGCAACAAAACTGCAAAATTTGCAGCCCACCTGCCATCAAGAACACACCAGTGTTTCGTCATTCACACATTAAATTGGGTTGAACTGCCCAATCTACTATCCCTCAACCAGCTAACATTTGCCTACTCAGTACTCTACAACCCTGATAACTGCCCTGCACTCAGTAACTTAATTCAACCATATTCTAACAGCAGAGCTCCCAGGTCCTCTGACCAGTTTCTACTAACAGTCACTAAGACCAATAACAGTTTTGAGACACCCTCTTCTCTAAAACGCATATCCAAAAAATGGAACTTAATAGCACAGAACATAAGAACTACCACTAATAAGATTACATTTAAGACACTTCTTGGGGAGTATCTTACCAGCAACTGACTATGCTCCTGCAATACTCCAGGCAGACAATCTCTTTTTTGTTTTCCTCTCAACTCAAATTTCACTTTGCTCTGACTACTCCCTAAAATACTAAACCTGCTTTTTAACTCTATATATATATATATATATATATATATATATATATATATATATATATATATATACCAACTGTTAGTTTTTATTTTATAAGAAATGTAAACAAATGTGTACTAAATGTCCTCTACTTTTACTTTATACGAGAAACCTTACATTTTACTGTACATTACTGAATAGGAACTATTATGTAATTTTGTTCTGTTATCACTGTAAATGTATTCTGTATTGGAGTTTCTCTCCCCGGGCCTCCACTGAAAATGGGCCTTAGCCAAGTCGGACACTCCCGTTAAACAAATGTAAAATAAATAAATAAATAAATATACAACCATACTTTTTTAGTTCATATTCTGCAGTACTTTATAATCTCTAGGTCCCATCTCCACCATTTGGAGATCTGACCTAACTTCCGGACACTGTCTGGGCAAAGTTTTGCATTTGACAAATGCCTGTGTGGGTTATTCTGGGTATACCTGTTTCCTCTCACATCCAACAGTGTGATGTATAATTTTATATGCTAAGAAAAAAATTAATTAAAATTAAGTAAACAATAAAAGAATGTTTAGAACTAAAAATGGTTTTGAACTTTGCCATCAGTCATATGTGCATGAAAAATTTGGGGCACTTCATTCTCGTGGAGATGGTGACTAACATTGCTGGTTTATCTGTCTCCCTGTCTCAAGAAAAAAAGGCCCATGAACAAAGCACGATCCTTCCCTAATATAATATGGCACCAGAATTTGTGCATAAAATAACTGAATTGAATAACTGGTTTCACAGATCTACCACTGGGAGATGGTTTTGACAGTGCATCCACATGATGGAGAGCTGAGGGAGTCTCAAGCCTAATTTATTAGTAATGGCTCCCACATTCCTGCCCTGTATGTATACTTCCTGAACAGGAAATTTGCTTCCTTTCAGTAACATTTAAGGCAATTTCATACCTATGGAGATTTCTGTAAGAAATGAACAATCTGAGGATGACACTCCCTAATGCTTAAGCTTAAAAAAAGAAAATGTACTACCATATGATTTAACCCTGGAAGATATGCAGGTTTGTGACACCACTAAAATATGGTTCAAGGATTAATTCTTAATCAGAAATGTGGAGTTTTATGAAAAAAAAAATACAATTCTCTTGCACACAAATCCACCAAACATTGCAAAAAGCTTTACTCTTGCATAGTTCTAGATTGTAATGCTGCAGTTAACTCATTTACATCTATACTATTCTCCCTATATAATATACTGTTCCCACACAATCAAATAAAATAAAACAAACTAAAGCAGGTGGGTGAATTAAGACAACTATTTAAACTATTAGATGAAGTCTTAAAAAACTGTAAAACAAGTATCTTTGTGGAAAACTGAACAAAGATTTATAGCCTGCCCAAGCATAGCAAATTAATCAGTTAGAAGATGTAAGGGTGACTTCCCAAAAAGGCAGCCAATTCCCCTCTTCAACCAACCTAAAAATTCAGTAAACATTTCAATCAATTTACAGACGGTACCAAAAACAGCAACCCATCTACAGCCAAAACATTATGGCCCTACATGGTCTTTCTTCAATAGAATACTTTTCCAATGAGTTTAGTCATCTTTCTACTCCTGATCCCAGAGTTCACCTTTCCTGGATGCATGCAGGTCATTATTCTCTCCACAATTTTATTTCAAAAACATCAGATCCAATGATATACAAAGACTGCTTGAAGAAAAGCCTACAGATGCACCTGTGCTTATAGACAGTTCGCACCTTTGATTTATTACAACCTGGTCAGAACACACCATTACCCCCTCAAACATATCTACATCCCTTTGCAAAAACGTATTATCTGGCATCTGGATAAATACCACTACAAAGGCTATTCAAAAAATTTATCAACTCAACTCACCATCGAATCTCATGCCAGTTTCTATCTTCTATACTCTATAAATATTCTAGAAAGGCAGGCCTACATACACTTACCAGAATACTTCAAAACTCAGGGCCTTCTCTCTGTTCATCAGACTGCTCCTCATTTGGATTCAGTTTCAATGGAACTTGATGGATTACCTATTGTCAAATATGGACAAGAGCTTATTGACCAAAGCAATTTTTACTGACCTCTACAAAGCCTTCATTATAGATGTTCATCAGTTACCACATATTCACTATTAGCAAGTCCAAATGCAATACAGTTGTTTCAAAACTTTCAGTCTGAAAATGTGTTTGAGAATTGAACCAGAAACAAGAAACACATTCTGTTTTAGGACCTTTTTCTACTTTCTGTACATTAACAAACTCCCCCATGATCACCCACAAATTCCAATTTTACTCCGCATAGATGATTTGGTCATCCACAGATTACACTCTGCTTCCTCAGAAATAAAGTCCTAAGTCCAACATAACCTCAAAACTATTAACAATTGATTTATCAGCAGGAAAGGAAATCCTTAACTGCTCCAATACCAAGCCAATGCTTTTTGGAACAAAACCAACACTATTATTTGGTTCCAGAGGTCAGCATATCATAGATCACAACAATAACCCTGTCACAACAACAAAGTCTTATAACACTATGGTCTTTTGGTATTCAGAAACCTCATTTTTTCATCTTTACTTCAAAAATACCAGAATTAAAATCTAAAAACTTTGTTGAAAAGTTGTACATTCTCTCATTCCCTGTCGACCATGGAAGCAATAGGTAATGGAGTTCTACTCGCACAATTCAGCTACTGTGGAAAACTGGCCCCTGCCATCACCATTAGGGTTAAGTCATTGTTTTCCTCTTAAAAGAGAACCTAAACTATCTACAAACCACCACAAATGTAATTTGCCACAAATCTGTGCAAAACTGTAGCATATTAGTCACAATCCACAAATATCTAAACTCCTTCTATGCTCACTCCTGTTTACGCTACTCAAACAAAACTAACTTACTCAGTTTGATGGAGATTCAAATTATGGAAGAGGACTTATTACTCCATGTTCACTCTGACAACACATACTCTGTTCTTACCCATTCATATCAAGAGACAGTATAGTGTAGCTCCCACTGTATTTCATTGTAGAAGTAATAGACTGCAGTTTTCCATTATACCACAAGGTGGAGCTCCTTTTCAGGAATATAAAAGACAATTTCGAAAGTGAAAGGGAGGAGACTGGAACACTAGCTGAAGGAGGGAAGACTGAAAGACCAGCTGAAGGGAAAAGGGCCTTGCAGCATAACTGGATTTTTTTTCTAGTGTTTTGGGACAGAGAAGAGAGGTAGCAGTTTGTGTCTGTCTCTTGCTGAAATCCTGGATGATGGTATTTTGTGGATTCAGGAGAGAAGTCTGAATCCAATAATTCCACGCCTGCATATGAGTCAAAAAGAAAATGAGTTCCCTTGGGCCTAGGCAGAGATGCCATAGATGACTACCAGAGTTCTGGAGGGTGATTTTCCATTTTTCTCGTCAGAGGAACTGAGGTACCTGGTCACTGGGATATTCTTGATGGAGTAGTGAGAGGTTTTTGTCCATCATTTTTATACTTTTATAAGATTGTGGATCCCCCCCAAAAATGCTTTGTGGATTACAAATAGCTGGGATCCATATGAGCTTCAACCTTGGGCCCCATCATGCTGGCAGTAGGACTGTAAGTAGTCACTGGCCAGTGAACAGGGTACAATAGAGTGTCTCATAGTTGGTCTGTTTAGATTGATATAGGGGATAGAGGGTCTTAGTACTGTTGCCTTAAAGACTCTTTATTGCTAAATGACATTTCATTTTCTCATATTTGTATTGTTGCATTATAAATCTTTATTGTTCAGTGACATTGCATTTTTCTCGTGTTAGTACTGCTGTCTTCAAGAATCTTTACTGCTCAATGACATTGCATCTTTTTCATATCTGTACTGTTGTATTATAACCCTTTTTTTTTCTCCCTCAATAACATTTCATTTTTTTCCGTGTTTGTATTGCTGTATTATAAAAGCTTTACTGCTAATTGATATTGCCTTTGTGTGCATATTTGAATGTCAAGATCTTTTCTGTTGAGTTCTGGGGAAGGGGGTAAATGTACGGTTTCTTTACATGCATATCTCACTCTGCCTTACTGCTAACTGTTGCACTGTTGAAGTAATTTATTTGTTGTGCTATTTCCCTTTAAACTAAAGTGTCACCTAGAACAAAATCTATCACTTGCCACCTTGGGGTGTTAGGCCTAAAGAAGGGGTGTCACCAGAGTCAGGTAGGAAGGAACCCATATCTACTTCAACAACACCTGTGGTGCGCTACAATAGTAACCACAATGTTTTTAACATTTGGCAATAAGTCTGAAATTCCATCTCCCTGAATATCAGAAAACATCGAAAACTACCCCAACTTCTGATCTAAACTTAGAATCCTCTTATAAACAATGCCTAAATGCATCTGCTTTAAGCACATCTGACATGGTCACAAAGATCTTGTAATCATTTAATAAACCATACACATGCTAGTCCTTTATCATCTATAACACTTCACTGCCATACTTCTTAACCTGCCGTCTCAGTTCATACTCCTCTTAACTTTAATATCATTGAATCTTGAGCCACTAACCTATAGCAACTTTTCATTTCAATAAAAACACCCGATATTATGCATGTTTTTTACATTACAAAAAAAGTGGTGTATTGTCTTAGCCTATATAAATAGGAGCTGTAAATTCAATTCTTATTCATTAGTGTAAATGTATCTAATTGAAACTAGTTGCATGTTTTATGTTTCTTTATCAGTGTGTGTACTTATGTGCCTTATATGTTTTTGATTATCTTGGTTTCTTTTTCTTCTTTTTTCCCCTGCTCAGTGTGAAATAGGTCTGCATAGATCAGTGTTCTAGCCTGGTTAAGATTGCCAAATTAAATAAAATAATATGGATGGACATGCTCCACCTAAAAAAAAAACAAATCCCGGAGAGCCACACGCTCTAGAGATATAAACCTCACCACAACGATAAATAGAACATGCTGGAGGGATAGATTCCTATCCCAGAGACTCCCCATGCTTTGGAACAGGATTCCAATATACATCAGGCAGAGCTCCTCACTAACACTCTTCAAAAGAAACCTTGACAAGTTAATGGGAAACAGAAAATTTAGCCTGGGGATCACTGCAGTGGCTGTGCTGGACAGTGGCGCAGGGAACTAATGGCTCTGCTGGACAGAGGCACAGGGATCTAATCTAAGTGGGTGGCGAAAGCCAACACATTCTGGCTAGGCTTATAAATGCCCTCAGGCAGATAGCCTAGTACTTACCTATGAACCTATAATAATGAATAAATTAATGGGCATTGTAATGAATAAATTAATGCATAAACAAATGAATAAAAAAGTAATCATGTTATAACTCAATAATATTCTTCAAGGCTTAGATCAACCTTTTGTGCAATACTGCCACTTGAGGATTTGCAAAATGCAGGATCACCAAAATGATCAAAATTCAGTACAGATAGTGACCATACTCTAAGCAGCCCCAACATTTTGGCAAGATATCAAATGTTTCTGTAATATATTTGATAAATGCAGTACCAGCCATGTCCATATAACATTTCAATGCAATGAAAAATTCATAAACAAAACACAGTGGTAAATTTCTCAGTAGCGTTACACTTGAGGGAAAGCTAGACTCACGTTTAAAAAATATTCCCAGGTGTTTTCTTTCAAATTTGAAACAAAACTTTGTAGACCCCCTACTCATCTTTTTATTTTTAAGAATATTGTTGTAGGCTTAGCTCTTGGCATCTGGTGACAAGATACAATGATCTTTATCAATAAAGTTGAACCTGCAACTGATTCAGGTAGCTATCAACCCACCTGTCTTAACCTGTATCATCTGTAGAGTTGTGGAAATACTGCTGAGGGAATTGGTTCAAAAACTATAGAGAGCTACCTTATCTGGACATAAAGTAGTATGTTTTTCAAAAGGTAGGTAATGTTTTTATTCTTGGTCTATTTCTCAGAAAAGTCACTCCTGTGCTGGATGAAGGATTGACGGTGCATATGTCTCATCTTGGTCTTGAAAGACATCTAATACAATCTAATGTATAATGATTATAGATGAACCCTTTAAACTAAGGTTTAATATTTATGAGATGTGCTGGACAGCTTACCGGATCCCAGAAAGAAACCTAATGGTTACATTAAGTGGCCAGTTCTCCACAACAGCTGAAGAAATTTATGGGAATCCCAAGACTTACACTTTGGCCTTTTCCTTTTGGCATCTTCTTCTCAGATGCCCAGGTGATACCAACAATCTCTATAAATACTATGCTTGTTTATTACTGCATATACAGTCCATTTCTCTTGTTATTTCAACAAATGTAGCTGTAAACCAAGCCTGGCATAAAAGAAATGGGCAGAATAGACACATACATAAATGTAACATAACTTACCTTTGAAAATCAAACATTTTCTGTCACTTTTTATTCTGTTCTTGTCATTAAAAAAATGAGAAGAATCAAAAAGTGTAGTTATTGGCAGAGACCTCTCATTTGCTCTACAAGTTGCCATAATAGTGAGAAAGTCCTTTAATGAGGTTGATATATCCAAGGAAAGTTCTAGTCACTCTAATAATGTCAGTATGCTTCTTATTGGCTTCACCAATCACTGTGGAAAACGTTCCTACATATGAACTCCTAACCAAGTGCATGTTTAACTGAAGAATAGAGGTAATGTTGTACAACTAAAGCAGCTGCAGCAGTTCATTACTTACAGGCCACAAAGGTGTATAGGTCTGAGTTGCTTCAGTTTTGTAATGTCTCCTGAGAGGTGACCCAAGCCTTACACTCAAATCCAGATGAGAATCTGTGACTGGAAGAAATAGTCATGAGAGACAACACATTTATACATATATCACCTCAAAACTGTTATTAACAACTGCAGCAAGTGCAGAGTCATAGTGAGAATGCCCTGGCGTTGACTCGTGATAAAGGTGCAGTTAGCACCTTAAGTAGCTCAAGGATTTGGCAACACACTGGCAGGGAAGGATAGGCATTTGCATTCTGGAATGTGAAGGGCAGAGGTTCATCCTGAGGATGTGTGTCATGCACATAATAACATAAGATCATATCACAACCACAGAAGAATTCCCAGATCATTATTTCAACAGTCTATGGGATTCAGTAGCTGACATCTCTGGATGCTACCAAGTGCAGGGTAAATAAGTTATATTTCATAGGCTCAAGGGTTCATAGGCGGTTACTAGGCTATTGACCTGAGCGCTTTAAGCCTTGCCTATTACACCCATTATATTTCATGAGAAGAAGTGTAGTCAGTGCAGATTATTATTAGTAATGACTGCCCATGTCGAAGAGGGATGTGGGAACTATTCCTGGCAAGAATTTGTGGTTTCCCATCCATTCATCCAGGCTCCTTTTTAACAGAGTCATAGAGGTGTTCTGCTTAACATGACTTATTAGCCTATTCCAGAAAAGTGGCAACCTCTGTGAGATCAGTTTGACTCTGCAGCATGTCCTATTTAAACTCCAGGCCAGATGTAGGTCATGGGAGTGGGTAATTTTAGTCCCATTTGACTTACGGATGTGCATTTAGAAAAACAATTAGTTTAGTAGCAGTATGGCACTAGGGTGCCTCAGTTTTCTGTCATATCCTGAATCTGTATCAGATTAGGCCAGGGAAGGAAAAACATTCAGTATGGTAGATCCAACGATTGAGGAAACACATCAGAAATAGCTAATGGTCGACTGTGGGAGGCACAAAAATGTAGTAACAAATGCAGCAGGATCATCAACTAGTGTTTCCCTTCCATTCCCTTTGGAATATATTCACACTCCGAATAATACAGTGCCATTTCACCTCAGCATTTAAAAGGAAGTTAATTACATGAGTACATGGAAATTATTGCTTGGGAACCTAACAACTTTGTTCAACTTTCTTGAAGGTCACTAAGCTGTAGGATTTGTACTTAACCAATGAACTCAGCACATTGTTTGTTGTCTGTCATGTTCCTTTCTACTGCTTTGTTACCAGAAAATGTACATTGTTTGATTTTGCCTTCAAAAGTAAGTAGCTTGGATCTTTTAAAAAATAGCTGTCAGGTTGCTCACTACTACATTTTAATTCATATTTCAAATACATTCATGTGTCTTTTAAGAAATATATCATTATTCAATGTAAAACAGTATGTTTTGATATCAGTTTAATTTGTTGGTTTCTTTCTCCGTAATTTAACACTTTTATCAGCAATACATAGGTGACTAAAATATAGCATTTAATTTTTAGAAAGCATAAAGGAAGAAACCATTATTTTTTCTCTTTCTCTCATACACACACACACACACACACACACACACACACACACACACACACACACACACACACTTCCTCTCTCCCTCTGTCATAAGTGAGGTTTGAATGACTCTTATCAGAATTTATAAAGATACATAAACATTCCATTGGGTTTTCAAACTAGATGCATGGTGCAGTATTCAGAACAATATAGTACTTTGTTCATTCAAAATAAGCCCGAAATACATTGATGTAAATTGCAGATATGGGGACTGCATAAATGACCACAGTAAAGGGCATCAGTACTATTTATTTTGAAGCAAATGTTTCTAAAGCCTTGAAGGTTCAGCAAAGTATATTAATAAAACTGCAAAATGTAGTGCCGTGTTTGGTGTGTTCTATTATAGTCTGATGTAACATCAAAATTTAAGTAAAAACTTATTACTTTACAGAAAGCCAAGAAAAGTAACTGTTTATGCCAGAGTGCTTTCTAATTGCATTGTTATGAGGTGGATATTAGAATAATGCCTCTGCTTATATTTTTGTGTAATCTTTGTGTACTAAAACATGCATCTAAGTTGTTAGTCTTTTCTCTATAGTAACTCAAATGTTTTATAATGTAACGTCATTCTTTAGACAGCATTTAATATGTGCATTATAAGACCTTGCCAACATATACTCATACCATTTCTGTCAGCTATGAAAGAGTATGACATGTAATGCTGATGAGGTCTGTGTTTGTTTGATTTTAGTGTAGCCCCTTTGCATTCGTACCATTATATACTTGACAGAATGGACACTAAGCCTGTAGGATCACTGTGGTTTCTTCCTCCTCATTTTGTACCACTTTTTTCTGCTTACCAGCCGTCGGAAGTAATAACCGTTTTTATTTATTTATTTGTTTGCTTGCTTTTTGTTTGTTTTCGTCGAGATTATATGAGATTATCTCTGTGAACTTCTGGTACTACAATTTATATCCTTGGTTTATTCTCTGAAAGTATATTTAGAGTCTGTGCATTTTTTTAACTTTGTTCTTCAATACTGGAATGTATTCAGTCAATTTGTTCACCATTTTTACAACATGACAGTGATTGACTAATAACCCATGTGATAGTGAGTTGTAAATACAATGTATTATGACCTGATATTAGAGCAATTAATTCAGTGATTTAGTTTTACTGGAGCATGCACTTTTTTCTGTTTTTGATTTGTACTTTGGTAATCATATCTTTAATTTCTGTTTGATCTCTTTCTTCCTTTTTCTGCTTTTGCCTCTGTCTTATACTAATTCAGACAATTTTGGAGGAAGATGTAGAGGATCCAGTATACCAGGTAATCTCTGGAGTCACAAACATTTCAAGCTCTGATTATAATTTGTGAATGAATTATCGGTGAATATTTGAAAATAGTTAAGTAAAATATTTGCATTTTCGATTAATATTTGAAAACAAGAAGTACAATAAGTGTTAAATCCAATAAAAATTAAATATTGTACTTTCGATTTACTAATATAGCAAATAATGGATAATGGTGTTAGTACAATCTCTGTTCATATTCATATCATCACCACTCCTTCTGCAGTACTGACCACATAATAGGTTAAATTATTGTCCAAAATACTTATTTGCTTTATCACTTCTAACATTAGTTTGCCTTCTTCAGACTCACCTTTTTTTTTTTTTTTCAATAATAATTCTTTATTATTTTTCAACTTGTTCATACAAACATTTGAGTGAGAAAAGAAAAATAGGTAATTTCCAAACAATGCTTCTAACAACAATTCTACAATATATGTACACGATTTACATGAATGCTTCCATCATTTAACAAAAAGCAATAAAGAAGAACATATGAAGAGCCTTATCAGTAGGCCTAATATCTTGTAGTAATTTAATTTCTGATCAAATTTGACTTTATAGTATATATGTGCAGGGGTTTACCTGGTCTCGGTACTTTAAGCCAGTATAATATTGAAAATTTGTTCCCAGATCTTCAAATTATTTATATCTTTGCTATGGTCATTGATTAGTAATTTGTGGGCTAATATATGTTTCATCACTAAAATCTTGAAGTTGTCCCATGAAGTTTGAGATGGATTCAACCAATTTGTAGCTATGTAGAGTTTCATTAACAAACAGATATTTATAAGTATGGTCATTTGAGATCTAGATAGATAGTTTGGAGGGATATATAATATCATAAATTCCCAAGAAAGCATTGAATTTTGATAACCTATCTTTGAACTGCTGTTTCATCTCCATTATATGAAAGCCTCAGGCAATATTTTTTCTACTTTATTACCAGTCAAGGATTGGGCTATCTATGGCTTTCATAAATTATTTTACATATGCCATCTCTTAGTAGAGAGAGAACACTAAAAATGTTTAGTAGTGAGTACTAAGTATATCTTAACAAAACTAGTCGTACAATAATGGATATATCCTGGCTAGCTTAGTGTAGTCTGCTACAGGGAAGTATTTTCTTAGCACTGATGAGTTAGTATATTTTATGTTAGTATTCAGATATCATGTACAAAATTATTCCACCAATTTGTTCCTCAAGCAAAACACACACACACACACACACACACACACACACACACACACACACACACACACACACACACACACGCAGTCATTCAGTCCAGCAGTACTAAACAAGCCCTCTAATGTTTGACATAATTTTGATTTGTGTTTTTAAATATTTTAATAAAAGAGAATATGATATTTTGAGAAGCAAATAATAAATAATCAATGTACAGTGATCTATACATTATGTAGACCCATCCCTCTTCAGAGTGCTTGTAGAACACTTTAAGCACCTTTTGTTTTCCAAATAATATGTACTCATATAAGAAATGCCAAGAAGAATAAACATTTAAATCAATTTCAGTAATGCAGAAATATATTTCCATAAACATCTTCCCATCTTCCAATTTTTTTAACGTTTCATTTTCCATTTGCACTTCCCTTGCCCTGTAAATATCTTTCTTGCATGATTGTAATTACCTTGTGCTCCAATTACTTTGCAGTTTTCTGTTGTTTCACTTTTCTGCTTTCCTTTTCTGCTTCCTGGTGGATGCTGGTGTTACAGTACATTGTGTTTGAAGCTGGGCATGAACCAATCCATGAACCTGGTACAGAAGAAAATATTTATCAGGTACAACAGTATTTCTGGTTAACATAAAGAAACTTTTTTGTTTTATTTGAAAGAATGCAGATGAATATTTATTTATTTGGTTATCTGTTTATTTTGGATTTATTTCTTTTATCCTCATCTGTTCATGTATGTGTTTTCTTGGAAATATGTGTGTCTATAGGATTTTTCTCAGTGGCATAACATTATTACAACATTTTGGCAACAGTCATATGATACAGAATAGTCTGGCAAAACAACAGAATATTGTTTTTGAAAATGAACAGGCTTCATGAATGCTTTTTTCTAACTTGGAATCTTGTTGTTTTGATTTAATGTACTGAGACAAATACTCCATGTGGTAATAAGGTCCATTATTGTCAGTATTTGCTTTTAGAAAAAATGTATTAGTCCCTACTGAAGTCATTGTAAAATGACTGTGGTAACACCTGCTGGTCATATTTTGTTTCTGCATAACATACAACAACATTATTGTACAAAACTCCTTTTAATGTTGACATTGGAAATCTAAAAATGTGCACTGCTAACTTCTTTAAACAAGTACTTCAGTTATTAAAACATTTAGAATCTGTCAACAAGTGGTACTGTTTACTTTTGTTTTAGAAGAGGCCCAGTTAGAGATTACACAGAAATAAAACTTAATGCCAAAAATGGATTAGTTTAAGTATTGCTGATGAGCAAAAATGTGGAATTCCCACAAATAATATTGCAAATAATTCTTAAGATAATGCAAGCAGATGCTTTTGTTATAGCCATAGAGTTGTTCAAATTAATGTGGTAAAAGTATGCAGAAAATGCATGCATTATGCACACTGTACATACACATTATAAGAGTATTACATAGGTCTAGATGAAAACAGCTACCATCATATATATGCAAATAAAATAAAAAGAAAATATCAACAAATATCTAAAAGACTCTGCCAGATCTGGAATGCTAGATAGGAAGGAAAACTGAGAGAACTCTATAGATAATACAGTTAAATGAGATGGTTGTGGTAAGAAAGCCCAAAGTGGAGGATTGAAAATAGTCAAGAGGACGTTTTTACATAAAAGTTTTGGGAGAGGTAAGGTAGATGTACTCTTCTCTAGGATATTAAACATAAAAGGAAATAGTAAGATGTATTTATTTATTTTATTTTACAGTTGTTTACCGGGAAGGTCCAACTGGACAGAGCTGTCCGTTTTCAGCGGAGTCCCGGGGAGAAAAGCTCCAGAACAATTGCTAATACACTATACATAAGATATTTACACATTCATTTATAAAAATATAGCAGACAATACCATATGATTGCATACAAAAAAAAAAAACTAAAAGTAGTGGTGAAATAAAGAAAAACAATGAGTTTGCTAAAAGGGAAATATAAGAACCTGTTTATAATCTTGTTTGTGAAATGCAGAGGGAAACAAGTAATCCCAACAGTAGGAATCTATTATGGGTTGAAGATTACTGCTGACTGAGGCTAGCAGATATAATCTGGAAACCAGTGCTGTTATGATTTCAAATAAGGCGAGCTGTCTTTTCTGGGGAATGGAAAGATGGGTGATACTGTGGTTTAAGAAGTAATGGCATGGGAAGTAAAGGCATGAGAAAAGACATTGGGATAGAAGCTATGAATTACGAGAGATGAGAGGATCAAATGGAGTGTATTAAAAAACGTAGAAAAAGTGGCACCAGGAAGAGCAGTAGCTTATCTTCTCTAGAAACAGAAAAAGAGAAGGGTGGTAGAATTGACATGTTTGTCATAATGTTAGACATTTTCAGTAATGTAATCGTTGAAGAAAGTGATATAAGGTTGATAGACAATACACATCATGTGGACATAGAAGAAATAACCTGGAAAGGGAAAAAATGAAGGGTGTTAGAATGAACATGGAATTTATAAAACAAATTCAGACAAATTATTCAAAATAATGAGATGGAAAAGGATAGAGTGGGAGACCTATCTTAAGTCAGTCTTGAGGCATTATTGTAAAAGGAGCTTGGGAAGAGAAAATAGATTCCAAAACGACAGGAACTTGGTAAGAAGGAATGAATTGTGAGCCCTGCAAACTGCAAAGGATGATGTAGAAATGCATGAGGATAGTAAGCCCAGAATCAGAATTTATAGCAATAGTAGGTAGAGAAACAGAAATGGCAGTGGTCAAGTTAATGAAGCAAAATGCTTCTGGTGGATGGACAGAAAGAGACACTGAGAGAGTGAGAGTGACAGAAAGGAAGACAGGCAAAGGTCTGGTATAGAGCATGAATGAAGAATATAGTTGCCCATTGTGACAACAGCACTTTACAGAAAATTGCAGTGATGATAGCAAGTCCTGGCAAATTTATATCATTTAAAAGCAAAATTAGTAGGTAAGCAAGACTGAGGTGACCTGCTTAAGACAATCTCTAGTAATAGGAGAATGTTGGTGACAATGGCAGTATAAAATCAGACACGTCTAAAAAAGAGCTAAGAAGCCAGAAGCAGGGTTTCCCTTCCAGATAGTGAATATATATCTATATCTATCTATACATCTATATATATATATATATATATATATATATATATATATATATATATATATAAGAGAGAGAGAGAGAGAGAAAGAGAGAAACTTGTATGCTGTGATCATTAGTGTAAGTCAGAGAAAACCGTTAGACAGTATCAAAGTATTTCTCAGTACTGACAAAATTTAAAAAAATTCACTCCATAATTAGCACAGCTTACCTATCCAACTCTCTTGCTTGATAACCTCTAAAAATTATAAATAAAAAGCCATGGAGGATTCACTGCAACTTAAGATCAATTTATCTCTAAATGTCTTCTCCAAAACGGTAGTTGAAGTCATTGATGCAGACTCCAGAAGCTTCAGTAGAACTCAGTCTAATCGAGTTTTTCAAATCTCGGTTCGATAAGATTGTGGATTTGTTGGATTTATTAAAGGATCAGATTAGATCTCTTGTTGCCATCAAGGAGGAGATAGACCTATGTGATAAAAGTAAGTTTTGCAGTCAATGATATTTTGGCATTGGTCGTGGCTAATAATGAATAAAACGCTGGAGTAGCAAGAAATCAGAATCTATTGACATAGTAGCCACTGAGGCCTGGTCTCTTGGCTAGGGGTTCTAGGTGAAAAATTAAATACGGACTGCTGTTAATCTTCTTTGTACACCTGGGGTACAACTATCTATTGTTGTCTTCTGTAACTTGCATGATATGCAATGCAGCTTTTATGACAAATAGTTAAGAAACACACTTTATGTCCATGAAATTATTCACATTAACGATGTAGAAGAAAGATTAAAGGAATTAGCCCACAACCAAAAGTACTCTGATGAAGATTCTGATGAAGTTCTTGAAGTAAAAGAATGAAAGAATAAAATACTTTGTTGTGTTTTTACTATTGTTTACTGTTTTACTTCTTGTACTGTTCTTGTTCTTGTACTTCTTGCACTGTTGTACCGACTCGGTTATATTACAGCTATAGTACTTTTGATGTGGGGCTATTTTTCTTTAGTTTAGTTCATGTGAGCCCTCAGCTCTATAATTTTATGTGAATGAAAGATACCCAGACATTTCCAGATATGTTACAAATACATGTAACCCCGTACAAAGTGAAAGTGCAGAAGAAGTCATTATTGGGCACATTGTGGGTACTGCAAAGAGCACTTCTGACTGATATCAGTGATTATAACAATAACAATTTTATGAACTTTAATCATACTTTGACTTAGGAACAGGATCCATTCCCATCATGGTATTAGAATCCCAAAAGATTTGGAGAAATTAAAAAGAGAGATGGGAATTAATTGTAAACCATTTTACACTTAACTGAGTAGGTGAAGAAATCATGTGGTGCAGAAGGCTCACCACATCCTTTCAAATGCTATACATAAAATTAATAGAAGTTTCATTTCATAAGATGGATCTGTTCCATACTAGAGCTCTGATTAACAAAAGAAAAAGTGCTGGGGAACAAAGAAACGTTCAGAGCATATCCCCAAATGGGGCAAAAAAAGAAGGAAAAATAAAACAGAACTAGATAGTCATCAGCTTATACTGAGAAGGAATGAAGGCAATACCAGATGAGCTTGATTACATAGAATAGCCTATGGACAGAAACCAAGACAATTGGAACCTATGAAAAATGAGGTAAGACCCTAAAGGTGAACACAACTCTCAGATAAGTGGGGTCCAGGAATATAGGGGGTTGGATCTCTTTCAATGAATATCCAGATTTCATAAATTATCTGCCTAGCTTTTTAATCCCCTGTATAAAATAATCCTACTAACTTAAAGAATTATCCTGATAAAGGATTGAGCTCATGAGGTTCTATGTTAATGTGCATAGACAGGTAGTTTGAGTATTTAAGCATAACCAAATATTTCAAACTTACCGGAATCCTAAAATTGAGATATTCAGGTAACAGTTTTTCAGAAAGTGGTTTGATGGAATTTTTAATTGACTCTCTATTAGCAGGAAACTCCTTAATGCACAGCATCCATGAGACCGGACAACATCCAGGCTGCGTTTTACACAAACTTCAGAATGAACTGGCTCCCCACTTAAGCACCATGTTCAATAATAGCCTCGCATCAGGCTTTGTGCCCACTGAATGGCGCACAGCAACAGTTATCCCACTCCACAAAGGGGGAGCCACCACTGATCCCGAGAACTATCGACCTATTAGCCTAACGAGCCTGGTCTGCAAGACCATGGAACATATCATCATGGAACTCAAAAACAAAGACATTGGTAACCTCCAAACTCTGGGTCCTACCCAGTTCGGGTTTGTGAAAGGCAGATCATGCCTCCTGAACCTGATCGACATATTTGAGGCAGTCACCAAAGCCGTGGATGAGGGTAAGGTGGTTCACACAGCCTATCTTGACCTCGCCAAGGCTATCGACATCATTCCCCATTCTGGAATTATAGCTAAACTCACTAAACTAGGTATAAATCCCTACATCACAAGATGGGTTGCCATCTGGCTCACTGACAGAACCCACACTGTAAAAGTTGCAGACTCCAAATCTGACTTCAAAGCAGTAACAAGTCGAGTACCACAGGGTTCCATCCTGGGACCTCTCCTGTTTGGTATCTACTTCTCTGAAGTACAGGCTAATACAGAAGGCCTCTGGCTAATGAAGTTCACAGATGACTGCAAACTAGGAGCCATAGTCAAGTCCCCAAATGATGTGGACATCCTACAGAAGGGCCTCACTGAGACAGATGCCTGGTGTCAGAGCCATGGCCTCAAGCTCAATGCCAAAAAGTGCAATGTCATCCTCTTTGGTAAAAGCTCTGTACCCATGAACTACCACATAGGCAGCAATCTACTTAACACCGAATGCGTGATAAGAGACCTTGGGACCCAGGTGGACAGTAGTCTCTCCTTTGGTAGTCACATCGCCACAGTAGTGAAGATGTCCTTCTACATGGCTCACCTCATTATAAATGGGTTCTCATCCGGAAAAAAGAGGTCATTATTCCCCTCTACTCATCACTCATAAGACCCATTATAGAGTACAATGCCCCTTTTGGAATGTACCTCACAAGACATCCGCAGCAGCTGGAAAGGCCACAGAAGTACCTCACAAAGAGGATTACTGGCCTCAAACAAATGCCCTACACTGACCGCCTCAAGAAACTACATCTTTACTCCGTAGCATATCACCTACTCCGAGGTGATCTCTGCCTAACATATAAATCTATGTCAAACCCAGAGCTGTTGGACATGCTACACCTAAAGAAATCCCAATTCCTCTGAGCTACACGCTGTAGGGACCTAAACCTTGTCACCACAATAAACAGGACACGCTGGAGGGATAGATTCCTGTCCCAGAGACTTCCTATACTCTGGAACAAGCTACCCATCTATGTCAAGCAAAGTTCTTCATTAGCACTCTTCAAGAAAAACCTTGATGATTGGATGGGAAATAGGAAATACACCCCATGGATTACTTCTGTGTCTCTGCTGGACAGTAGCACAGGAAAATAACTTTCTTGGGTGGCGTAAGCTATGGAACCTTGCTGGCTAGGCTTACGTAGGCCCTTGGGCTGATAGCCTAGTACCTACCTATGAACCTATGAAATAGAAGGATTAGGCTTCCCGAATCCATTATAATTTGGATGTTACAAGGGTGCTGCAACAAGAACCATTATTAATTTTGTGACCATACTACTCCCTTTAAAGCTGTGAGTTAATTGCTATGCTTGTAGCTTGGCAGCACAAACGTAGGGCATCCATTTGTTCTTCATTCAAACTAAGGTCAAGAAATGGTGTGGGCCACTGATTGGAGGATATGGGCTGCTGGAGAAAAATGAAGTCATTGATGACCAGCTCTCCTATCCAAATGAGAAGGGGGGCAGGGAAAACTGCTATCTATGCAATCTCTGGTACAGACCAAAAAAGCTTGCAGCCCAGCATTTCAAAGGGTGGGGGTGACAGACATGTATATTGCTCCTGCAGGGCAGGGATTGTGACAGCTCTGAATCACAGGATATTATCTCTGTGTCCATGGCTCAACTTTGGGTTTTTAGTCCCCACTAATAGGAATTTCATCACAAGACCACCTCATTGAAAAAGTTAATGTACCTGCTTAGTGAAGTGACATATCCAGTATTGTCTGGTAAGGAGCTATTTCGGTACTTGCTGGGAGTATAGGAGAGTGTTGAAACATAGCTGGAAGGATAATTGGGATGTCAAGGAGGTGAGATATATAAAGACATATACAAATAAATCTTATCTGTTATTTTTTCTGCACTTCTCCTCAGCCTTCAGTATTTTAGATCAGTTTTACGGAAAGTCATGTAAGGCTATAAAATATTTTGCTATCTCTTTCACACACACACACACTAATACACACATATATATATATATATATATATATATATATATATATATATATATATATATATATATATATTTATTTAAAAATTCAGTGAAACATGGATTCACTAAATGTTTAGGTTTTGGAAGAGCTTATAAAATCAAATTATATTAAAGAATGTGTATATTGTAAAGTGTATTATAAGTAAGGTGAAGCAAATCCTTAAGCAACAATAATAAAGATCCATGCTTGTGTCATTTTAGAAAAGCATTTACTGTAATTTCTTAATACTTAATTGATAAAATTGACCTATGAGTGTTTGGATTGTCATAAACAGAATGTTACTCAGAAATTACTTCTGGATAACAGTGTGAATGGGAGTTTTAATAAACAAGTTTCTCCAACGAAGAATGAAGCTAAGGATAATAAAATGAAGAAGGAGACAAAACACTGTATTACAAAAATGAATAAAAATACTGGATGTGATGAGGCAGAGAAGCAGGTTGTGGATGTTGCATCTGAACTCCAGTAAATTTAAGTATTACTGATGGGGTAGCTGACACATAATACGGGGAAAATTATTCCATAGATAACCTCATTTCAGATGAATTACATGACTCTCTGGATAGCAAAGATTCAAGTTCATTTGTAAAACAATATACCCAGAAGTCATTTTACCTAGGAATGGAAAGGAAGTTGATGATACAAAGGCTTTAAGTGAAATTAGGAATAATTGTATTGAAAACTTAGAATGTGCAAGTATAGAGAATTCTCTGGTTTACTATCATGTACTCCACTCACAGGGGGTCAAGTCCTCATATGCTCGACAGCATTCCATAAAAGTCAGAATGCCAAATTCTGGTATACCCAACACCAAATCTTCAAACTCCCTACTTCTGTGGACACAACTACAGGTGTTGCCATGGGTCCAGAAGGGGGCACAGCTGGAGAATCAGTAATATCAGTTTTCAACATTGCAGTGTTTGCAGTGTGGGACTCTCCCAGATGGACTCAATCCCCTTGTGAGTTGAGTTCATGATAGTAAACCAAATTCTCCTTCTGTTCTATTGGCACCTGAATCAGATGCATGTTATAACAATATTACTATCAGGAGACAAATTAAAAATATAAGTCAGGCAGAACCTCATAATACATTGGATTATGTTGATGTTAAAGACAATGAAAAGATAACTTGGCAAGGGGTAACTGAATCTTATGAAGTGTTAATTTTGGTTGGGTCAGTACTGAAACCTGTTATTAAAGAACTATTAAAATGGATAAGTCCTGGGAGGGAGGTTGGCATAATGGTTAAGGTGCTTACCTTACAGACACAAGGTGTGGGGTTTGATTCTCACATGGGGTAATTGGCTTGGTTTGAAATGCCCCACAGTGGCAGTTAGCCTAGTACTAATCTATGTAATCTATGTCTATATACTTACTCTATCTGCTGTCCTGGGGTTGAGATTAGCAGACACTTTTAAGGTTTTGCAAAGACTGAGACTAGTGAAACTGGCATATAGTATATATTTAATATATGTAGGGACTATTGATTTAAAGCATACACCCCTTAAGCATGTCATGTATTTAAAGTTGAGTATAACAGAATTTCTAAAAAAGATTAATGTTCATCCATCCTTTTCTTAGACAAATTAATTATGCACCAAGGTTCATTATTGTTTAAGATAAACTTCATTGATGTGTAATGTACAATTACTACAAATTCTAGAACGAGAGTTTTCATTATTGCTGGCTATTTGTTCAAGACAATTTTTGCCTATGTATCTATGGTGCAAGCTACTTGGCTAGTAAAATTATTGATCAATTGATTCCTTTTTTAGTATTAGAACAAAAAGGGATTGTAAAGTTATATAGGAACCAGTAAAATGTATTTTAAGTAATGCTAGAAGCTTGGGAAATAAGTTCACTGAATTAAGCTGCTTAACAGCTGCAGAACAATATAAAATCAGAATGATAACAGAAACCTGGGATTCTTCTCTTTTTCATTTAAAACATTTTGTAACATATGAATGCTTAAGGCAAGATTCAAGAGGTGGTGGGGTAGTTTTATCGGCACATAGCTCTGTCAGATCATCCCTATTTAAGAATACACCTATGTATTAGACAGTGACAGCTCAGATTCATGCAGGTACAACAAAAAAGCTATATATACTACTGTCATATTGTACACCAAATATGGACAATGCTTTGCATAGGGAGTAGTTACATAATTTAGATGACTGCCTGAATTGTAAAGGTGTGACATACTATTACTGGATGATTAAATTACCCTGGAAAATGTTGGGAGTCGCTATGTTTTAGCTCTTACTTAGAATTTGTTGATCTTGTCTCATACTATGGAATGACTCAGTTCATAAAATTCAATACTGGGAAAACATTTCTTGGAGGTTATACTGACTAGTGTACCGACTAAAGTTGAATCCATAAAGATACTCCCACCATTAGGGTCATCAGACCATAACTCTTTCACAGTTGTTATTGATAATTCATTAATCAGTTACACACATTTAAAGACATATGAATATTGAAAGTTAGATTTAAAAAGTTTTACTGAGCATTATGTGAGATGTGATTGGATGACTATAATTTCGTAGATCAAATAGTTGATATGGATATAGTGTTTTGGAGAAGCTGCTTTGAGAGGGAGTTACTACAATTGTACAACAAAATAGAAGCAATTTCACTTTCTCATTTTGATGGAACAAAGATACTTTGAGATTGTTTAGGAGGAAAAAGTGGAGCTTAAAAACCTTAGTAAGGTTCCCTTTAAATATGAACAGAAAGAAGTTTAATATACCATGTAAGAATTTGAAAAAGGAATCACTAACTGCAAAATACATTTTGAAAATGAATGAATTAATAATATCTCAAAAAAGCTTTTATATTGATGTATAAATGAAATTAATAGCAATGCTTTTTCATTACTGATGTTAATTTATGGTGAGAAAATTACTGAGCCTAGTAAAATCGCCAATGAATTTAATTTATTATTTTCAAGCATTGGGTTAGTATATATAAGGATGATGTCTACAGCTATTTTGTAACAGGGTCCTGCCCAGTGATAACAGGAACAAATATTATCAGAGCCCTTGCCAAGTTAAAACATGCTACCTCTATGGGCCCTATTCTGATCCCAAATCAGTTGCTGAATTCTGTAAAAAAAATTCTATTTGACCTACTTAAAGTTTAACATGTAATAAACTATTAGAATCAGGAACTGTTTCAGAAGCCTGGAAACTGTCATGTGTAGCTTTAAATCATAAGGATGGCCCAAAGGATCAGATGGGTAATTTTAGACTCATCAGTTTAACTTCCTTATTAGGAAAATGTTTTGAGAGATGCCTATTAGATCTTATTGAGAACATAGAGATCCTTCATATTAATCAACATGATTTCATAAAAGGACAATCTACTTTTAGTAACTTGATTAGCTTTAATAAACAGATAACTATGGCCTTGGATCTGAGCCTATATCCTGGAGTTATTTTTCCAGATCTTGCAAAAGCCTTTGATAGTTTTCCTAACAAGGTTAATATAAAATGTTTACAAGAACATGAAGTTAATATATACATCATAAGGTAGACTGATAATTGGTTACATGGCTGACAACAATGTGCTAGAATACAGTATTCTTATTCTGATTACTCACAGGTTAAATCTGGAGTAGTTTAGAGTTCTGTCTTGGGACCTGTCACATTTGGTGTCTACTACATTACCCAAGAATAATAAATTCTGGGTCTGTAAGTATGCTGATGATTGCAAGACTGGTTTCTCAATTCAAAATCCCTCTGATATAAATGAATTAAATAATTATTTACACTCTGAAAGTTGTTGGGCACTGGAAACAGGTTTGACATTTAGTCTAAACAAATGTAAGAAACTGTATTTTTCAAACATATGCCCAAGGCTTCCTTTATATTTGGTGTCTCCCCCACTAAATGAGGTACAAGAATATAAAGATATGAGTATACTTATTACAGCTAAGCTGTCCTTTAATTCATATGTAGAGCAGATTTCTATAAAGGCAACTAAGTATATGGGGTACCTGCTAAGGAGATTATTTATTAGAGATGAGCATGTATTGACTTTCATATTTAAAACTTATATAAGACCATTACTTGAGTACAATAGCACCATTTGAATTTATACTCAAGGGCATTTGAAAAAAAAACTTGAAGTAGTACAAAAGAGGTTTACAAAAAGAAAAGAGAAATACAGATATATGCATGTTAGCCTTTGGTGGAAGTTGTTAAATTTGTATAGTCTCTGTTATAGGTATATGTGTGGAAAGTTGTTATTAGCACAAGATCTTTCATGACCCCATATTACAAATTATGTACAGCATCAAGGTTAATAGCTGTGCTAAAATGTACATACATAAGAATATGATGTTTGTACTAAAAAGGCCAATCCCAAAGTCAGAGAGCATTTTTTGCTGGTAAAATTAGAAGATTTTGGAGCAATCTCTGTATAGGCTTACATAATTTAAATAGTTTTGGTAGTTTTACAAGGAACCTGGATATTTGGGTGAGTGATAAAATTTGCATGCCATATATTGTGGAATCATTATTACCTGGTTCCTTTTCAAATGTTTAAATCTTGAAAAATATGCATGTATGATATACTAGCCTACAGGGAGCCTTGTCTACCTGAAACGTAGTATGGACTATTAGGGAAGCTGCTCCTTTTATTTATAATGCAATGTCTGGAATTCATAAATATATAGTGCCTTATACTAGAGCAATGCAGAGACTACTGTAACACTACAGCTGTAAGAAGGATCAGGTGTGTAGTGCTGCATCATTATCTCTGGTAAAGGCTGCAAGCAAATGCAGCTGTCCATGGGTACAGTTAATACTAATTTGCTATGTGCACTTTCCTGGAACTGTTACTTGGATTGGAATAACAAGGTACAGTAAATCAAAAAGTGCACATGTTTTGATGGCATGCAGCCATTCATTGCTATGGCAGTATGGCAGAAAAGTTCAGCAAAGTAATACCTGTAACACATTGCATGGATGTTCCAAGAAAGCTTTATATAACTTGTAGTTTTGTACAAAATAATTGTAAAACTATAAGCTATTGAAAAAGGTCAGTCCTAATTCAAGAATAGTTATATTATTAACAAAGTCCTCTAGTTCAACTATAATCTCATTAGTCAATGATCATGGCCTCTTGGTACTGCATTATCCTACAACTAAAGCAAAATGCATGTCTGTTTATGCCCTTGAAAGTTATTGGATGTTTGAGCTGCTATTCATCACCGTTAAAAGACTGTGTATTCTATGTCACCCGCGTTATCACCTATTCTGGTAATACAAACTCACCATCATAAGCATATCTGTAAAGTGTAGATAATTTCCAAATGCTACTGTTGCAGCTGTAATCCTTCTCTTCCCTATAAGAAAAGGTTTACACATCCGTTTATATTTTGCATTCCTTAGAGATAATCCCTTATGCTTCAAGAAATCACACTGTCAGTGTTTAAGCCTTTGCTTGGAAAAATCACAGTAAAGAAAAATTAATATTTTTCAAAGTAGTTTTACCAAACTTCAAAGCCAAGGCAAAACTGGATTTGATCTTTTCTGTGCCAGTCCTCAAGGTGAACCACAGTTATTCTAAGTTTTCCTCACTGCCATTTCGTTTTTATGTGGGAAGTTAATATACTTCCATGACATGCATGCTATCCAACTGAAATCCCGATCCAAGTCATCATATTCCTAAAATTTACATAGCTAAAACCTCCCAGAGTATCGGTAACTTGCAAGTTCTTCCTCCAAACCTTGTCTTTTCACTCCTTCATTGTCTGTCCTGCCATTGCCAGCTCACCTTTAAACTCCATGTATTACTTCCTCACCCAACATACCTGTGCTTCATGGACAAAATTATATTAGTTTTGTCAGTAACCATTTATATGTTATTATGTACCGATTTTGTTAAAATACCAGTGGGTTTGGTTGTAATCTTTTGTAGCTGTCATGGTATAACACCCAATGAGTACTCGGTGGGGGGGGGCAAGATTAGTCTGACACAGCAGCTGATACATGGAACAGGCTACCAAATTACATTCAAGGAAACACTAGGTTGGTTATTTTGTAGAACAGCCTGGACACTTATTATGGGAACAAGTGTTTTGGTATGTTGGCAGGCTAGAAGAGCATTAATGCCTGTGCTTGAGATATTTGTATGTATGTATATATATATTGGCAGACTAGAAGGACATTAAAGCCCATGCATGAGATATTTGAATGTGTGTATAGCTGAAATGTTCTCTACCATCATCCTTCTCACTTATGTATATGTTAAATGTTCTCTAGCATCATCCCTCTCACTTATGTATATGTTAAATGTTCTCTAGCATCATCCTTCTCATTTATGTATATCTAAAATGTTCTCCAGCATAATCACTCTCACTTATGTATTTCTGAAATGTTCTCCAGCATCATCATTCTCACTTATGTATATCTGAAATGTTCTCTACCATCATCCTTCTCACTTATGTATATCTGAAATGTTCTCCAGCATCATCATTCTCACTTATGTATATCTGAAATGTTCCCCAGCATCATCACTCTCACTTAATTTTGCTGCCAAGTGGACTACTTTTTCTTCCAAATTCTCAATCATTGCAGGGTGTATTGAATACAGCTACCTCTTTCTCTTCAAAATCTGTACTACTTTTTCTCAACATTTCAGAACATTAAAATATGCAATTTATTCTTTTAATGACTCATAACTAGTAAGAATGGAAGTGAGAACTTTTTCGGAAGTAATGCATTATCTTCCTGAGGCTGTTCCCTATTCTGAAGTACCATGGGGTAGCAGTAAAGTTAAGGCATTTTCTAGAATGAATATCCAGAAATCTGTATTATTTAACAGATGCTACTACTACTTTTTAAATACTTTTTCAAAATTCTTGTATTGTAGACAGTGACATTTGTACACATATAATAAATGAAAAGAACATAAACTGCAACAAATTCATGCATTCAAATAGAAATTCTGTCCTAACCTTCTTCACATTAATATAGTGTTTTATCTTCTTGAGCTACTCTTTGCTATATATTATGCACATTTTGATCTATGTTTTTCTTTTACTTTTTAGTTGGTTTCTAACTCCTCTTCATAGATATTGTATTTTTCTGCTACTACTGCAATCCTTATACAATAAAATTAATGTATGCATCGCTATCCTTTTGTTCTAGCCTCTAATGCTGTCAGCTTTATAACATTTTACTCAATTATTTTTAGGAGCAGTTTCTGCTATTGCTTTGCAGTTGTATTTAACTTATAACCATATATCTGTAACCAGTAGTTTATTTTGTACTTAATTGTGGAACTTTTCTCCCTGGGCCAATGCTGAAAAGTTATCGCAGCCATTTCAGTTAGATTTTCCTAGTAAATACTAATATAATATCAATACTAAGTAAAATAAAAATATTTTTAACAACTAACATTCAGACAAACATTACATAAACTGCTCAATTATTGGCTTCCCATAAGCCTTTTTCCTCCTCCTGAACATTATTCTGCATAGTTTGTACACAAATTCCATTTATTTCTCTGCAGTTTTCTTATTCCCTTTTCTATAGATCCCATCTGCAGTTCTTTTATTTTCTTTACAACATTCACCACTTCAGTTTCATTTGGTTTTGATTCTGATTTCCATTTTCTAGAGATTTTTTTTTTTGGCAAGCAATAACAATAAACTTGCTTCAGCAATCCATATCCTATTTACCACCTCAAAAGAATTATTTCGTTGATAACCATTTGCTCCTACAAATTTTCAGATAATGTGCTCTGCAGGAATTTTTTAAAAAAAAAAGTCCCCCAAAATATTGCATCCCAAAACCATGTTCCCAGTTGTCTCTATCTTTGCTACCATACCTACAACATTTGATATCTGCCTCAGGAAAAAAAAAAATCATAGTTTGCCTGGAATATAAAATACCTATGTAAAACACTTCCAAACAAAACTCCTAGGCCTTTTGGATTTTGTTGCAAATGTCAAAGCCATAAAGATATTCTCTAATTATTATTTTATACATTGCCTTTCTATTATCTCTACCCAACCTTTTCTAACTTTCTCCGATTAATTCTTATACTTATCATGCAATATTTTATATGTCCTACTATTTGTCTCTTTTTCACAGCATCAACTGTTCTTGACTGAGTGATGCAAATCTTCACTTAAAAATCACCTATGATCATATATTATGGAAATATATTATCCATAAATGCAAATGTGGTTAATTGATGGCCAGTAGAATCTTTTAGGTTCCACCAAGTCACTTTGGAATATTATGTCCCATCTAGTACTATAATTGCAAACCATATAGCAGCCTGACTTACAAATTAATGTTTTCACTCCTTTAAAGTTTAAAAATGCTACCTCATAATATTAAAATTCCATAGCCCATTTGCAAATTATGAAATGGTTGAATGTTTAGTGGACATGACTCTGAATATAGTTTTTTGATAGCAATACAATTTGTGTGCTCATGTTCAAAAGACTGTCATGTTGTAGCATTTTGTCCTTTTCTTAATAATCATTGTTTTCCATGTTAAAGATATTGAAGACACGCTGATGGTAAGATTCTCTTTTATTTCCTGTTACACAGTTTGTCTTCTACTGATTTCTTATTATCCAAATATCACTTTTTCTTGTCTTATTCTCTACTCATTCCTTATCTATATGCTTATTTCTGTCTGCTTATTTAGCTACTAACGGCTGAAATCTTTTTAACATCATTGGGTCTTCAAGGTAAAAAAAAACACCTCATAGCAATTAATTACTCAACACACTAGGCAGACTGTCAAAATTAAAAACTTTACCAGCAAACTCAGTCACAGGAGCTTGCATTGCAAAATTATTCATATAACTTGAAGTAAATGGTGAATCACAACCCACAATATGACTATGGTATCCATCATTTGTGTGAGATCTAGTAATCTAGACATTTGTATATAAAAAAAAAAAGTCTGTTAAAATGTTTTTCTTACTTGACTACATATATCAGTGTCTTCCAATTAAAATCATCCTAGCTAAATTTCTTCATCTTTATAGCTTTAAGTTATTTTTTTCTTTCTGATTTCTCTGTATACATAATTCTGTTCTTATCATAGATAGCTTAAGGTAGATAAGACAAATGCTGGTGCAAGCTGGATTTGATAACATGAGTTGGAAATATATCAGTTTATTCATGGATGATAGTGTCATGTTGATGAATAAATAGTAAGCAATTCTACCAAAAACACTGCAGGTTTTTAAAACTGTTAGAAAAACGGCAATCGTTTAACAAAATTGGCATAAAATGTTCAGTTTATGCTGGACAAGTTGTAACAGGAAATAATGGAGGAAACTAAGGAAACAAGCAGAAAAAGAGGAAGAGATGTGATGATATATTTAAAGCTAAAGGTACAATACATGAAGGAAAGCGATGTATCAGAAATATAAACAGATTAGTCTTAGTCTTCTTACAGATGAAACAGTCTGACAGATATACTTTCAAGATGGATTAATGAAGCAGGAGAGACAGGTCATTTGCCAATCACAAGCAATGAACACTCTTATGTACACATTACAGTGTGACTACTGGCTTTTGTCCCAGAAGATCGAGATTGTCATATGTCAGAGATTTCTCCTTTTTCAAAGGTGCAATGACCCAGGACTTGGTATATATAAGTTGAAGGGACATGGGGGTACAACATCTCATATCAGAAGTAAGGTAGGCTTGTCCCTAGAAAAATACCATTTTTTGCTCTTGTTTTTTTCACTTGTGAATGCTGTTTTGCACTTTAATGATATAGCACTTTTGTGAGTACAGTCGTGTGCGACAGTTACAAAATAGTTGATCATGGAGCAGAAATTGAGTTTTTTTTAAATAGTGTATGCTTTCTGGCATATCCTGATATGCAAGACAGAATAATTGGAAACAGATACTATAGAGTTACTTTAGAGGTGGAAATGTGGAGGATTAGGGATGAAATAATTTATTTGGAAAAATCAGCTAAGGCAAAGGGAACAACAGGTCTCAAACTTATGATGGTAGATTTCTGATGGGTTTCTTATCAGACTGAAAAAAAATAAGAAAACAACATAAGGATGGTAAGTGATGATGCATAATGAAGGGAGGATGTTGCAGTTTAGATACCAGGACACTAAATGTATTCCCTTTTTTTAGAATGTAGTAGGACATATTACAGAGTATGTCAAAACAGTTATGGTGTGGGGTGAGAATGAGAAGATGAGTAGGAGGAAGGTCGAATCAATGTGATAAGTAGAAGCCAGTGAGAATGAGAAGATGAGTAGGAGGAAGGTCGAATTAATGCGATAAGTAGAAGCCGGTGAGAATGAGAAAGTGAGTAGGAGGAAGGTTGAATCAATGCGATAAGTAGAAGCCGGTGAGAATGAGAAGATGAGTAGGAGGAAGGTTGAATCAATTCGATAAGTAGAAGCTGGTGAGAATGAGAAGATGAGTAGGAGGAAGGTCGAATCAATGCGATAAGTAGAAGCCAGTGAGAATGAGATGATGAGTAGGAGGAAGTTTGAATCAACGTGATAAGTAGAAGCCGGTGAGAATGAGAAGATGAGTAGGAGGAAAGTTGAATCAGTGTGATAAGTAGAAGCCGGTGAGAATGAGAAGATGAGTAGGAGGCAGGTTGAATCAATGCGATAAGTAGAAGCCGGTGAGAATGAGAAGATGAGTAGGAGGAAGGTTGAATCAATGCGATAAGTAGAAGCCGGTGAAAATGAGAAGATGAGTAGGAGGAAGGTTTAATCAATGCGATAAGTAGAAGCCGGTGAGAATGAGAAGATGAGTAGGAGGAAGGTTGAATCAATGTGATAAGTAGAAGCCGGTGAGAATGAGAAGATGAGTAGGAGGAAGGTTGAATCAATGCGATAAGTAGAAGCTGGTGAAAATGAGAAGTTGAGTAGGAGGAAGGTTGAATCAATGCGATAAGTAGAAGCCGGTGAGAATGAGAAGATGAGTAGGAGGAAGGTTGAATCAATGCGATAAGTAGAAGCCGGTGAAAATGAGAAGATGAGTAGGAGGAAGGTTGAATCAATGCAATAAGTAGAAGCCGGTGAGAATGAGAAGATGAATAGGAGGAAGGTTTAATCAATATGATAAGTAGAAGCCAGTGCAGATAACAGGTTTTCCCTTTGACAACCAGATAAGGAAAATAATGATACAGGATAGAAATGAAAAACTCCGCGCTTTCAAGAAATTGAAAAGCTAAGGAGATTCTTTAGTCAGAGGAAAAATGAGTGCCATGTTATGGACAGAAAGAAGGGAGATGGAAGGAAGGTGCTGGAGTATGGAATAAGTCTGCATTGGTGAAGGGCATGTGACAGAAAGACAAAATGAAGACACGAGGTGATCATAATATGATGTGATAAGGCATATATCTGAGATGGATTAGGGTTAAAGTGGGTAAAATGGTAAGTTTGTGGGGAACTGAATAGGTACAGAAATGGAGAAGCTAATGAAAAGATTGCAGAGAGTAATTAGAAGTATCAGAACTTGTGAACCTTCAGTATGATTGAATAACAGGTCGACTGTTACAAAATTAAAAGTAGAAATGTTATGGAATGCAGCAGATTACAGATGGCGTAGATATAGTTCAGATGAAGCTGTGATGACCAACATGTTCTGTGAGTGTGGAAAGACTAGATCAATGTAGAGAAGGGTAATAGAGAAACAAGGAAAAAACTTTTGGAACGATGTACCAGATGATGATAAATGTGGGCTTGTGCTGTTTGCAGTAGGAAGGAAGAAAGAGTGCTGGATTATGTAATGATAATTGAGTAATGTGGGAAGATGTCTGGAATTTGGGACACCGATTGTAAATATCAGACCTTTAAGAGGAACAATTCTGATGTGGGAACAGAATATAAATTCAGATAAAACAGTCAAACACCAGGTACTATTAGTGAAACAGCCTTTCAAACGAATAACAGAATAGTGTGCTGGGTACAAAGACAATCCTGATATTAGTGAAGCCATTACAAGAACCAAAATATGCTGAGTAAAATGCTTGTGGTTTCTTGATCATCTACATTTCATTTTTGCCTTCTGATATAAGTGAAGTGACATATGGTGTACTGCTGCAAGTACTATAATGATAATAATAATAATGATAAAAATGTATGGTGTGCAATGATGCATTACATGTGCATCTGTCTTCAAGTGTACTGGTTATGCCAAAATAAATAAACATGATATAAAATCAAACATTTGCTGCATCCAACAGCTGTATTGAGCAATCGTAGGCTCTGACATCTACAACTGAACCTTAGTTTCTGGGGTATTTTCATCACTAGTCGTTATGACATGGTATAATACATCTCTCAGTATTGTAGTGACTGGATGAGATTTAACTGAAAACCTGCATTCATCTTAGTATATTTTTATGCTTGCTGTTGGATTAAAGTATGGCTTGCTAAGTTAATTGTTTTCTTAATTGATTAAAGGTTAGTTATAATGACTGAAAATTTCTTAAACAGTTACTCACTGCTTATATTCCAAGGCTGATCACCCTCAGCAGTCTTTCAAGTAGTACTGTTAGTTTGTTAGATAAAATACTGTTTCAACAAGGGGTGTCACTGACTAAATAAACTAATTCCAGTTTTCCACAACTTACATCTTTACTCAGTGTTAATACTGTCACTGTCCACCTGTTTTGGTTGACTCTGTGGTTAATGTTCCCTCCTTACAGCTCCAAAGTCTGGAAAGTGACTCTGACCTCTGTGTATTTTCACTACAAAGTCTGCATGCTCTCCCACTGCTCACCCAGTTCTCTTTTCCATCAATATAATAACTTTTTCTCTTTGTTGTACTTGCTCATCCCCTCGCAAGTGGTAAGATAACCTTAGTACCTATGGATATATTCTGGTATTCACCTCCTCTCATTTCTTCTCAGACCATCTGCTTCATATTCTTCCAGTTTTCTCTTTGTCATACATGTAAACCCATATTTACAAAACAGGAGAAATTTCCTTTTCTGAAACATATGCTGACTTCACTAGCTAATCATAATTCCATATGCATATAGTCTTTGCCCATACCATTGCACATCAGCTACAGCAGATACATGCATGCAAAAATCTGCTCATTTTCTTAACAGAAGATTTAAAAAAAAAAAACAGGCTAAGAAAAATGTGCTTAACAGTCTACTGAGTAAGCATGTTTGACTTGCAATCCTTAGTCATCAAAGTGTATTTTTTTTACTAAGAACTTAACTGCTTTATAGCCTTTGGACTTTGTCTGAGAAAATAGTTGTTCACTAATCTAACATTTATAGGTACTGCATGACAGTGCAGTGAACCAACAATCCTGTAAGCACTGTCAGTATCCAATTACTGTATGACCAGCTCAGGTTTTATACTGGAAAACCACAAAACTGGTACAGAGTAAGTTGCATTTGTTGTTCTTTTCTAGATAACATATTACTTTTGCAATTAGAATTGATGTTAAACTTTGTATTTGAATCTATGTTTATTCTATTAGTGAAACGAAAATGAAGGACTGGAAATAACTTTGATTACATATAGCTAAATAAGACAGTGTTTTCCATTGAAAAGTGTTATTATCTTATTGGATAATTATATATCATCTGTTATATGATATTATTGCAGTTGTTTTTGCCTTATTGTTAAATACTTATATTTTTTATTTATATATTTATTTATTTTTATTTTTTTTTTTTGCTTAATTGCTATGCAGGTTCCAACAAGCCAGCAGAAAGAAGGTGTCTATGATGTGCCAAAAAGTCAACCAATAAGTGTAGGTGTGCTTTCTGTGCTTGGTCTAATAATGAGAAATAAATACTTACCTAAAGCTCTGTGCATGCAAATGTGAACTGAATCAGAAGCCTGGTGCTTTCTTATTTACTCCTAAACTATAAGGAGACATAATGTTTTCAGTTAATACTTACAGTCTTAGAGTCAAATATATATATATATATATATATATATATATATATATATATATATATGAAATGGGCTATCTGTACATGTCAAACAGAAGTTGATTTTTTTATTTATTGTGGATAAATATGAAATTTAGAATACATTTTATTACATGGGTATTTAAATACTTAGTAACTATTAAATATCTGAGGTTATTATGGAAAACTGAGCTGCTATATATTATGTGTTGGTCTTTCTACTGTGTAGCATACAAAGAAACTTAAGAATTTGGTTGTGGTTAGAAACACGTTATATAAACTGTGAAATAATTAAGTATCAGTCATTATTATTTTGATACTAAAATAGATCTGATATTCATTTATGAAATGAATTTGAAATCATGATATGAACAGATGTAGCCTCTTTGAAGTATGCTTTGTATGAATGCACGGTTATATAATTGCAGTACTTTAGTCAGCTGTAAGGTATATAAAACTTGGCTAGCTCATCTTTACCTTTGGAGTCATATTTTTGGGTGTGTATACATTCATTTGCGTGAGAGTTGAAGAGAGATAGTGTATGCAGATGGCTAGGCATCGTAGCGTCCTCATGATCACTTACCTTGTATCCTTGCTGTGTTTCGCAATGTTAGTTTTATCTGAGATTCTTCCAGTAATTCTACAATTCCACGTGGTCTGTTTCACAGTTATGTGTTCAAGGACACATTTGCTGCAGTAAAACAGATGGTAGATTACTTTACAATTAGCAGTGAAAAGAAAGACATCCATTTAGCTTAGAAATATAATTTTCCATTGCCTTTTCTGAATTTTCAAAAGCTTAATGGGAAGAGGAGCTTCTCCCATGACACTGATAAACTGAAACCTGATACCTCATGTTACAAAACAAAGGTGCTTTTGACAGAACTAAGCTACCTCTTAGAGCCACGTATCAGTTTCACATTGATAATGTTTTGCAGAGGTCACTTCTAACATGCATTCATTTAAAAATACAACTAAAATAGATATAATGTGGAACTACTGTTCCTGTTTAAAAGCTTATAAATGTATATTACTCAGGTTCAGTACAGAGAGAAAAGAAATGACATATTAATTATTTAATAAAGCAAGCAATCAGCATTAAAAGCCCAAAGACCTTAATTTAGTTCTATGAGAAAATTGTTTCAAGTACATGAATTTGCATTGCCAGGTTTTATAATGAATGTTATATTACGCAGTTATGGTATAATGCTGTGTTTTGCATATGAAATATTGAACTGCACAAAATACTATAAGACAGTTTGTCGAGCAGTAACTGAATTCATTATGATAACTCACTTCATGCACAATGTTTGAGTGAAACTGAATGTAAACCATATGTAAAAGAAAATATTTTAATTTCTCATGGTTTTCAGAAAGTCTGCTCAGCACATCTAGCTAAAATGAGACTTCCTTTTTCAGGAACAGATTAGAAATTACTTCATAAAATCCTACAAGTATCTTTGTGTTCTTACATTCAGGATGGCCTGTCTACTGTATTAAAACCCTAGAGAGTTTAAAGAAGAAAACCAAACAGGGTTTGGATTTCATCCACAATCTTCTTTCATCTTTTAAACTGCAAGAAACATGGGTGTGCATACTGTGATGGGAAGCACCATTTTGCTAGTTTAATCATTGAATAAGACTAAATTGAGCCTCTCACTAGTGTGTTATTAATATCTATATGTATTATTTTGTATGTTGGACATAACACAATAACAGTACAAATGCATCCAACCAGTAGTAAGATCAAATCATGAATATAGACTTTTTCAAAGCTAAATAGTGTTAGAAGTGGCCTATCAAATCATGAAAATCAAAGGCTGGAGCACTGGTGTGGACTCGTATAATGGTTGTGGTTCAACGAATGCCGTTTTCATAAAGAAGTGAAACCATGTAGATTAGCTTTTCATATCAGAGATGACATAATCAACAATAATGCTGCAGGAATTATATATCTAAAGAGAATTGCATTCATATTTTTTATTATGACAAAGCAACTGGAAATGGGTGCAAAAAGTTTTATATATGCAACTGATTCATTACACATGCATTCCAAAGTGCATTGTCTGCAACTGAAGGACCTAATACACAGCTATCTATCTGTATGTGTATGTATGTATAATATATATATATATATATATATATATATATATATATATATATTTATTAGATATAGGTATTTATATATAACATGCGTGCTATGATTATTTATGTTAACAAATTCTACAAGATAATGTAAATTTACCTTTTTTCTTAAGGTGACATTATTTGTTAGCTGTATCAGGTTGAATTTCTTTATGACTGGCATAAGTGCTTGAAACCTTTGTCAGAAAAATATTAGTTTTCATAGCAGCAGACATTAATGTTATATAACTATAATACAACTGTTATGCAATATATTTAAAGAAAGGTATCTGGCTTTATTTATTGTACAAACTGAAAACAATGCTGATTGTGTGAGTGCTTTCAGTACTGTGGTGGAAAACTGATCAATGTATCCTGATCAAAGAGAAATTTGTTGTTGCAACCATAATGCATAATGTACTGCAAAGTGTTCCCACATACTGATGACAAGTTAATAAAACAAAAAGAGGTAGACACAGAATATATGAGAAAGGTTATCAAACTGCATAATGCAAATGAGATCCAAAATTTTGGTTGCTGTGTAGCTAAATAGATTCAGAAAAGCTTAACTGAGAATGTTATAAGGATATTGAAAAAAATCATGCTATATAAGTTAAACCTGAAGCCATAAGTAACTGCAGAGTTATAAATCATTCACAAAAGAAATCAGAGTTTAAATGATAGATTATCCAGCTATGTCACTGAAATATACAGTCTTGTAGAATATTATAAGTTTAGAGAAGTTTGGCTGAAATATTAATAAAAATGTGACAAATAAGATGGAAATATACAGTAATGATTAGTATAATAATAAAGTAACACCAGACAATAAAAAAAGTTAGTCCTTTGAGTTTCCCATGGGAACAGCAACAAAAGATGCCCCATCATTAAAGTATTTGCTGATTCAAGGAAACTATCACAAGTTGTAAAATGTTTACCAAATGTACTGATTCCAGCATCCTAATAAGCACAAGGCACTGGAAAATACTCAGAAAACACATAATACGTTCACCCTTTTTCATGTCCTCCTCATTCATTTCAATACAAGCATAATGTTGACATGAAGAAATGCATGCAGGCCTACTTATGATGCTATATCGATCTTCTATAACTAAAAAAAAAAAAAAACTTGACTGTGGAGTGAAAGACAGAACCTCACATGACACAGTGGTGTTTTTGTTAATTTAAATTTGGAGAAGTATATTACCGAGGGGGTATATTGAAAAGGTAAAGAGTACAAAATTCCTGGGTGTACACATATCAGAGGATCTCATGTGGTCAGGAAAAACAGCCAACTGGTCAAGAAAGCACACCAATGCCTCCACTTATATTTATTTTTTTTTTATGAATATAAACTTCAAAGACTTGAATTTTGGTCCAAGATTTCAGAAATGTTGAATTTTTGTTTAGTTTTGATATTTGAAATTTTGATATTTTAAATTTTGTAAAGTATTAGTAATTTTAAGCTTGAACAGTCATCATTTTTTTTCTAATTTTGTTTTTCACCTTCTTTAATTTGCATTTTTCAACCTGATCATTTAGCCTTAACAGATGGTTTAAGCATATTAGTCTCAACTGTTAGTATGCCGCGGTGGTACGGCGGTAGCATTGTTACCTCACAGCAAGAGGTTCTCCCGTTCGATTCTCGGCTTGGCTTGGGAGTGCTTTCTGTGTGGAGTCTGCATGTCCTCCCCGCGGTTGGGTAGCATTTGAAAGACATGCGTGCGTAAATGGGCATGCCTTCGTTGAATGTTGGGCATCAAGCTGGCACCTCGGCGTTTCGTAAAAATCTACTGCCAATCATTAGCAGACCGGAGTTCCGCTGTGGTGACCCCTTACTGGGAAAAAGCCAAAAGACAAATGACAAGTCTCAACTGTTAGTACATACAGTATATAACTGTATTTTAATTGTATGTTTGTACTTTGCATTAGTCTTTCTTAAAAAGAAAATTTTGTTGTAAATTAAAAAGGTTTTACATTTTGTTATGCTATTTGTTAGACTATTTATTAAGGAATTGTCTTACCTGTATTTTATTGACTATACAACTAATACAAATTTCCTTATGAAGAATCAAAAATCAAGCAAAAATCTTTCAACAAGAGATTACATTGTATTGATCAATCCTTCCTTGTAATTTGTCTCTCTTCATTATTACATTCAGTGGTGCTTAGTTTTGGAATTTATAAATTGAATATCCATGATTGTTTTCTAGTGACACTTCCTGGGTTATATTAATTGATGATGTTGGACAGTGCAGTGGTAGCATTGTCGCCTCACAGCAAGAGGTTCTGCGGTTCGATTCTCGGCCGGGGTGCCTTCTGTATGGAGTCTGCATGTCCTCCCTGCGTTCGTGTGGGTTTCCTCCGGGTGCTGTGGTTTTCTCCCACATTATAAAGACATGAGTGTGGAGCATTTCTCCCTGGGCCTCTGCTAAAAATTGGCTTTGTTCCAAGTCGGGCTTTCCCAGTTAACAAAATGTTAAATAAATAAATGTTTTAGACACACTGTATTTAATTTTACATTATTCATATGCAAACTGTTGCTTATTTGATCAGCTTTGTAGGATATCAGCTTGCTATTATAGCCTATATAGTTACATAGCTGTGAAACTCCAAAGTCTCAGATAGGTTATAACTTTAGTGAAATGAAAATAAGGCAGCTGTGGATGATATTACATAATAATCATGTAGTTTTCTGGAGAGGGAGTAAATTCACAACTCCACTAGGAAGGAAAGAAGGAAGAGCTACAAGGACTTTGTCATGTGGGCTTTTCCGGGACCAAAAAATTTTTAAATTTGTTGTCAGATGTAATACAAGAGAGAAGGAGACAAACTTCTGAAGAAAGTATTATAATAGTTTGTCCAGTCTCACTATAATGTGAAGCAGAAAGCTAAATAACACAGAATGCAAAAGAAGAGGAGAAACAGCTAAGTCATTCTTTATATACGTGTTGCAGTTTCGGAATAATAAAATATAGTAAAATATTCTACAGAAGGAAAGGCAGAAATGTTGTACTTAGCAGGTAGATCATCTTTACTTTAAAAAACTATATACAAGTGCTTTCTTATTTTTGCAACAGGACCTGCCTTCTTTGTCAGGAATTTATTGTCTACTTTGTGGAATTTATCTATTCTTTGGAAGAACGCAACCAAATCATTAACCAGAATATGGATAAAGTGTGGTTATGTGGAAGAAGACTAAGATAAAATGCAAAAAGCACAAAATAGAAGTTCTATGATCGAAAAAAAGCAAAAATAAATAAGATCAGTAGGTGGTGTAGTACTATAGCATGTTTCATATCAAGGAAAATGTGTGACAATTTGCATCTCCAGAACCAGAAAATTCATGGAAGTTTGCTTATAATAAAAAATAAGGTGTTATAAAAATTACAACATTCCAGATATATCTAACATGAATCCTATGTTTTTCTTTTCATTTATTTTCCCATGCTAGACAATCGTAGAGAACATGAAGGACTACAGGGGCCTGAAATTAAATTAACATGTATTAATAGATGGCTAACGCATTTAGTTTTCTGTCTTTTAAGTGCAATGGTTATGAGATGCAAAACAAAAGAGTCTAAGTATGGATCTCTCTTGATGAAAAAGCTCCAGCAGATCTTGGGTTGCAGTTTCAGATTTTACTTACAATATGTGCAGCTGCACTGTTAAGAAAGTAATAAATCATTGTAATACTGCAGTTACTCAGTGATCCCAGATACAGTGAGCATTCTGTTCTGTTAAAGAGAATTCACTAAATGGTAAATAGAATAACAGACAATACCAAAATCGGAGTATGAACACTTCTCAACTAAAATCTCTTAGCAGCACCCAACTGATGTTATCATTATGAAGGGAAATTAATAAAAAATACAGTCCACTGTACTGAAGACTTCTTTCAGTTATATAAATATTTACAATTTATTGCCATTTTATTTAGTAATTGTTTTCCTTCTATTTATCTCTCTGTCCCTTTCTCTAATCCATCAATGAATCAGTACAAATTCCGAATCTAAAGAGTTAGAAGAGAAGAAGTAGAAAATATGAATATTTTAGCATGAGAGTGCAGAAACATTAAATCTGTTGGCAGATGATTACAGTATTGACCACCTAGTTTGCCGATTATTTTACATAATTGTGTGGAGTTGAACAATATGAATGCACCGTGCTCACTAATGTGACACCCAGATTACAGGATGCCACCCATTGTCACAATAGCCGGCAACAATGGGGTATGAATCCTTCCACTACCTACAAAGGGTGAAGTAATCACAAGAAAATACACACGTTATTTCAGTAACTAATTTACAAAGTATAACCTGGCCCCATGAGCATAAAGTGTATGGTCTTCTAAAATCCACATCCAGACTGGACTGCACACAGTACAGTTAAACAGCTAACTCTTTAGCCAAGCGCTCCTATAGGTCCCATTTTTACCACTCTATCGGTGAAACAATATCCTCGTTATCCATGGTAACAGTCTTTCACATAAGTATTATTTTAAACACACACACACACACACACACACACACACACACACACACACACACACACACACACACACACACACACTTTATTCCAGTGCAAGTTCCAGCTACAGCTAACCTGGTGTCATTTCAGATTTGTTGATAATGTTGACCTTCCCTTTGTTATGAGCACAAACCTAGATTAAAATCTTGGTACTTACTTAATAGCTGCAGTGCCTCAGGGTTTCTGCTGTACAGTATTGGGCGAGATTATGAGTGGTGTTAGGATATATTACTGTACTCCTAATTCTCTGCAGCTGACCAAAGTAAAGTTAAGGACTGCCATCATCTTTGAGTATGTTATGGGCATACAAACAAATGGTGGATTCCTCCTCATTTGCCATCCACTGAAAATGTCAGACCATTCCCTCCAGGAGTTCACAGACTTGCTCATTAACCCAGTGCTGCTAAATCAATGCTTGTTAGGTTGTGTGACTTCCGCATATGGGTCAATGATGTGTCCATGGCAGAGGCTCATGATTTAGTTTCTATCATGAGGTTATTTGGCTTTGCTAATATGATTACTTTTGTTACTAATTGGTTTGCAAATCAGCATCACACTTACAAGCGATCAGCATATACAGACATAACAAACAGTAAAGGAACAAAAGGGATGCTCCAGCTAGCAAGTAAATGCCCTTAAAACAATAAGTCTGAACCTACCAGTCTGGTAAAGTCTTAGTCATAGGTGACTCCACAGTATGACTCACAGTTGCACCCTTCCTCAGGGGGCAGGGTGAGGGCAAGCTGTCCTTGGCATGCCCTGATCTGCCATGTCACTAGAACAAAAAATCCCTTCTTCCAGGTTATGCATATGGCTAGGTCATTGCACATGTGTGAGCAGTCAACCCACTCCAAATGGGAGGACCTAGCACTGACCCTGTAAACTATAGACTTATAATCCTCACTAGACTTATCTGTAAATGCAGTGGAGTACATCATTGTGGAACTTATTGACAAGGACATCACATTATCCAAAGAGGCTCTGCCTACTCAACTTAGTGGATGACTTTGAACAAATTATAGATGTACTGTATGTAGGCAAATCAGTCTGCACTACTTAACTCAGCCTGGCTATGGCCTTTGATACCATTCCATATTTTGGCATTATAAACAAGCTAATCAAACTAAATGTAACCCCATATGTTGTCCAGTGGATAACAATCTTGTTTACTGAGAGAATCTAATCTCTTAATGGAAGATGTGTACTCTCTTAAGTGTTATTACTAGTAGTGTCCCACAAAGATTGGTCATTGGTTCACTTCTCTTGCTATCAAGGCTAATATTAAGGGCCTGTTGATGACTGGTTTTACATATGACTGCAAACCTTGTATTATCATAAACACTCCACCTGACTTAACGTTTTCCAAGAGGGCTTAACACTTACAGACAAGTGGTGGCTGGTCCTTGCCTTAAGTTATATGTCAAGATATGCTGTATTGTGTCCTTAGGGGAAACACAGACACCCATGCACATACCACATATATGACACTCCTTTGAAAATTGGCACGGTTATTATGGACCGGAGCACTTTTATTGACATTGAACTATCCTCTAATCACCTTGTATATAATGTAGTTAGGAAATTATTTTATCTAGACAAACTGACAAAATCCCAATCCATGTTAGGCAGAGCCCCTCACTGACCCTCTTCAAGAGAAATATTGACGAGTGGATGGGAAATCGTAAGTTTACCCCTGGGATCTCTTCTGTGTCCCTGCTAGACAGAGGCACAGTAAACTAACCTTAAAAGGGCCATCTTCTGTGACCTACTATACAGAGGCACAGTCAACTAATCTAAAAGGGTGGCAAAAGCCAAACACACTCTGGCTAGGCTTATAAATGCCCTAGGGCAGATAGCCTAGTATCAACCTATGAACCTGGGGTATATCTTCTAGGTCAATAGAAGTTATCATATGTCTCTTCTCCTCCATCATCAGATCCATAATAGAATATAATGACATTTTCAGTATGTACTTTTTTAGCATACGACTTGAAAATCTGCAACATTTCCTCTGGAAGATAAACAAGCATATCCTCCTTGTAATGCACAGACTGTCTTAAAGCACTTTCTTTCTACAAATTCTTGAGGTGGCGCCTTTGCCTTGCCTACAAAGCCTAAAAGGATCCAGTCCTATGCAGCCTGCTACACTTCCACAAAATAAACAGTACCCAAAACACTGACTCAAAGGAGCTAAACTTCCACTGCAGCATAAATAGGACCTGCTGGTGAGGTAACTGTCACTTTCAAAGAATCCTCCTTTGATGGGCTACAGTTCCCTTAGATGTAAAACAAAGCCATGACCCTTTTTATTTACAACCTGGATGGGAAAGCATAAATTGACCCCTTGTCTGTCTGCTCAAACCCTCACTGAAAGGAGAACAGAATAAGTAGTATTTATTTAAGTCATATGGTACTAATGACCTGAGATCTTGTGACTAGGCTACAAATGATCTACCCAATTAATAGCTTAATATGAATCTTTGAATAATACTTTTTGAATTTTAACTTGACTCAAATTACCATGTAATATCTTATTACTATAGCCAGTACTCTGCTAGGACCAACAAATAATGCTAGCCATATTTTCTGTGCTTAAAGTGAGATTCAGAAAACCTTTTAGTAAGGATCAATGTGTAGAGTGGCTAAGTGAAAACTAAAATGAGTGGCTGCAGTTCTTAAAATCTAAAGGTTAAACACAAGTAACACCAAACAGCCCTGGCTACTTGTGATTAGTATTCTAGCATCCAGACAAAAGACAAATGTGTGTGTCTGAATATTAAAAAATGAAATTCCCTGCAGCCGTTGATGTGTTTGTCACAAACAGCACAGCATATTGCACATTGTGTCATTAATGGGTACTTTGTGTAGGGGCATTTTTCTCAGGACAGGTCCTTTCTCAATAGTAAATATTTCTGGAATTCAGTAAGTCTTCATTGTGCCATGCTTCGGAGTGGTTCAAGCACCCCAGATGATGTTTCTGCAATGTCAGATTGCAGACAGTATCAGCTCACCCAATGAGAGAGGGCTACCCAATGCCACTGTGTAGAGTAACAGTGCATACCATCCGGATCATTACATGAGTGTTTCATTTGTATCACTGTAAAATCCAATATTCAGCTTAGTTATATATCCCAGCTTTGCAGCATTCTTTGTTGACATACAGTGCTAGCGTTCTCAACCCTGTTCTTTGTACACTGGTCAAGTAGTTTCTCACATGTAAACATTATAAATCCAAAGTTCTTATGTCACTCCTTTTGCTAGAGATTTCTAAACTGTTGACATATTTGGTCCACAATTCAAAAACTCTGTTCTGTAAAATATATCCTGTGTCATATGTCTGACATTTATGCATAATATGATGTGCTTACCATATTAATGTAGAATGCTAAACAAAATGATTTACTGTTACTTCATATGAACTATAACAGTCCTAAATGTGTACCTTATGGCAAGCATTTGCAAGCATTGCAATTTTCCTGAGTTGGGATATTGCAGAATATTTATGTTATGGCATGCTGTACAAATGGAATTATGCAAGTATAAAAGCAAGGAAAATGCAAATCTATTGTGATCAATAAACTTATTTATAAAAATCGTATTGGTGTATGGAAGTATACCAAATATTATATGTTTTTTTTTTAATTGCGCAGGCACATTTAGCAGAATATCTTACTTCATTCTGCCAGTAACAAGTTTATCTATTTAAAAAGACCTAATTTTTGTAAAGTGAGCACTCCGTAAAGGAAATGGAATTATACTGCTAGTTTAAGGTTAGGACCTCTATGCATGTCAAGCAAATTTGGCTCTGTCGCTTTCTCTGTTTACAATAAGTACTTGTTTTACAGTTGTTAATTATTATAAATGGAATGCTAATAATGTTCAAAACTTTATCAGTGAAGTAATATTAAAGGAACTATAATTTGATACAAGAGAGGATAAAATAATTTCCTATAAGAGATTTATAAAGTTACAGATAGTCAACATCTCAGTCTTCCATACATAGATGTACATTAACATAATTTTTTCAGATGCCAGTATTTCCGTACATGCCAGTCAATATAATAAATTTAGTTACTCATTGAAATTTGTATTTGATGTTCAGGAGCATAACATAACAGACCAGTGTAAAATGCAGAATGAAGGCTGTATTGGTATTGCACTGTAACTAACCTTTCCTTCCTCTATGGCAGGAAAGCCAGTTTGGGACTCTGTCACATATTCATTTGTACTTCAGATAGGCTAGCTGCAATGCTCATGCAGTATTGACATATCACACAAGTTCCTCATCATCTTTTCTCAATTGCATTTTTCTACCTGCAAGACTGAGTGCACTGTGGGTTGTAACATTATCCAACTTTTGCTTTCCGATGCAGTGCTTTAATTGTATAAAGAAACTGTACACAAGCCATTGGATTCCTGCTGTAAGGCCATTGCACACTAGCTAGAAAGGAATAAAATAAGAAAAAGCTTGCAAAGAAGAAAAAAAACATTGGACAAAGTAAAGACTGAAGCAACTGTACAAAACAGCAGTATGGAGATAGTAAAAGAGTTCAGAAGTGGGTTATTAAGCAGCAACTTAGTCAGAGACTCAATATAACTGATTCAGAATATACCACTGCAGGCAAGAATACCTCATGTAGTAAACTCTTGCACCTGGTCAGTGAAATGCAGTTCTTTAAATGTTATACAGGTCATTGTTTTTTTTAGATTATATATTTTTAATGGGGATAGTACATAATTACATATTTTATTATTAGGAAACAACTGCAATATTATCTCTTAATTAAGAAAACCCTTGTTATCTGTTATCTGAGTATTCATTTGTAAGTTTATGACTAAGAATATTGTTTCATTTGCAGATTAAGGAATGAAGTCTGGGATTCAGAAATAGTCCAACAGGTGCTAACTGCTAAGTCCAAAAGAATCTAGTTCCTTGGCAGAGGAAAAATGATTCAGAGAATTGTTTAACTGCAATGCGTAACGATCTTGTTACTGAATCATTTGAATGTCTGTGAATTGTGTGGCATTACCACTAGTGCTAATCTGCACTTCCCTGTAGTAATCACCACTGGTGGACCATGCATCTCAATGGCACAACCACCCCACTGTTTCACTTCCCTACGTACATTCAGACTCAAACACACACGGACACATGCACATGAAAACACACACACACATACACTCAAACTCTGGCATTCTTCTGCACCTGTCAACTGTGATGAGTTTATGAACATCGCTGATGCTGCCTTTTATTTTCTCCTTATCCCTAATAAATCATGGATTATTACAGTCAGTGACCGATGCCAGACATAAGGCTTTCATTCATCTTATTGTTCAGAAAATGCATTATGATGCCCTTGTACAATGACATGTATAACATTTAAAGAACTGCATTTATGCCCTTTCAAAAGTCAAAAACACAGCATCAATGGGGCCAGATGGTGTCCCAGGCTGCGTCTTGCATGAACTACAGAACTAACTAACCCTCAACCTAAACACGCTGTTCAACCTCAGCCTCTCCACAGGCTACATGCCCATAGAATGGCACACAGCAATAGTTATTCCGCTCCACAAAGGAGGGGCCACAACTGACCCTGGTAACTATCGCACCATAAGCCTGGTCTGCAAAGCTATGGAGCGTATCATCATGTAACTCATTAATAAAGACATTGGGAACCTCCAAACACTTGACCCGACCCAGTTCGGCTTTGTTAAGGCCAGATCATGCCTACTAAACTTGGTTGACATCTTCGAGACAGTCACCAAGGCCATATACGAGGGAAAGGTGGTTCGCACAGCCTAGCTTGATCTCGCCAAGGTGTTCGACACCATTCCTCACTCGGGTATTATAGAAAAACTCACCAGCCTGAACATAAACCCCTACGTCACAAGATAGATTGCCAACTGGCTTACAGATAAAGCTCACATGGTAAGAATAGCGGGCTTCAGGTCCGACTCTAAACTAGTCACAAGTGGTGTCCCACAAGGCTCGGTTCTGGGACCACTACTGTTCGGCATATATTTCTCAAAAGTACAGGGAAACACAGGAGGACTATGGCTAGCCAAGTTCACCAATGACTGCAAACTGGGAGCCATAATTGATTCTCCGGCTGACACGAGCATCCTTCAAAAAGGCCTTACTAAGACAGACACCTGGTGTCAAAGTCATGGCCTCAAGGTAAATGCCAAAAAATGCATAGTCATCCCGTTTGGGAAAAACAAAACACCCGTGAATTACCACATAGGCGGCAGCCCCCTTAATACAGAAGAGGAAATAAGAGATCTGGGGACCCAGGTAGATAGTAATCTCTCCTTTGACAATCATATTATAGTGCCCCTCTACTCGTCACTCATCAGACCCATCATAGAGTACAATGCTCCATTTGGGATGTACCTCACAAGACACTTCCAACAGCTGGAAAGACCACAAAAGCACCTCACCAAGAGGATTACTGGCCTCAAACATATGTCCTATGCAACCCAACTGAAAAAACTCCGGCTGTACTCAGTGGCATATTGCTTATTCAGGGGTGATCTCTGCCTAACTTACAAAGCCCTGTCCAACTCAGAATTGATGGACATGCTCCACCTAAGGAAATCCAAGTCACTGCGAGCCACTCGCTCTTGTGAGCTAAACCTCACTACAACAATAAATAGAACATGCTGGAGGGATAGATTCCTGTCACAGAGACTCCCCCATGCTTTGGAACAAAATTCCTAACTACATTAGGCAAAACCCCTTACTAACACTCTTCAAGAGAAGCCTTGACAAGTGGATGAGTAACAGAAAATACACCCCTAGGATCACTTCATTGGCTGTGCTTGACAGAGGCGATGAAAGCCGACACACTTTGGCTAGGCTTATAAATGCACTCGGGCATTTAGCCTAGTATCTACCTATGAACCTGTTGCTCTATTAAATTTTAAGTGAATTGGAGTAATATTTAAAACGTCTCCCTTTTGTCATATAATGTTCCTTCTGGTTTTGTCTAGAAGTCTTGAGCATGGCCATTGAAATGCATTGCAGCCCCCCCCCCCCACACACACACACACACACACTCACACATATATATATATATATATATATATATATATATGGGTCCCCTTGACTTCATCGACACACCGAAACACCGACGCTAAGAAGACGGAGTCGAGAAGACCGACGCGACAGATGATCGACAATGTGAAATCTCGACAGCCGAAACACCGACATGGGCAACGTGTGAGCGCGAGTCGGTAAGTGTGCGATAGTGAGGGATTTAGCGTAAGGGAGCGGACAGGTAAGTGTGTGCTAGTGAGGGATTTAGCGTTAGGGAGTGGACAGGTAAGTGTGCGATAGTGAGGGATTTAGTGAGCGGACAGGTAAGTGTGAGCTAGTGAGGGATTTAGGGTTAGGGTGCGGGAAAGGTGAGTGTGTGGTAGTGACGGACTTTAGGTGTAGTGGCGGGTTAAGTGAGTTAGGGTTAGGGTGCGGGTAGGGTAAGTGTACGATAGTGACGGAATGTATGTTTAGTGGCGGGTTAAGTGAGTTAGGGTTAGGGTGCGGGTAGGGTAAGTGTGCGGTAGTGTCGGACCTTAGGGTTAGGGTTTGGGTTAGGGTTAGTGCATGTATAGTTGTGTGTAATGTGTAGTTTACATTTTGTGTGTCGGTGTTTTGGGTGTCGGTGTTATGGTGTTCGGTTTTGTAAGTTGTCGGTTTTGTGCGATACATACACAGACACACCACCACACTTCACAACTGCCAGAGATTTTAAAGAACATTAATGATTTTGCCCTGCCACTTGTAACTCATGGACAAAGATGCAGACATTACAGTTTGAGTTTCAGAATTATTGTTCAGAGTATCTTTCGTGATGCAAAAACTGTTGTTCCATTACATTTTTATGTGACTTAGAGTACTAAATAAAGTGTGTCCATGGTATCTAGTGTACCCCTCCCTTACTTCTAATTATATGTATATATATATATATAATGTATACACCACACAGACACACACACACACACACACACACACACACACACACACACACACACATATATATATATATATATGCATGTGTGTGTGTGTGTGTGTGTATGTATGTATATGTATGTATATTCCCTTATGCCCACTGAAGCGTGCTTCAGTGCTGCAGTGTTTATTTTTGTTGTTATTACCGGTTTGGTAAACCGGTATTCGCGAAAGCGCATTTTCATTTAATTAATTGCATCTGAGTGACGTCTCAAGGTGCATCTGCAGTAAATGTCTACTGATGCTTCTAGGCATAAAATACTGTTTTTTTTTTCATATTTACATCAATAATTCCAAAACCATGCTATGTACAAGATTTTAAAATATTTTATCTTAAAGCTCACCAAATGGCAAACTCAACTACATTAGTATTTGACCTCCATCTGATGCAGGTAAATTGATATTAATTGTTGTTTTTTATGATATTAATTTATATAGATATAATCTTTAACATTTTTCTAAATATCTCAACAACCAAGTAACATACATAGAACTCCTTACCCTCATATGAAAGCTCTTAGGATGATGAATACAATTCTGCTGACAGTATGCATGTAACTTGAGTGGTTGTTGTGATACTATAAGTTGTTTACAAAATATTACAGATGCAATAATTACTCCCTCGGATTCTGCAAGCCCTGCATGGCATGCAGGACTAGAGCATGAGCTCCAGCAGGCAATATGTCTGCCGTGCAATCCAGGAATAACCTGCAGGGACGTGCACGAGTGCTCCTGCACTATTCCTGCATGGACTCAGCCCCTGTATGCAAATTACCCCATTTGCAGGAGAAATACATGCAAATGAGGTGAATTTGCGATCCAGGAAGCTGGAAACCGGCTGTGCAGGACTAGTGTAATTTGCAGAAATGTACTCCACTAGTAACGGAGTACATTTCTGCAAATTACAATGACAGCTCCAAATAAAGGGTGGATATCATGTAGAAAGCATGCCAATGGCCAACTATAAGGCCATTGGCATGAAAAACATTTGCAAAAATAAAAAAAAATCAACTTTTTTTTTTTTTTAGCTGATCTCAGCTGTTTAAGCATAGGGCAGTGGTGTGCAAATGGGATCATGTGGAAAATAAGAAAAAAAAAACAGAAAATAAGCATTCTAACCAAAATCACTATTTTGCCATTATACTCAATGGCAGGCAGAAGACAATATGGCCAGTGAATAGTGGTTGCTAAGGGGTGAGGTTCAGTGTGGGACATGTAACTATGTATCAGCAGGCAATCCTATGCAAATGAGGGGAATGATACTAAATCCCAGATTTCCCCTGCATGCTAGTCAGCACCCAACAGTGTAAGAGCAGGAATAGCTTGATGCAAGCTTAGGAGTTAGCTGACATCATAGGAGGGGTGTGTCATGCATACTGTAAGTGGACTGGAGCCCTGTGGCTCAGGTTTGCTTTTAGCTTAGCAGAGCTAAGCAAGGGGGTGTATCTGAGGCTGCTTAGCACTCTTTACATTGCCTAAGAGGGTGTGCGCGCCGTGCAATGGGTTTTAAAGGGGAAAAAAAAGTAAACCAGGAAATAGCAGCCCTGTGAACATGTGAGCACTGTGTTTCTGCGGTGCACTCCCTGGATTAAACAGAAAGGCAATGGGAAGGAAAAACAGTAGTAGGAAGGTAATCTAGGATAGCTGGCAGGTGAAATGTATCACAATCAGCCAATTACACAGGCAGCAGACAAGCCCAGCCCAGAACACTACTATAAACTATGCAAACACCTTTCCCTCTGGGTTTTCCCATACTCTACACCACCAGTGTATACAAACAAAACAAAATGAAAGGGGCTGCAATAACTATCATACAGCAACATGTGGAAGAGGCTTTGGGTGGTGAGGATGTGAATGCTGTCGATCAACCCACAGTAAGGAGACAGAGAAGAGCGTACAGACCCAGGGGTAACCTACCAGGGGCTACATGAGCTGGAGATAGTGGGGCACTATAGGGTGGACAGGCCTCTTGCATCAAATTGTTGAGCTATGGCGGACATGCCTGACACACAGAACTAACAGAGGGGAACCGATCCCAGTGGATACCAAGGTATGTGTAGGCCTAAGAATACTAGCTGCAGGTACCTTCCAAAGGCCAATTGGGGATATGATGGGGATCTCACAGACATCATCATCCAGGGTACTCCAACATTTCCTGGATGCTATGTCAGCACACGCCGGTGAGCACGTATATTTTCCCAACACCTGTGAGGAGTTGGCCAGCAATATGCATCTGTTCCACCAAATAGCAGAATACCCTGAGGTAGTGGGTGCCATAGACTGCACGCACATATGCATCAAAGCACCACCCGGTGAGTGGGGTAGGGTCTACATAATTGCAAGGGCTTCTCCTCCATCAACTGCCAGGTCATGTGCGATGCCCAGGGCATAATAATGAATGTGTGTGCTGGCTGCCCTGGAAGCTGTCATGATTCCCACATCTGGCATCTGATGCAGCTGTACCACAGATTTGCCAATGGGGACATCCCTTACGGTCACCTAGTGGGGAATGCTGGTTATGCACTGGAGCCATGGCTGATGACACCCAGTAGGCAGAAGGAGGCATGCCCAGTATGCCCTGGCCTTAGCAAAGAGGCAACCCCTAGCACATACATTGACACACGAGAAACCCAGGGAATGACACCTCTCTCTGACTCACACATACAGTAAAAGGGATGCCAAACATGACACTACCTGTGCTCAACCATGTGTAGGGAGTGTACTATGTCCATCCGACATAAGCAGCACTGCAGCACCCCCCTCCGTACTGGCAAATCCACAAGGTAAGTCACTCAACCAACCAATTTCCAAAAGGAGTAGTATATGTTGTTACCTGTATCTATGGTATGGATATGAGCATGCAAGGGAATTGGGTGGTGGAATGGTATGCCAGCAGATAGTAGACACCTATAGTGGCACCATGAGATCTGTAACAAATACTGGTGTCAGCATAGTAGCCAGTACTACACAGGGTGACAAAACCCACTGCAGGAAATGTGCTGGGCCACATGTGTGTCCATATGACTCACACATGCCAGTCAGGAGGTTCATATACCCAACAACAGTCTCAGCCAGCAGGACAGGTGTAGACAAACACAAACAAAGGCTATTCTATGGCCTCTGAGTGATGCCTATGGGTAAACTCCCCCCAGGCCTACACAGACAGACTACATCAGGTCAGGCAGTGGAATGTTATTTCTGAAGGGTAGGAGGTCAGAAACAAATATGTATGTCAAGTCAAACCTAAGACCTGTAGTACACTGATATGCCTCTAGTCAGAATGATAGGTTAGAATACAGAATGAAATGGAGTATCTGACATACCAGTACAGTCATAGCAAATGTGTACAAGTGTCACGTGTGCCCCCCAATCCTGTGTAGAAATGTAGAAACAGTCAAGTGTGCCCCCTCCCCCAATCCTGCGTAGAAATGTAGTAACAGTCAGGTGGGCCCCCTCCCCCACTCCTGTCTAGAAATGTAGAAAGAGGCAAGTGTGCCCCCAAACCTATTTTGAAATGTAGTAATGGTCTGATGTGGCCCCCCCAATCTGATGTACACATGTCATAACAGTCAGGTGTGCCCCCACAACCCTATGTAGAAATGTAGTAACATGTATGTATAGGTATAATACCAGTGGAGCACAGATGCCCAGAGGTGGCCAAGGTAGTATGATAGATTGTAGCATTTGCACAATATGCAGGTATGTGTGTGTGTTAGGTTGGTGTGTGTTTCATATTGTGAGAGTGGTCAGTATGTATGCATGTTGAGGTATGACCTGGTGGCCACTGGCCACTACTGCTGATGACAGGGCCAAGTCCTCACAGCTGCAGTGCCAAAGACAATTCCCACCAGTATAACACATACTAGCAGTAAGCCATTGTAAATGTATGGTGGTAATATGTGTCACCATCTGAAAGATTGACATGGCATGGCTGTTGGGCTAGATATACAAGCAGTACACAGGGGAATGTATCCCAGACATACAGCACATATTGTGTAACTGTGAAATGGACACACCCTTGAAATTGCACATATAGGTATGCATCACATTATCTGGTCCTGTAGTAGGGGATACCGGTGTTGTCTGTCCGAACACTTGCAGATCACAAAGGAGGTAGGACTGATGTATTGGGAAACAGCTGATGTACCTGCACATGCCAGCATAACTGGAATGCCCCATGCATATCTGTGTGTCAGATGCCAGTAGTGTCCATAGCATACATGCACCCAGCTCACCCAAACACCAACCACAGGTACCTCTCTGGTCATATCCCTGCTGTGGGGAATGGGTACAATATGACCCCACCTGTATATGGCAATAGCGAAAGAATGCAGCATGCAGTGCAGGTGTCCCATTCAGGTGTGACCCTAGCCGTAGCTAGCACCCTGCAAGCATCTACACCCCCTGATCAAGACTGATAGAAGGTATTGGTATGAACACCTAGCACACCTACTCTGTCACCCCAGGGGAATATACTATATGGCGGTATTTGACTGTAGGACTGACAGAATGCAACGGCCTGCCACAGCTGGCCCGCATCAACACCAAATGGCCCACAGGCCTCTGCCAAAGGCCTGTGACTCACACGTACTGCCAGTGCATGTTATGTCATGGGCACCCAAATAACATAACACACTCCACATAAGCCATATGCAAGGCCATGTGGACAAACCACAGTAACATTTCCATCATGTCCCACTGCATGAACTGTGGACCAACACCAAAACGAAGCTGTGATGGGGTGGTAACCGTAGGAAAAGTATCAGAGAATGTATGCATAATGTATGGAAGAGGGTAAAGTAACAGAGGGGGGTGAGAGCATGGGCAGCATGGAATGTGCAAGGTCCAACACAAAGCTGTTTGCACACACTATCCCTGGCTGCAAACACATAAATGGGTGGCTACATACCTGCCTGTACAATACAATATGGGTAATGTCCTGACTCATGGCCCCTGCCTCTGGTTAACCTGTGTGAATCTGTACAGCTGTGAGGTATTGCCACAGCAAGATAATGCCATACTGTCATGTTGATGGATATAAAAGTATGGTATCCTCTGCCAGCACTGTACCAAGGTGCTGAACCGGATACACAAACCCAGCAGCAAGTGTCTGCAGCTCTCCCTCCAGAATGGAATAACTTACCATGAATATGTAGGCATCTGCCCACAATACCAGACACAGCTGCAGTCCCCCTTGTCCCTCAAGACATCACTGTGAACAAAAATGTCCATCTGACAGTACATGAGGACAGAAAACATCACAGTGTATAACAGTACACATGTCTGAATAGCTCTGCTAATAGCAGTACCATGTAGCTGAAGCAGCACAGATGCAATCATCTACAGTACACACTATCCCCTGCACAGTTTGTCCCCATATTGCCAAATGATTGATGGATACCCTGCAGAAACAGTTTGCTACCTGGAGGTGTACAACACAAAGATCTGCACTGGAGTAAAAACTACCTGGAATGGATCCACACATTCAATACAGAAGGGCATACTGGGCATGCTCACACAATTAGAGAAATGAAGGCAGTGTCAGACAACAACATACTGAAAGGTCATACTAGGCATGCAATGTCAGACAACAACATACTGAAAGGTCATACTAGGCATGCTCACACACTTAAACAAATGAAGCCCATGTCTGCAAACAACAGTGGACCATACATATCTGGCAGTTGCAGATGTTAGTGCATACACTCCTCAGTATGCACCATTAATGCTATGCACATACAGTGGATAGGAATACAGAATACAGACATATATCGAGGGACAACACACTATAATAAGCCAAAAGTAAATTTACATAGACGTATGGAAGAGAGTGACTGTGACAAGGAGCCATCCATTATGAGGCCTGTCCCATGCAGCACACAGCCAAATGGCTACAACCACATGAAGTGTAAATGTCACTCACAGTAGACATTAGGTACCAGTATCCGTCAGCATTACAGACTATGTGGTGCAAGTGCTGTGCAACATGACTGTACAAGAAAGTAGTCATCTAGCAGCTGTATACACATACCTGTGGAATATAACCCTGCATGTGGTGACATGTGATGTGCCAACCTCTAGATGAATGGGTTATGGCCCCTGCACACACACTGCCCACCCCATAGCCCTACTATGACAACCCTGCTGAGGTCATCCACTTTGAAATACACCTCTGGGAGTGGAGTGTCCCAGTAATCTCTGTGGCGCATCCTAAAACTGCGTAATGCTGTAGTGTGATAAACTTGTTAGGTAGGAGTTCTAATCCCAGACATGACAAGTGTGTGTGTGTGTCTGTTTAGGGAGCAATGATTTTTAGGATAATCACCCTCACTACAATTCAAATGCCACACTTTGGCAAGCCTGCTGATGTCATTCACTATGAAAAACACCTTTGGGTAAGGTGTAGCCCAGTAATCTCTGTGATGTAGGTAGGAGTTCTAATCTCAGACATGGCAACTGTGTGTGTGTGTGTGTGTGTGTGTGTGTGTGTGTGTGTGTGTGTGTGTGTGTGTGTGTGTGTCTGTGTAGAGAGCAATCCTTCTTAGGATAGTCACACTCACAGTTCAAATGCCTTACTTTGGCAAGGCTGCTGATGTCATTCAGTGAGAAATAACACCTTTGGGAAAGGTGTAGCCCAGTAATCTCCATGGCACGTCCTATAACTGTGTACTGCTGTAGTGTGATGGTAGGAGTTCTAATCCCAGACATGGCAACGTGTGTGTGTGTGTGTGTGTGTGTGTGTGTGTGTGTGTGTGTAGAGAGCAATGCTTTTTAGGCTAGTCACACTCATTACAATTCAAATGCCATACTTTGACAAGGCTGCTGATGTCATTCACTGTGAAATACACCTTTGGGAAAGGTGTAGCCCAGTAATCTCCATGGTGCATCCTATAACTGCGTACTGCTGTAGTGTGATAAACTAGTTAGGTAGGAGTTCTAATCCCAGACATGACAACTGTGTGGGTGTGTCTCTGTCTGTGTAGATAGCAATGCTTTTTAGGCTAGTCACACTCACTACAATTCAAATGCCCTACTTTGGCAAGGCTGCTGATATCATTCACTGTGAAATATACCTTTAGGGAAGGAGTACTCCAGTGATCTCCATGGCACATCCTATAACTGTGTAGTGCTGTAATGTAATAAACTAGTTAGGTAAGAGTTCTAATCCCAGACATGGCAGGTGTGTGTGTGTGTGTGTGTGTGTGTGTGTGTGTGTGTGTGTGTGTGTGTGTGTGTGTGTGTGTGTGTGTGTCTCTGTTTTTCATTTGTATCCTGTGTGGAGGTGGCTATGAGTGTGTAACAACTGGACTCATTGTGTAGCAGGTTTTTCAAATTTCTTATATGGTGGCCCTAGTATATGTCACAATGTCCACCTTACTGGGATAAGATGTGAAATAGCTGAGAGGCTGGGGTGCACATCCATACCCTACTTGTGACATCAAGGCCTAGTGAACAAAGTTAGCAACCCTTGTATTACCCAGAGAACACTCTCAACCCATGTCTCATACACACACACACACTTGCCTAGGCAACAACTGTTATGTTGGTAGTAAACTGCGTATTGCCCGCTGATAGTACCCATAGTGTGATTGCAGTGGCTACAGAGGGCATGGCACATACATGCAGACAGTGCACCTTCACTATGTTCCCCACTGGACACCTGCAACACCTGTGGTGCCATCAAATGTAACCCACAAAGGACATACCATACCTTAAACATATGCCCTGTATGGACAGGTGCCACTGACACCAGGGAATACCTGTATCATGCTATCAGTGAAGGTGCAGGGTCAACCTGCTGTTCATTACCAGTTCCCACCACATGAGGCCAGGACTGGCACATCTGATGATAACAATCTGTGTCCAAAATATGGGCCAGAAACCCCAGGTGCAGTTCCACATGCCACTGTACATGCATGTGGGACATGTGCACATCCCAGACACTGTCCATGTCATGGACTAAAGAATGCATACATGGCAAGCAATGCACAGCAATGGCCACACACAATAGTTACCCAAGTGACTGGATGGTGAATACAATACCTACCTGTGTGTGCCAATCCAAACACTACACCCCTGAGCCACACTGCAGAACATTGTCATGTGGCCGGATGCCAAGGTATACCCATCACCTAGCCTTTTGTATAGCCGTCTGGCACAGTCGAACACTACACATCCGTGAAGCAATGCACCCATGCATGTCAGTACTGGCACCCTGTGTCTGTGTGTGTGGTGTATGATGCCTATGACCACATTCACACGTACTGCAACCCACATTGGCATACTGAAGCATGCTGTCTGATGTCAGACACCTCCACATACCCTTTGCCCATATAACCTCCGGATAACCCCTGTGATGCATGTGATATCTGCACTGTACTGTATTGTGGCAATCTAACTAGTGAGGAATTGTATTCCTGCCCTGCCAAGTGTGTCAATGTGTGTGTGTCCCTGAGAGTGTTTGGCTGTGTTGACGCTGACACCTGTTCATGCGGACAGGCACATGTACTACACTTACCGTATAGCTACCATATCACTGTTGCAGATGTCATTTACAATCACATATACGTTTGGAGAGGTCCTCAACATGTAACCTATGTGGTGCATCCATAGACATGTGATAGCAATACATAGTCAGGGGTTTGATACCCTGTACTGGTAGGTGTGTTACACAAACATGCTTAAGTTTTACTCTCCCACCCCTCCCTGACATATCTCTGCCTCTGTCTGCGTCTCTCACTCCCTCTCTGGTGGAAGTGGAGACTTACACCTGCTTTGCTTAGGCAGCAGCATGTGTACTGTAAGTTATGCTGGTGGATGTGGAGACTTACGCCTGCTTTGCTTAGGCAGCAGCATGTGTATTGTAAGTTATGCTCATGATCAGCTGATGGCCTCTGCACAAATTGCAGCCCTCCTCTAGCTGATTGCACGTGGAGCAGCCTTGGTAACATTCCCATAGCCAATTGCATGGAAACACACTCCAATATCTAGGAACATCATGTTGGTGTTGGGCCTTTTCCTTCACTGTGAACAGGACCTAGATTTGTTTGGCAAACAGCATCACATATGGATTGGGGATTTACCTCTAACAACATACACTGTGGAAACAGGCCAACACACAGGAGAGGGATGTGCCTGACATGACTACAGAATGTAAGTGTTGCTATTCTGCATTTGGAGTAATGTTGATTTAACAGAGTGTGTGTGTTTATGGTTGTTCTACATATTTTAATACCTGTCATGTCAGTTCTATGTTTTTGAGGACTCTCCATCTTTAGGATCATCTGCAGACTGGGCAGTGTGTGGTGCCTTTTGTTTCTTTTGTTACCCACAGAGCACATATCTGTGAACTGCAGAAGCAGAGTGTAAGGATAGCAGACTGTACATGGTGACAGACATGAGAGTTACTGACCTCATATCCCTCATAGGATATATGTTGCAACAAACCCTGTTTCAACAGTAAATGTATATAGTTATCACAGCAACGTGTCAGTATTGGCCTTGTGTGTGTGCCTACAGCCACAACCCTGTCAACCTGTGTACATATGTCATGCAGTAAGAGGTGCATATGTCCTGTACACCATAATTTATTGACATCATATCAGATAACAAGCCAGTGAGATATCAGACTGTGACACATTTTATGTATAGTAGGGGTTCTCTTTGAGGACATAACCTGGGCATACTGTGGTTGTGTGTACAGTACTGAGGTCTGTGTACTTATGGTGATTGTTGACAGCGTGTGCATTGTGCATATGTACCTTGGCCTGTGTACAGACTGTGGTAGATGTCATTGTTCTTGGTCCTGTTCTATCTGATGTTACATGCTGCTCCACTGTATGGTACCCTATCGGCTTACATGTTTGTAGGGCCAAACACACACATGTCCAATACCACAGACAGGAATCGTATCACACTGTGTAGTGGCCCAGTATATGTAGGGTTAGTGTGTGAGTAGCACATATGAGGATGGTGTTCATCAGATAGTCCATATACTGTAATATTATGCCAGCTACCATATGTGGCTCTGTTCACATTGGTTGTGGTTATGCACTTTCACACAGGTGTCTGTTACTCTGTGCTGTGACATGCCTGTAGAGCCTACTATATATGTAGGTACATGTGTATTTCCCCATAGGAAATGTAGGCCAGTGTTGTGGCAGTCTGCCTGTAGCCTGCACAGGGCTTGTTACATGCCTAGCAGCATAGTGTACTTACCCAGTGTGAAGTTATGTCCAAATGCTTGCCAGATGTACTGCTGCCAGGCCACCATAACAGCCATGTATGTCAGACAAAGCAGTGGGATGCTGTACAGATGTATGTTACTGACTAGTGGGTAGTATGTGACCATGGCACCTCTGTACCAGCGGTTATTATGTGTCAGGACAGAAAGGGGTGTGTGAATGCATAACCTATGGGGGAAAATGTATACCAGTATTTACATGTTATATCCATCTACATGGCTGTTAACATCCACATTATCAGGCTTGGTCTACATGTTTTGCACTAAGGGGTTCTGTGTATTCCTCTGGACTGACCAGAGTGTGTCAGACTGTCCAGATTTATTGGTCATATCTCTGCTGTAGTCCACAGGATTATTACTGTGCTAGCAGTGGTACTGTACTATGATGTACAACCACCACAACACCCATTTCCATAGCCAGTTGTGGCTGCTGCTGTATGGGATATTACATGTACCCTGTTAAGCTCCTCTCCATACCGGCTACACGAGCCTTGCAGTACCATCACAATAGTGTTGTACAAATGGATTGATAGGCATGGGATACCCATTGTATTCTGGCAAGTGTGGGTATGTATGTATGTCCGTTTATCTGTAGGGTACAACATTCCGAGGCCACATACACCTATTACAATACCCATTGCCACACGGTAGTACAAATAGTATTGCTGCCCATCAGTGAGGCATGACAATGGAACACCCTGCTATGTGTGTGGCATGTGCTTCAGATGCATATCCCTGTAGTACCAGTGTTGGGATCTACAATGGGTTGTATCACAGTCGTGGCCAATGTGTGATGGTGGGTAAATCATAGTGTCATCATGGGTGTCAGGGAATACAATATCCACTGGGGGATGTGGGTGCTCTGTACACTGTCATTACACCAAGGTACATCCGGTATACGTCCCATGTACCACGTTATAGTTACCACTGTCACCATCAACCATACAAGTAACTGATACCACATTCCAGGCCAGTTATGCATGTGCTGTGTGCAGCCTACCTGTAACACATTGGACACACGGTCAAGTTAGTTAGCAGCAAAATAGCCCCTGGTCTCTCGGATGTGGGTCTGCCTGTTATGTATCTGTTAATGTATATATGAAGGTATGTCACACTATGTATTGTCCATATACACCCATTAAATCCCCCATTAGCATACTGTACATGCCTGGGGATGTTCTGCATGTAACATGTAACCTGGGACACACCTCACCCTAAACGCTGTGTGGTTTGTGCAATGTAAGCCACACACTTCAGTATTACTACATACCTAGGTAGGGGTCTAGTCCCAGTGTTGCCAAGTAACAGTGTGTGTGTATGTGAATGAGTCTACATCAGGTTGCAAGGTATACACACCCCAGCGGGTCACATGTCCATGTGGCATAAGAAATAACTGTTATACTAACATGTGACGTGTTCAACTGTACCCCAGATATGTCACAGCCATTGTGTCACCACAGTGCCATACCCTGTTGTGGAATATGACTGCAGACCATCCTTGTGCTGACACATGTGCACCTACAACACAAATGGATAACATTATAGAGACCACAATCAACCAGTGTTACTAACAGCTATAATGCATCATTGCTGGATGGCTACACTATCTGACATATATGCATTACACTTTACTCCTTACAACATGTTACACTGCAGTCCTGTGGTACACTGTAGTACAGTCACCGTGTGCATCAGAATCATATTAGCCTGTCCCTGCATTGATGGTATGGATGATAGGGATGTGGCACAGGTATCATCATATGCACAAGGTTTGTTGTTGGTTTGCCAGAGGCCGAGGGTGGTGCATACATTTGACACCTTGTGTGTGGGTGAGGAGTGTACTGAGGTGAGCTGGGTGTGGTGATGTGGTGTGTGTAGGTATGGGGTTGCCCTAGGTGTGTTTGTATAGTGTGTGGGTATGCATACATACAGTTTTGCTATGTGGCTGCACTACACAGGTGTTTATGGACAGCTGCAGACCATACCCAGCATGGTGTGCGGTTCATTGCCTCTGGCCACGAACACGTGGACTGTGACTGCCAGGGCTTCCATGGACACATCCAGGTACAGGCCTCAATGTGCTGCTCTCACCTGACGATGACAAATGTCCACTGGTACAAGGTCCCTCCTGGGACTGGCCAGGACACATGGCCCGCTGTGGTGTGGTGTGGACAGCACTCCCCCTGCACTGCCAGGGGTGGTACTACCACTACGGGAGCCCCTTGGTGTCCTAGCATGTCCATATTGACTGCCAGCTGTTGGTGTTGCTGGCCTACATCCACGCAGCCTTCACCGCACCCCCACCACACGTTCAAGCATGGACAGACCACGGTCGATGAAGGCCATCATCTCACCAGACCATCTATCCATGAACTCAGTTAATGCACAGATGGCACCAGCCAGTTCATGGGCATTGTCACTTGCAGATGTGAGAGCAGCCCTCTGCAGCCTCAGGCCCTGTTTGGTGTAACGTTCTATATGTGCCTGCACCTGCATGACATTCTGAATCATGCACCTGCTGGTACCAGCTACGTCACCTCTGCCAGGGGCATGATGTCCAGCAGCCCTACCACAAGCACCCTGGGACATCTGCCTATGTTGTGCCCTGCCAGACAGCTGGCTATGCCTGCTGCGAACAGACACAGTAGGCATGGTTACCACACTTTCCAGTGCACGGCCACCAAATGTCAGCTGCCCCTCCGCTATAGCCACTGCTGATGGGGTATGTATTGGCACTGAAACTGTGTGTGGGGTTGGGGTGGTTAAAAGGGGGATGTCAAATGATGGCACTGTTTCGGCCCCTGACAACCCCACCTGTGCCTCAGCAGTACTATCATCATCTTTGGTGTCTGTATGGACACCAACATCAGATTGCATGCAGGAGGGACACTGGCCCACCTCGCCACCTGTGGGGGAAAACAGTAAATGCACTTTAAACCCTGTACAGCATTGCCTAACAGTATACACACACACACACACACACACACACACACACACCACTGTATTAGCTACCTGTCAGTGACTTTACAGGCAGTCGCACGTATATGTCCATGTGTACCCCATCCTGCATCACACTTGGTGACATACCCACATAGATACCACTAATTAACATACCCTCCCTGACTCCCTAAGTGAACACTCTCCTATAAAAGTGCTGAGATAAACTAGTCACCTCCCCAATCCACATAAATACCTAACTAGGCATAATCTTTCAAACTTTAGTCCAGAAACCTTTAATACCCTCTTATCAAGAGTTAGCTGGGACTTCCTCACCCATCTCCCCTTAGACGAGGCTGTCGCTGCTTTCAACACTACCTATCTTAACTTTGTTAACTTACTAGCTCCACCTCAGAAAATTAGGATGAAAGCTAAAATTTCTCCTTGGCTCACTAAAAACACTAAAACACTCATGAAGTCAAGAGATAAGACCTAGAAAAATGGCTACAAACAAAAAAAAACATGATCTACAAAGATATAAAGAACAAAGGAACCTGGCCAAATGACAAGGACAAAAAAGATTTTTACTACAACTCCTCTACCACACTAAAATCCAACCCTAAAAAATTCTGGAACACTATCAATCAACTACTCCATCCTGGAAACCCTACCTCTCCTGACCTCTCCCCAGAAAAAACACCAGGAGAAACCGCCAATATCTTCAACACTTACTTCATTGAATCTATATCCAAACTCTCTAATTCAAACAGCCGCAATCATACTAACCCCACTAACCCAGTCCCCCTATAGAAACCACTCATTCCAACTTTTTCTCCCTAAAGCCCATCCCCACTGCATACATTCGTACCCTTCTCTCCAAACTTAAACCATGCTCTGTATCTGTGGACAACATCCCATCGTACTTTTTATCCAGTCAGCTGCTCACTCACTTGCCTATCCTATCTCAGTCTTAATTAACCACTCCATCTCTGAATCCAAGGTACCTTCCATCTGGAAACACTTCTATTCCATACCAATACACAAGGGAGGTAACTCCACTGAAATCTCAAACTTTAGGCCTATTGCTATCCCCCCCCCCAGTCAGAAATCCTTGAAAAATGCATCTGTACTCAAGTCATTGAACATCTCATGCAGGAAAACTAACACCTACTCAACATGGCTTTCGACCCAAGCACAGCACACACACAGCTCTTCTAGCCTTACTCAATACCATTTATATGGCCAGAGATAACCACAAATATGTCTCTTGTCTTTTCCTTGACCTCTCAAAGCCCTTTGACACAGTCTCCAACTCACTACTAATTAACAAGCTATCTAACCTCAACTTCTCCTCTGATACTGTGGTATGGTTTGAAAGCTATCTCAAAGACATATTCCAGTCTGTTAGATGGAAAATTACCTTATCTTCTCCTCTACAAATAAAAATGGGTGTCCCTCAAGGATCCATTTCAGGACCATTGCTATTCAATATTTTCACAAACTTACTCTACACCTCCTGCCAACTCTCCTCCATTATACAATACGCCGATGACTCTACTGTTTTAACTATAACTAACTCACTCAAAACTCATAACAGCAACCCAGTCATCACTAAATTCTGTAGAAACATGACTTTCCAATAATCAACTCATACTTAACCCTAAAAAAACAAAACTCCTACTCTTCCTACCTAAATCAGCAAATCAAATTAAGACCTCCTTTACCATCCATTCATTCAATAATACCCCAATCTTACCTGAATCAAGCTCAAAACTGCTAGCCATCACTATTGATGACCAGCTCAGATTTGATCTCCACATAAACAACTGCATCAGGAAAAAACACCTGAAGCTAGGTCTGCTATACAGAAATAACAAATTCCTTTCTCAGGAATCACGAATAGCCCTCACCTATGCCCATCTTTTTCCTTGCTTAGCATACTGCTCCCAAATGTTTACTAATCTAAACTCCACACTTACTGCTAGACTACAGACTACATACCACAAAATAGCTAGATTTGCAACCAAACAACCCCACAGATCTCACCACTGTCTCTCACTAAAATACTTCAACTGGCTAGAACTGCCTCAACTCCTCCTCCTCTCTCAGCTCCAAACTATACATGCAATCCTATATCAGCCATCCTTTTGTCCAGCCTTACACCCTATCATCTCCCATTATGCTCCCACAAGAAACCTCTGTAGCTCTTCTCAAGACCTTCTAAAAATCTATAAGCCTAAATCTAAAGCAGGTCAAAAAATATACAGCTACTGCCCCTCAATGGAATGGAACAAGATACCTCTTGAAATTCGAACACAGGCTCATCCCAAAAAGTAAGCTAGTACTAAAAGAACATCTTACTAAAAAATGGATCTGCCAGTGCTCAAACCCTTCTTGAAAACTTTCCTTCTCCTCGTCTGACTCTCCTTCTACACTTTCTCACTCTTTAAACTCCTCCCCGAAAAGGCATCTTGTAAATGTTCACAAAATGTATTTTTTTTGCAATTTTACCTTTAATTATTTGTTAAACTACTATATTGTCACTTCTGCTTTATTTTAACCATTCTAAACCAATTTGCTGTAACATCACTTGTAAAATATTTATTTATTTATTTATTTATTTATTTTACATTTGTTTACCGGGATAGTCCAACTGGATATATGTCCATTTTCAGTGGTGGCCCGGAGAGAAAAGCTCCAACATGATAACATCAGTTTCTACAAGAATATACACACAGATTATTTATATTGAAAAAGTTATACAGTAGTAAATATATAGTATCATAGCATTTGTTTACAAAAAATCTCAGTTACATTAACAGTTACAATCAGCACAGTATGCTTGTAGAGAAAGGCCTGCAAGTGTTAGAAAACAAGTTGGTTAGTTAGAGTGAACAATGATACAGCTTAGTCAGGGAAGGAGCATGGACAAAGCCAGTTGATTGTAAGATGCTGTGTAATGCTTTTTTTGAAAAGGTTTAAGGAGGATTGCAAGGTGATATGATTTGGTAGAGATTTCCAGGTCTTGGCAACAGAGTTGGCAAACAGAGAATCCCCTGCAGAATTGTTGGCTTTGTAAGTATGGACCATTAATTTGTCGGCCGATCTTAGTGATCCCAGGTTGTTGTATGGTTTTATTATATTAGAGAGTGAGGGGGTATTTTCAGGATGGTAAAGAACTTTGTGGGCAACTAAGAGTTGATTTAGTGTAATTAAGTTGGGGAGTTCAAGCCAACATAGTTGTTTCAGGTTCTGGCAGTGATGTGTTCTGTAGGTGGAGTTAGTTGCGAATCTGGCAATATGGTTATAACTGTGTGAGAGCTTATTCAGTTCTGATTTATTTAGGTTTGAGAGAATGGGGGAGGCATAAGTAAGAGTAGAGAGTAGTTGTGACCTGGCAATTGCTATTCTAGCCTGTGGGGTTAAGAATGCTTTGTTTCTGTACATTGACCCGAGTTTTTTATTGATGGTCTGAAAGGTCTTGTTGACCTGTAGGTCGAATTTGAGCTTATTATCTATAATGACTCCTAGAAGTTTAGTGTGGGTATCTGGGGAGATGGTGGTACCATTGTTGGAAGTAATAGTGAATGAGAAAGGGGTGGTTCTATTAGTGGGAGTAAAGAGTAGGAGTTTGGTTTTTTTGGGGTTCAGTAACAGACATTGGTTAGTGAGCCAGTTTTCAATAGTGCTTAATGTATTTTGGGTTGCATTTTGTAGGTCTGTTGGAGAGGTGGCTGAGCAGATGAGAGTGGAATCATCTGCATATTGGATGCAGGTAGCCTTAGGAATAGCTGTGTGGAGGTTATTGATGAAGACAGAAAAAAGTAGTGGTCCCAGTATAGAGCCCTGAGGGACACCAAGGGTGAGTGGTAGCTGGATGGATAACTTGTTCTGCCATACAACTGCTTGTTGTCTGCCAGTTAGGTATGATTGGAACCACTGGATTGTGTGCCTATTGAGGGACATAGATTTGAGTGAGAGAATGAGGAGTTCATGGTTGACCATGTCAAAGGCTTTTGACAGGTCAAGAAAGAGGGCAGAGGATATTTTGTTATCATTCCTATTTTGGTTTATGGCATTTGTAAAGTCAATGAGGGCAGATGTGGTACTGTGATGTGGCCTGAAACCATGTTGGGAGTTAGATAGTAAGTTGTTTTGTATTAGGTATTGCATTAGTTGCTTATGAACACATTTTTCCATTATTTTGGCTAATGGGGAAAGAATGGCAATTGGTCTATAGTTGGATAATTCTGTGGAGTTTCCACCTTTATGAAGCGGGATGACATGGGATATCTTCCATAGGTGGGGGATAGTACCCTCGGACAATGTTCTATTGATTAGTATAGCTATAGGGTAAGCAATGGCTTCAGCAGATATTTGTAAGTACTCTGCAGAGGAGGTCAGCAGAGAGGGTAGTAGGTTTTAGTTTTGTTAACAATGTCTTAATATAGGTAGTGGAGATTGGCTGGAAACTAAATTGGGGATGGTTACTAGTGGGGTTGGAGTTGGTGTTGGAATTTAGTGGAGTCAGTTGATTTGCTAGCGACTGTATGGTTTCAGTGAAATAGCTATTAAAGGCATCGGCTATGCACTCTGGGGATCTGTTAGTGAGGTTGGCAGGGGTTGGGGTGGTAGACTGTCCTGGATGGAGGATCTGATTTATGCTTGCCCAGAATTTTTGAGGGTGATTATGATGCTTGTTTAGTAAGTTCTGGTAGTAGCTTTTTTTATCTAGTATAATTGATTTTTTTGTTTCATTTCTGAGTTGCCGGTATTTTAAGTGGTCAAGTGGGGTTTTAGTTGAGCGCCAGCAGGCCCAGGCTTTGTTTCTTATTTTGATTTTTGACTTGGTCTCCCTGGTTAGCCATAGTGCTGGGTTAGATTTCATTTTTAACGTAAGTACTGGAGCATGGGAGTCAAGGATGCTAATGAAGTTGTTGTTGAAATATGCTATGGCCTCTTCTAATGGTAGCTTTTTTAGTTTGGACCAGTCAACTGCCTTTAGTTCATTTAAGAAAGTTGCAGGGTTAAAATTCTTTTTATTTCTGCGTGTTATGTATTTGATTTGGTGGGGGGTCCCTGCCTTGTCTTTAATGATATAGGTCAGATGATGATCACTGAGGTCATCAGGGAGTACCGTTGTGTATTGTTGGGCTTGGTTATTGACTAATATCCAGTCTAGGATACTTTCCTGCTGGTTGGTTTGTGGATCCTGGTGGGGGAGGTAATGGTCTGCTTATATCCAAATAGGTTTATAGGTGTGGTGGGGGGTATGGTTGAGCATGAGTGCCAGTCTATATTAAAGTCACCAAAGATTATGGTTTCTTGGGGTAGGTAGTATTTAGCCAGTAAAGGATTTCTTCTAGGGTAGTAATATTGTTACCTGGTGGTATATAAGCACAGATGATGTTCACGTATTTATTGTAGCTAGTTTGTAGTTTGGTTATAAGAAGTTCTGCATTATTGAATTGGGGTGGGTTTACTGAATCTCTATGAACAGTTAGTGTATTTTTATATAGAATTGCTATCCCACCACCTTTCTTTGTGGTACGGTCAAGTCGATGAATATTATAGCCTGGTGGTGTTATTTCATTATCAGTAGTAGTAGGTTTAAGCCATGTTTCTGTAAGACACATAATATCCGGTGAGTGAGTTGCTAAGAGGGCATGAAGGTTGGGGATTTTATTATTAATACTTCTGATATTTAGATGAAATGCTAGAAGGGAGTTAGTGGGAGTATATGTGGTAGTGGAGTGTGAGTTTTTGAGTGTATATGGGCCAGGGTTGGGATGAATGTCCCCATGTAGTGTAAGGTTTTGTTGACAGGATATTCTTAGTTTTAGGAGCTTGTTAATTAGTTTTATATAGTCTTTGTCTTTGGGTTTACTTGTTGTGATTTTGTGTGGGTGGTAGTTTGTGTGAGACACTATACTTGGTGAGTGGAGGATGGGTAGGTGTTTAAGCTTGAGTAAAACATCATGAGTGGATGTTTGAGCTTTTGGGTGTTGGTTTTGCAATAGGTCAATATGCTCATAAGCAGTGAGGTGATGTACTAGGAATACCCTAGGGAGTAGGGTAATTAACATGTTATTTTTGTTTGTTTCCATTATTTGTTTGGTGATTGTGAGTATTCAGGGTTAAATTAAGCTTACAGAGCTTATAGGATGGTGCCCGAGTAAGATTGTATTGGAAAGCCAGGAGGTTTGGTGATGTGGGAAGCAGAGAAAAAAATTGTGATAATCTACCATTCTACTATGTATGTACTGAAGCTTTTTCACCACTTGTTTTTTTTAAACCTGTAACTTGCACCATATGATTATTAAGTATGTACTGGAGCTTTTCTCCCCGGGCCTCTGCGGAAAAAGGGCTTCGGCTCAGCCAGACATTCCCAGTCAACAAATGTAAAATAAAATAAATAAATAAAATAAACATTATCAGTCCTCTAAATGCCTTCATAAGCAATCACAAGACCTGTTACTACATTACCTGCCTGACCTGTGTGTAGTGGTTTTAGATGGCTTCACTGCTGTCTTTCGGTGTTCACCTTGTCTATGTCCAGACATCATGAGCATGGCTCCATATGTGTGGGCTACTATGTTCACTCCATAATATCACATACTGGTGTGTCATGTGTATGTAATGCTCAGTACATGCCAGATATGCTGCTCAATCAGCCTATCATGTGACAACTGTAATATATGGATACACACCCTGGTGTTGACTAGTACTTCCCCAATGCATCTGTAGTGCTTCATAGATGGGTTGTAGGTTACCTCTCTGCTGAATGTGATATTAAGGGTGTACCTGGTATCGACCTTCCCTCTCAATGCCTGTTCCATGCTACAGACCATATTATTCTATCAGCTGTCCTGTGATTACATACATGACAACTATTCCTGGTGTGTATTGTGGCAGTCCATGTCCATGTACTGCACGATCCAAAAGGGAGGTACTGCTGTATGAACACTCAATAATCACACATGTGCATACATGGCCAGCCACACAAACACACACACATGCACACACGCATCCTACATGCATCAACCTCCCTCCACTTCACCAGAGTGACCCTACAGACAAACTAACTACCCACCAGGACGCACACACACATACAGGTAAGTTTGCACAATGATAGTACACACAGTCCTCCTATTACCCATCTGTCAACATGCATAACATATGGTACCCAACATCATGCAGTGCAGGTATAGTCAGTCCATGCTAGCAGCAGTATACATGTGTGTGATGCATGTGCTATGTCAGTAGGTGATACCCCTTGCCCTGGATACCACTGCACCCATGTACACAGTATTGCTGTGCACCTGTTCTGCACCCTGCCATGTACTGTACATCACACCTCACAGGTGTACAGCCGATTGCTTAATGTGTACTACTGTGTCGGTTATGTCAGCTTTAATGCTCACAGCTCCTATGTTTTCCAGCAATACATACCTGGGATGATATGTGAACAGATCTCATTTGTGAATGCCTGATGTCTGATTTACAGCTTTCAACATCAGCGGACCATGTATGGCCAATCCAATACTCTTACACTGACTACCATCAGAGCATACCATGGCTATGGGAGGTGTACACACCCTTATTGATATGACGCACCCATCCTTGATCTGCCATGGGACCACATCACCGCATATCTTAACAGTACACGAGCACGGTATGTGACATATGTCCTGTACTTTCACATGCAGTATCTACAGAATGTGTTAGGTGTGCGGATGCTGACCATGATGCATACACACTGTGTGGGCATATGTGTGCACACCCTTATCATGATGGTTTGTCGCACCTCTTGTTGCTTGTACTACAGCAGTCACTACTCCTGGTAGACGTATACTAGTGTGTGACATCTGCATTTACCAGTGTATGTTCAGTCTGCCCTACATATGTCCCCCTTATCTGCATGATTGCAAGGTCTACTCATGTGCACATCCCTTGATGTTCACACACTGCGGTCACTATTGCTGTGGGAGGGGTAGGGTTACGACTGCCACAGTTCCTGAACCTGACTATGTGCAGATACAGCTATTCTTAGCATCCTTAGGATCCCTGGTGCAGTACACTGGTGTGTCATGCTGACACCCCCCCTCCTTCAGCCTTTTTGCAGATGCATGGCAAGTAATCCCTACATGTGTGTCACTTTGCAGTGTCCCATACACTGAACACCACATGTTACAGTCTAGTCCCAGCTGATAATGTGGGCCACTGTAATGCCTTATGCCATAGTGTATCTCTGCAGCTGTTGCCATTGTCCTACAGGTAAATACACTGATGTTGCACTGTATTCCATACATGACCCAACTGTAGGCCATGTCTCCCACCATTATGTTACTCCCTGTGGACACATTCCACAATGACAGGATGTTAGTTATCATGTAGGTGTCTGACATACCCTTCCAATACCCCATCTTGGTCAACCCTGTGATGCCGTGCATTTCACAGCAGCAATATGTGCACATGTACATCATGCATTCTGGGTAGGTGTGTTACATGTGTGCATGGAATATACCATCGCAATTACATGCCGTGTATTGACAAGCATCTACATAAACATACTCACCAGCTACAGGCTGCTGCCTTGGTGGTATCCTGGAGGGATCTACGTAAGAGGGTGAGAGATGCAAAGTCAGTGGCCACACCTGTGGCATTGCTACAGGGTGGGTGCAGTATTACAATACATCAACAGTACATTTTCACAATACTACCACATATTGCCATCTGTTTATCACTACTATGCAACAACAAAATATATCTATGACATGTCAGATATGCATGAACTACCTGTACCGATGTGGATGTATATGCAACAGTGGTCTACTGATGTGCCTTGTGGCCTTACCTGCATGCTCCTTGCCGGTGTGTGAGTGGCACCCACCTCCACAAAGGTGTCCGGCGGTTGGTGGCTGGCCGGATGGGCAGGTGCCTCAAGGCTGGTCAGGAGCTCCTCCATACATGTCGGGGGGATGGATGGCATGCCCCCCCCCACATGGCTAGTTGATCCCCTGGACTACAGCAGCACACCGACGGGTATTGCAAAGCAGGTCAAAACAATGATGCCGGACCTGCTCATAATTGAAGTTGTGCAGTCCGACATCATTAACACTGTGGAATAGGTAATTTCACAGGGCAGTCTGCTCCTGCTAATCATGGGCTGCCCAGCCAAACAAGATTGCATAGTGCTGTATTAGTTAATTCAGCAGGATTTCATTTTCAGCTGCTGTGTAGGCTGGCAGCCTTCCTTGGGACATCTTGCCTGAAAGACATAAAGATGGACACAGGTGTGATCAAGTCATGCAGCAAGGTTACCACAGTTCTTAATACACATCACTGTCACCCCCCCCCCACCATATCAGAGACAGCAAACTGTACACACAACTCAATAGGTATGGCTACAGCATACCTACCAGTGAGGCAGATATTGTACTGTTCCACGCTTTGTGCAATGTGTTTGTAGCCATGTTCCCTGTGTGGACACTATCATTGCTGGCCTGTTACAGACTATTCACCTGCATGCCATTGTCAAGGCCACAATGGTTCCATATATGCCTGTGATGCCTGTGGTATGCTTGCTTTGTGTTTGCTGCACATCTGACATTCTTTGTTATTGCAGTTATCTATGCATGCTGTTGGACATGTTCTGGAATTGTGTAGACTATTACTACCGACATATGTTCTATAACAGTGACACAATAGCATGTATATGTACTATTGGCCAGCAGAACCACCACTTCAAACACATCTGCCCATGTTACCAGGCCACATCACATGTGCACATGTGACCCACCCTGGGACCTCTTCATATACTGGTCCAGCAATACCATCAGGTGGAACCAACCCAGGGGAAGTTGCCACCCCCCTGGGGCACACACAGACATGTTCCTGTCACCTGAGAACAGGTTCAGGGTCTGTTCCATAACAGGCTCCACAGGCACATGTGGGATGTGCTACTTCACCTTGAAGCACCCAGTACACATTCACGGGGCCCACATACTCCTTCTGCTCAGCATCCAGGCCAGGCACCTTCGGGACGTGGACTGCTGTTGTGAGTAGCAGTGGGTGGGAGGCTTGTCCCCAATGTGTCCATATTGGGGCCCATGGAGCATCCACATCACAGACCACACACACCATTCAGGGTGTTTACCCACCACGTGTCACATACAACCCTTGTAGGCTGACTATATATCTACCAACCTTGACCACCTCCACAACTATACCTGCCATACTTCTCCATATTCCCATTCCATACTTCATAGACAAGGGCAATGTGATCCCAACAAGGGATTCACATGTGGCATATCCATCCATGTTGCACACACTGACAGCTGTAGATATCTTTGTGTATTGCTATATGTGCTGTTTCCTCACACATAGCATGCAGCACTGTGGCAGTAATATAGAGGACATGTATTTACATACATATATGTTTGTGTGTGTATGTTTGTCTATATGTACACATGTGCATATAGGTAAATATCTATATATGTGCAGATATATGTGATGTATATATGTGCTCATATATATGTCTACACATGGGTATCTGTATATTTGTGGACATACCTGTGTGTGTGTGTGTGTGTGTGTGTGTGTGTGTGTGTGTGTGTGTGTGTGTGTGTATATATATATATATATATGTATATATATATATATATATATATATATATATATATATATATATATATATATATATATATATGGTCTCTGTTACAAAACCGAAGACGCATTATTTCAAATTTGTCTTGGTCAAACATAAAAGGCTGAAAATGCAAAATATCGAAGCGGCTGTTAAGCAAATTCTTTCCCTGGGAAAGAATTCACTTAGCCACTTCGGCACTTTGCCATTTTCAGCACTGTAATGCGGTCTTGGAGTTGGTATATTTATGTAGGGGGGTGTGGGGAGCACAGTCCCCCACTTAATGTAATGTTTGAAATTGTTTTTTATTTATTTTTGTTGTTGTTGGAACAGCGATTTTTTTCCCTTGGAAACAATTGCTGTTCTAACACTTCGACATTGTAAGCTTTTGCTTACATAGGGTCAATTAATCACTGTTCGCTTTTTTAAGCATTCAGTGATCTAATATAGGCCCTATATATATATATATATATATATATATATATATATATATATATATATATATATATATATATATATATATATATATATATATATATAGATATATATATATAGATATACCTATATGTGGGGTACATTCAGACATCAGGTCCACAATCTCAAAACACCTTCCTGCACAGCTGCATTGTTCTGCCTTTCTACAACACAGACAAGTACAACATATGGACACAGCCCGACATTAGGGGGGTATATGTAGGGCCGGATTGCAGGTAACCCTATTACACACCTATGGCATTCCTGCATGCTATAATACAGGTTAACCTGAGTATCCTGCAAGAGGTGGGCTGCAGAACCTACGTGTCCATCATTATGGCATTACTTCCACCACCAGCTATTGGCCATGTAATATACATACTTCCCATTACACAGCATCCACTATGATGGCTTATATCTTATCAGTCAGTGCTGCTCTGCACGGTTGATGTGTATGGCCCACTACCCACAGGGATGGACTCTATTGTCCTTAGCAGTTGTTCAGCTGAACATCATTACAACACCTGAAAGCACATATAAATCATTCCACATCATCTATCCCATTATTATGGACCAAGTACTATGGTCAGTTACATACATATATACATACATATATACTTCACATACCTGTTCTGGGAATGCAGACTTTTCTGGATCTTTTTTTTCTGTGCTTGTGTTATATGCACATTCTCTCTCTCACTCTCAGTCTCTCTCCAGTAAATGGAATGAGCTGCTTTGCATAGATTGCAGCATGGAATTTGTAGGTGATGCACATGATCAGCTGATGGTCTCTGCACCAATCAGTGTCCTCCACTTGCTACCTGCATGCAGCATGCTGTGTAGTACTTCCAATTACCACTGTCATGGCAACCAACTGCTATAAATCCCTACATCATGTGGGTGTGGTCCCTTTACCTTTCCCGTATGATAGATTTGTAGGACCTTCCAGAACTACAGACACAGTGTGAGTAGTGCTGTTGTCTGCATTGTATAGCACCAGTGTTACAGGGTTTGTGTGTACATACTAGTTTAACTTGGAATGCAGTCTGTCTGTATAGCTCTCAACTGTGGGCCTATCCTCTTGATGGCCAGAGGTGTGCCTATTATGTTTTGTCTGTCCACCACACAGGTCTTGTGTCAGATATGTCACTGGTAGTGTGTGTGTGTTGAGTGCTATCAGTACATGGCTACATCCATTTCTGTTTCTAACTTCATATTCCTGACTAAGGGTATGTTGCAGACTATCCTGTAATACCAGCAACTTGCTTAGTGTATGACAACAGTTTTACACATATGGGCCTGTGTTCCAGCCTCTGTCTTCCACCTACATACCAGGCTTTGTACATATGACATGCTGTCAGGGGTTGTTATGTACTGGGCTGTGAGTATGTCATGCTGCCATTCCTGCCATCAGTCCACTGCTGTTGTGTCCTGCACACATACTGTGGGGTTGGGTCCATATGTATGTGGGCTTCACCTACACAGTACATGTGTGCCCTTATGCACTCCAGAGGCCAGTGTATGTTACAGTGGTATATGGCCCTGTATTATTGAGTCGGGTGGGGATGCACCATAACTAATCTAGGCTGTTACAACATGTGGGGGTATGAGGGGTAAACTGGCTTAAGGTATCTGGATGTACATTACCATAAAATTCACCTTGGGTAAATGCAGGCCTACTGCCTCCTGCCATACAGACTGTTCTGTTTGTCAGTGTGATTGTGATGGTGTCAGTTATGACTTGTAATGTAACAGGTACATCCCATTGTGTCAGCTGAGGTCTTTACCCCCTAGGGATTGTGTACAGAGTGTAGACAGAGGCTGCTGGACTATACATCTGCATTACTTACTGTTGATTGGTATCCTGTGGCCCAGTCTGTCTTTACTATTGTACTACTTGATGGCCTTGGCCTGGACAGCAACATATGTAAACCTTTCCAGACTACTGTATTAATATAACTGTTTCACAGTTGCATTGCTCTGTTTATATGTATGTCAGTGTCTAAACAGCTATATGACATGGCATATGCAACTGTAATAGTACACAAATAAAGCTTTCCCATGTATGCAAACCTGTGCGTGGTGTTATATCATTTGACCTCTCTGTGGGTATATGATGCAGGCAAGAATTGTCATTTGTATGGGTGGCTCATACAGTGTCCAGTTGGTAAGGTGGTAACTGTAAGCATAGTGGCTGTTCCATACTGTGTGCACCATCTACATATGTATCTTCCTATACATATCTCGGTGTGTGTATGTGTAGTTACATATCTATCTCTCTCTCTCTCTCTCTATATATATATATATATATATATATCTGTATCTGTATCTGCATATACGTGTCTGTGTATATGTAGCCTAGGGATGTTGATTACTTCCACATTGTACATTCCCTATGGTAGCCAGACTGTACTGCATGGTATGTTACTGATTCCAGCCTGACATCATACAGGTGGGATGGAGTACTGTTAACATCTTGTGCCCATATTGTGTCAGGTCCTGGTTATGGGATCTGCAACAGTTGGTAGTGTATTGCAGGGCAGATGTGTTTGGATGTGGTGGGGGGGATACCTATACGTACAAGACTTATGTTGTTTGGGCTCCCTCAACCCTATTAACGGTGCATGTGGACATATATGTTTTTGTTATGTTCCCATTTTTATCTACAGATGTATGCCTATATATATATATATATATATATATATATATATATATATATATATATATATAGATGTAGACATATATATCTATAGACATATGCATATGTGTGTGTATATATATATATATATATATATATATATATATATATATATATATATATACATACATACATATATAGATATGTATATATCTGTTTAGATATACATATGTGTATACACACACACACACACACACACACACACACACACACACACACACACACACACACACACACACACATCTACATGTTTAGATACATTTCCTGTACTGTTGAATGACTGGGCTGGATGATATGTTTGTGAAAAAATCAGAATTATGTGTATCTGACATGGCTTAGTGGTAAATCACTTTGGCTATTGTGTGCAGGGTCCTGGGTTGCAGCCTTGCAGAGGCTGTTTATTTTGTTGCTGGGTAGAACACGGGCCATTGGATACAGAGTGATTAAGGCACTTTTGAGCAGTTGTAAGCAGGTTTGCGTGTCGCTGTGCATATACACTGAATTTGGAGGTAGGTTTGGACACTCAAACCCCGGACAGAGGGGTGAGAACAACAATAATATGCCAGTTAGACCAGATTATACGTGTGCGAAATAGACAGCTATGTATGGGGTGATATTTTTTTTTTTTTTTTTTTGGGAACAGAATTCCCTTTTTTTTTTTCTTTCAGGTGAGAGTGGGATGTTGGGGAGGGATAGTAGGTATATTTGAGGAGGTAAGTTTGGTAGGTTAACAGACAAGACAAATAAGACGCATACAGGGGTGGTATATGACACATGTGAGGGGTAAACACCTTGATGGGGAGAGGTGTTGGGAAATTGGAAGCCCTGAGCCCCCTAGTGGAAATAGTGGGACTGACACAGCCCCGAAGGTGGCTGTGGGCTGAGCCAGAGAGCCAGGTTGCCCCTCTAGTCGCGACACGCACCCCTCAAGCTAGCATAGAAGATCTCCAAACTGCTGATTGAGCTCTCTACACACCACAACCCGGACCTGGTGATGGGTGACACCTTCCTGTCCTCACCCGCTCCCAGGGGGGGTGAGCCCCATCCCCTGAGGTGGTTCTACCTGAAGGTGGTGCAGGAACAATGGATGAGGAGGTCCTGGGTTTGGCATAAGATGGGCTGGTGCCCGGTGCCACCGCCAGCTGAGGTGGGACAGGTGGGTCCGCTGCGACCCACAGCATACATGCTATGGTGTTTATGGTGTATCAGCATATGTGGGTTAGTAATACTCAACACATTCCAGGGTTAGGTATAACAGCATGCATAGATATTCCCATTAACGAGACACCAGATATGGAACAGATGCATAGCAAATGGAACACATGCATATATGGGACCACAGTGGTAATAAAAACAACATGCAGGTACGTTGATGGCACCATGCCACCAATGTTGCAGTATTTCAACATAGCACATGCATAGAAACAGATTTAAATAATTATCAACCAATAGGACATATGTCCCAACATAACAGTGGAATCATCACATACCAGTTGAGGTGGGTATGTAGTGTATTGTTGGAGATATGATGGTTGGGAGAGAAAGATGCCAATTAACAACTAGTATATTCCTGTAGTTTGCATTACTTTCCTAGTCAGTGCTGTTATCTGTACCTTACAAGTATTACTACACTACCCTATTGCCTTAGTTTGGACAGTGATATGGCTGTCATCATCTTTATACATGAACTGGTTTTACCTGCAGTATACACTTCTTACCTGGCATACCTGGGAAGGAAATGTTGTTAACACTAACTAATTGTTTTTACACATACTCCCAGATTCCAAGTTGATGTTGTGCACATACCTGTCCATCTCTCATTGCACAGACTCTGGCCATGTCTTGATCACATGCAGGTGAACTAGGCCATATTTGGCTTATTACTCTCATAACAGTTTCAGGAGTTGCTAGAGTGACAGGTTTGTTCTCATAGATGTGTGACAATCAGTTGTATTTTCTGTTTGCTGCCTAAACATCTGGGAGCATCCCACTGACTTCCCAGGGGGACAGAGTGACAGGCAGCAGATATGGACCCATATACTGGACAGTCTGGACTTATCTGTACAGTTGTGAGGTATGGATCTGTATGCAGCCTACTTCCACTCCCAGGTTTCAGACCATGGCTGTGTCTGCTAAAACTAAAACACTGTCCATCACAGTTGAGTGTGCTATATAGATATTGCTGTATATCTCTTATCTGCTTTCTGTCTTATAATTCTCCTGTGGTTCTACATTCTGACCTTGTATTACAACACTCTTATACAGGATTTCCTAGGCAGTTATATTATGTAGCACAGTGTGGGTGACAGTGATGAGTAATACCTTATTATTCAGAGCAACTGCATCAGTCACAATGCCATACAATACCAAAGTAAACAGTACATGTACAGGGTATCATTCTTTTATTTCTGGGCACAGTGTTCAAATCTGACAGACCTGCGGGAGCATTTTTTGTTAGCACTACCTGAATGTTGCCACACACAGTACCAGATTCTACATTACTATTATGCACATACATCTCACTCTGTTACTGTACACACTCTGGTCACAGCTTGACAACATGGGGATGTTAATGGGACATACGTGGCTTATTACTCTCATAAGATTTTGGGGAGTTGCTAGTGTGCCAGCTTTGTTCTCATAGATGTGTGACAATCAGTTGTATTTCCTGTTAGCTGCCTATACGTCTAGGATCATCCCACTGATTTCCCAGGGGGACAGGGTGACAGGCAGCAGATATAGGCCAATTTACTGGACATTCTGAAGAGTTGTGGGGTATGATTCTGTATGCAGACTACGACCACTCCCAGGATTCGAACCATGGCTTTGTGTGCTAAAAATACAACAATTCACATCTCGGTTGCATGTGCTATTTGGATTTTGTTGTCTGCCTTTTCACTGTTTTCTGTCTATGTGTCTCTCAGTTGTACTAAGTGACCTGTGGGGATTACACCAGTCATATGCAGACATTCCTACACATTCTATTTATGTTGCACAGTGTGGGTAACAGTGCTTAATACTACAGTACTATTAAGTGATTGCAAATCTACATTACCATATGATACCAGAGTATACACATGCAGTCCAGCAGTTAGACGTTTATTGTCAGGCTAGTATGCTTTTATTTACATACAAACTATATGAGTCTCTTCCTGACATATTATCTGGTGTATGCAGTACTTGCCTTAAACAATACAGGTTTTATACTGGCAATTAATTTACTAATACTTTTAGATTGATTTCCTATGACAGTACATGCAAGAATATTACTGACCTGCCTTGCATCGCAACCTCTCCAGGCAACAGCCGAGGGCCTTCTGGTTTGCGGCCTGCTCACTTGCCACTGTGAAGGGCATAAGAGGAATATTTAGCCATACCTATTCATAACATACATGAGCTGGCAATTATTAAACAGGTAGTGGAGTGATACTTACACACAGCTGGGAACCTCCCCTGTTGTTCTAGCCTCTTGGATCCACTGATCCAAGAGATCCCCCTTTCACCATTTCAGGTTGGCATAGTGATGCCTGACCTGCTCACCAGTTTGGTGTATGCCAGTGGCACTGGTGAAGTCATGGGCAAGATGGTTCCAGGCTTCCGCCTTATATTGGAAACCCTGGTACTGGCCCTGCAGCAGTCTCTGCTCATGGTCTTTGACAAGGAGTCCTGCCATGACTCTGGACTCCCGGATGCCCCAGCGCGGCACCTGGAACCGCACTCCCTCTCCCCTTTCTGCCATGGTGCCTGCCAGGGGAAGCTACAACCAGTTATTAGATGTATTCCTGCCTGTTGGGTTTAAATAAGGCTGAATTCCTGCAGTTTGCCTTGATTGGCCGGATTTTCATGGGTAAGCTGTGGGCAAACCTGTTTACCTAAGGTTGGCATTGTTTAAAGGGGTATACCACTGAGCACATTGAGTTAGCTGGCCTACACATTGCTTACACCTCCTAATCTGGCCTGTGCAATGCTTAGCGTTGCTTAAAATTGACTTTGCATTATATTTGCTTTTTGGCATTGATTTATTATTCATTACATTTTATATATATGTCTGGTATCCATGATTCATGTGTACGTACACAGTATGGGGTCCTTGTGTTTAGTAGGGGACTTCAACACTCTATTACATTTACACCTCACATCTGGCCTTACTTCAGAAGTCCAATTCACATTTATGTTATGAAGTAGGTTATAGAGCATATGACTGTATACTGATTCCTTTCACATGTTCAGTCTGATTTTACTATAGTGAGGATTTGTTTGGTGATACCTCACTCTTATGTACTGCTGTGATGGCTTGGTGGTTAACTATTGTGACAATAGGGTCCTGGGTTCAAGCTCTGCAAGGCTGTTCATTTTGTTGCTGAGCAGAACAGCGGCTGTTGGATACAGTGTGATTAAGGCACTTTTAAGCGGGTTTGTGCGAGGGTAAGCAATGCTAACCTCTAGTTGAATATGCTTACAGAGAGCTTCAATATTGCTTAACCTGTGTGTGCATTACTTACCCCTGCACAAATGGGCTTAAACCCGCTTACTAGTGCTTATATATGCTTACTCCCACTTACTACTGCTTAATACTACTTACACTTGCTTACTAGTGCTTACTGCTGCTTACCACTGCACTAATTTAGACAGTAATGTCTAATGGCTCTTGGGAAGGTGGGGAATTTGGAAGTTGTATGGAGTTATCATTGATTACACATTTTACCTTCCATTTGTATCCCTGATTCCTGTGTACATATACTGTATGGGGCACATGTGATTATCTGTGGACTTTGCAACATTATGACACTGCCACCTCACGTCTGCATTTAATGCAGTACTCCAGTTCATAAATATATGTTATTTAGTAGGTTATGCAACTAAAATATTGGTCATAATGTGATTTGACATGGAAAATGGAATGTGCTGCAGTGGGACTCAAACCGGGAATGCCTGCTCGTAAGGCGAATGCTCTGCCCACTACACTATTGCTATACTGCTGCATTTGCATACATCTTCCTTGTTATCCTCTTCAGCCATTTAAGCTGCATTAACCCTAGCTAAGGGATGGGCGAACCCACGCACCTACGGTTAAATTTAATGTGTTTCTTAAAAATAAAAGATGGTATATTTATATTGTGTATTTAGTATTGCTGTTGTACATGTGGGGGGATGTTCCTGGGGGTATGCGGACACCTATGAGCGGTTTTGCTCATTCTTTTGCAGTTTCTGCTGTTCTTCATTGCAGGGGCATGTACATTCTGAGAGCTCTGCTCTCAAACACGGCCCCTGCACTCTTACATGCTCCTTGTAAGATTAGGAGCTCAGGCAGCGCACCTTCATTAATATGCATGGCATGTTTCCGTCCTGCTCCTAAACGGCCGTTTCCATGCAGGACTAAGCTAGTCCTGCATGGAAGGGTAATACATCTGGGGGACTGTGTTTACTTTGACTTATAAAATTTAGTTTAAGACCTAGACCTTAAAGAATATTACCAATATAAAAATAGTTTGTGCTGAAGAGTTTGCCTTGTATACTTCTTTCATAACCTCTATGTTTCTAGAGATATGAACATTTGTTTGAAATGTGAGGAAATAATTTGATTCTGTCAAGAGGCTTAAGCTCTGCCCTTTGGAAATTATAGTGTAAACTTCCTGTGCTCCGTTGGAGTGAATGAGTCAAGTGCACTTTCGCATAAATGGGGTCATACATTTGTTTGTCGAAATAATGAGCTTTCAACAAGCGAAAGTAGACCCATATACACACACACACACACACACACACACATATATATATATATATATATATATATATATATATATATATATATATATATAAAATGTATGTGTGTGTGTGTACATGGGTCTACTTCTCTTCAACAAAAAAAGTTTTTTTCAAAGAACAGAAATACGAACCCATTTCAGCGAAAGTGCACTTAACCAAAAGTGCACTTCCGTGAACATCAGTTCATCGAACTGGATATAAAAAAAAACAAACACTGCACCACCAAAGCACGGTACTGTGGGAATAAGGTAATATACCTGTTTCCCAACTGTAGTGCGATCTTGGAGTTAGTATATATAAGTAGCTGGGGTGCAAAACAGTGTTTGCAGTGTTCTTTTTTTATGTCTGGTTCAGTGAACTGGTGTTCGTGAAAATGTACTTTCGGTTAAGTGCACTTTCTCTGAAATAGGTTCGTACTTCTGTTCTTTGAAGAAACGTGTTTTCATTGAACAGAAGTAGACCTATACATATATATATATATATATATATATATATATATATATATATATATGTGTGTGTATATGTATATATATTTTGTGTGTGTGTGTGTGTGTATGTATGTATGTATGTGTACTGTTTCCCACTGTGCATGTTGGAAATCAAGCATCCACCCTTGTAAACCAAGCCCACATGTTCTCTTTTCCAGATATTAACTACTGAGGGAACGAGCAAGTCAGGGAGACATAATACAGATAGTTAAAGTGGTGCTGGTACCTTCACCAGCATCACAATAATGAGGACAGTTTTATATGTAGCCTTTATCTTGCCCTAGAGCCTGAAATGTGCACTGTATCACACAAACTGCACTCTGTGTCCTCCCTGTTTGCCATGTCCCACACAGACTTGCCAACAAAGGCTATTGTGATCAGCTTGGAACTGATAAGACATTTTCTGATCATGCAGCCACTTTTATTGTGCAAATCTCCACTTGCACAGGAGTAGGTCAGACTGACTGGGACAACAATCTCTACCACTCCCAATGATAGGCAAGCCACTGTAAGTCTTTCACTCCCACTATCTACTGTTCAGCTGTTCCAGCATTCAAACTGCTGTTTGAGATAGTCATTTGGGGCATAGGGCTTTGCACTCTACACCACATCAATGAATCAGATGACTAATTTTTAAATGTGCAGGGCACAAACTGCACTTGATGTGTTTGGTAACAAATCTTTCAAGGTTTGTACATTTTGGGGTACTCACTTCTGTTTCTTTACAGTAAAGTTTAAGCCACATTGCTCAGGTCCAGAACTGTTTACTGCTGAGACTGTGTGTTCCCAAGAGATGGTACAGGATTCAGTAAGACCACTCATTTCATTAGAACTATCTGAGTGGATTTGCAAAACTGATAAATGGGAATTCATAAAAAACATTCCTGTGTTTCTGATGTAATATGGATGTTATTTTCCAGTGGGCACAGGCTATAGCTTTTGGATATGATACACTGCCTCTTCTAAAATCTGATGCCCCCCCCCCAAGCCCCCAAGTGGTATAGTCTGTTGAGCCAAAACACTGGTACTAAATAAAGTATAAAAAGGCGCACAGATATGAGCCAGTAAACAATTCATTAACTGCAGGCCGGCATCAAGAACATGCAAGAAATATGGACTGTTTCCTGGGGATGGGCCTATATCATATACAAACTAGGACAAGCTTCACACTGAGCACTTCACTGAGCAGATTGTTTGGTTTAACTACCCAGATCCCTTTGTCATCAGTTTTTCTGGAAGTCAATGATTTCCAGTGATCAACTCTTATACACATACATTAATTTCCAAGGAAGGCTGGTATTATTTTCTAAAATTATGGCCTTCTGTTCTGGCCAAAGCTAGCAAGCCAACACCACAGGTTGCCTGACTGGATGATCTACCAATTATTGCTTCACTCCTGTTAATAAGCCAGAGGATTGTATATACAACTGGTAGTGTGTGCCAGAACAGTCTGGCCAGGTAGAGGTAGGTGTTAACTGCGTGTCACCATTTAGCCATATAGCTATACATGCATGTATACATATATATGTGTGTGTGTGTGTGTGTGTGTGTGTGTGTGTGTATATATATATATATATATATATATATATATATATATATATATATATATTTATATTTATTTTATATTTATATTTATATGTATATTTATAGGTATCAGCCGGGTTTAATCCATGCGTTTCTGATGTATAGCCAAACAATCTACTTATACTGTGATGATGATGTCACTAAAAAGGCTAAACATGCATGTCTGCATCTAGTGGCATTTGGTTTTATTAACCTTCAATTGATAAATTAGTAGAAGTGAAAAATAAAATGATTTACTTAAGGAAGAATGACTTAAGCAGTACATTTAATAGTTATATATGCAAAGCTAATCAAATTTGCAGTGAGAAAACTGAAAATATAATTAAACAAATATGTTTACAGTTAAACTTTCTCCTTGCTCTTAATTAAAAGAATTACTAACCCCAAATGTATGCTGCCTGAATTTTCAGGAGACATCTCAGGCAGAGACATAAGTGTACAAACAAACTTAACATGTCTGTGCACTATAGGCTTCAGGGTAGTTCATCATCTGTCTTATTATTATTCAACAAGTCACCTGGCTTATGTCTTTTCCAGACCGAAACTACACATGCAATTATGCAGAATTTCACATTCAATGAGTAATGACTTTGTTTTATGTTCCTAGCTAGCTATCTCCTTAAAAAAATCCAAATGTTATTGGATGGCTTTTTAGCTTCCTTCTGTGAGGATAGTCATGATTTTTATAATCAAAGATCAGATTAATTACATTTTCTGTTGCAGAAGTCTACTATGCATTCCATATCCTATGCACAGTTGATGTCTTTCCCTGTGGAATGCAGTTGCATTCTTCATTTTCAAAGTTCTTAAATTTTTTTACACAGCATAGAAAAAATTATCAGAAGTTCTCACATCTCTTCAATACCCTGAAAATTACCCATTGCAAAGTTTCATTTTATATAGTGCAGTTTTATAAGGTTAATATGAACATCACAAATATGATGTGTTCTGACTCAGAAAAGAATGGCAGATTGTATTCTTAAACATAACAAGAACATATTTGATAGTATCAGTCTGATGACTCACATGGTTCAGAGATTATCTGAGGATTTAAAAAAATATATATATGTATATTCCTACGCAAATGTTTTCTATTTAAGTTATAGGGATACTCTCTAAAGGACAGCTAACATAAGACTTTTAGACTCAGTATTTAATATTCATACATTGTTTCCATGAATATGTCAGGACACCTTTGTCTGTCCGGCTTTCCAAGTCTCGAAGCGCATAACGTGCAATACAGTGGCAAATGTGGTACAAAAGAGGTTTGGTAACAAACCAGTTTGTCTAGGGACATCTTTTTTTTTTTGGGGGGGGGGGTTAGATAATTATATTAGTAGGAGTTAAGATGATTGGGGGATGAATGGGTTAAATGGGATTTTGGAAGGTTTGGGAGGAAATGAGATAAGGGTAAGGAGGGGATTAAGGGGTTTATGCAAATCTAATTGGGTAGGGAATCCACATTTTGGTGTGAACTTGCTATGCTATTGTAGGTTCAATGTTCGAGATGAGTGGTAGGTACTGGTGTGGTCAGGTAGGCCTTGGAATAGTTGTGTATGGCAGAGATGGATAAGGCTTATGGTACTCTTGGCTGGTCTGTGTGACTTAGTAATATATGTATATATATATATATATATATATATATATATATATATACGTGTGTGTGTGTGTGTGTGTATAGAAATATATATATATATATATATATATATATATATATATATATATATATATATATATATTTTTTTTTTTTTTTTTTGCCTTGTTTTTTCTAGATTTGCTAATTTCCCTCCTTAAATTAGATCCATTAAAGGGTATCTGGTAGTATATACTGCCTGTAACAGTGTGTGATGTATTAAAATGTGGGTCTGGGGAGAGCGCCTCTTCATAACCTCACTGAGCTTATTGAATAGACGTTTAGACCTCTATCCATTAACACTACACCAATACAATCTAAAATCAGAAATAAAGTTAAAGTGGGGTCTTGTATGGTTATCCTACTTCAGCAGTGTTGTTTTGTTGCCCCTTACTTAGGTTTTCCTTTTCATTTGGTAGTGGTAGTATGGTAGCGAAAGGGGAGTTTTGCCTCTACTTTGGTTTCTTGAAGCGAATGTGTGCCTGTTTCATAGGTTGCAAGATCCCTGCGAAGAATGTTTGTCAGTCACGCATGCATGTGAGACACCCATGCAGGGGGGGTTAAGGCAGTGTCTGGCTTACTGGATTGATTTCACTCGGCCCCCTTAGAAAATGGCAGTTGCAGTAGCACAGTAGGTAGTAGATTTAGGGAGGGCAGATTTGCTTTATATTTTAGTGGAAGCGGTAATAACCCTGCACACCAGAATAGTCAAGATAACTTGTGAAGAACCCATAACTGCTATTTGTAAGCCATGGTGTGGAGGGATATTAGTTGTTTTTTTCTAACTTCTGTTTAGTTTGTTTTACTATTATGTGAAGCCGTTATTTTCCGTTTAAGTGCTTCAGTTTTGGAGGCTCTGTCACTGATTATTGTCATGCTAGCCATGATTTCAAATCAGTGTGAGCATGCTCTCAGCCACCTTGAAATGTTTTCACTAATACTATCACAGCACCTTTAGCAGTAAAGTACAGTCAGGATCATTAGCAGTGCCATAACTCACAGAGCAAACCCTGGTAGTATGGCACAGGCGCCTCCAGGCATATCCACATGGAAGTAATTCCAAGGGCCTGAGGAACAGTATCTTTCGTCTTTTCGGTTTGCCTCTTGTTTTAGTCTGCTTGTCATAGAATTTGTGGTTTTCTGTCAAGTTACTGAGGATTGATGTAGCAAATAATGGCATGCATTTGACTTTGTGGGTGGTGGGTTGGTCATGGGGCTGTGCACATTTGCTGTGGGCCGTGTGCCTTTTCTGGGATTGTTTGATTCACTGGCCCCTCCTTGAGTGTGTGGTGCAAAGTTGTATGATGGTTTTGTTGATGGGAAGATGCATGCCACTGCAGTAAGGGGAGTGATCTAGGAGGGGTTTCATCTTGGTAGGCAATCAGGTACTTCAACTGCTGTTTTGATATCTTCTGATGGAAATTCCTTGTAACCACTGATCATCATTAGCCCTATCAAATGAAGAACAAATTAACAGGATCAGGTAGGGATCCAGATATAGTTACACTGTTACTTTAATATACTGACAAAATGAGAGGTTGCAAATTGTAATGTGGGTATTGTTTGTTTTGGCCAGCACACTTCAAGTTCTTGGTGTGTAGCACTATATGAGGGTTATAAAGTTTGTTCTTTTCTTGCCCCACCTGATGTGGGATCTTAGTGAGGAGATATTACGCATTGTAATTCAGTGGTTGAGATATATACCTCATGGTTTAAGTGTCTTGGTCAATCTGTATGGCTGTGTGGAAACCATGTTTTGTTTTTTCTGTTTCCAGGTCATGAAAGAACGGGTACTATTTAAAATCTATAGATCTGTTGTCCGGTAGCATGGGTTTCGGGATTGGGTTTGGGGATCAAGTTCTCAGGATGGCTTTGCCATTGGTGGTGGTGGTTTTGTATGGAGGTTTTCAGCATTCAAGGAGATGGAGAGATCCATGAATATCTTTTCACGGGCAATAAGCTCCTGAGGTGATGGTGTAGCCTGTGCATGCATGGTGGGGCCTGGAATCATTACTGAGGGAGATGAGTTTGAACTTGCAGGCTTTAACGCCTGTGTAATGCTGCCTTTGGTGCATGAGCTACAGAGAGTTGGTGGACTATAAGTGTGATCAGTGGCATGTGAGGAGTGTTTAATGGGTGTTTGGGCCATCGTTGGCATTGATTGATGGTTAACAAAAGGGGTTAGGTAGTGCGAGTGTGCCTGGTTGAGCCTCTACACTGAATGAGCCAGTGTTTTTTTTTTTTTTAAATTCATGGGCTAGGAAGCAGTGGAGGTGCGGTGTATGGGCACTGGGTGTGAGTCTGGGTGTATGTATCGCCCGAGGGAATGTCTTCTCATTTTGAGTCTTATTTACTTCACATTTATTAGCCAGCCTGGTGCACTGCTCTGGCGTGTAGCTCTCAGACTCATCATTGGTGGTAGGTGGTTGGCAGCTGGATATTGTGGGCAGTTTGTGTGCTGGGGAATAGCCATGATTAATGTTTTGCTGCTGTGCAGGTACATTTGAGTCTGATTGCTGCCGAGAATACCTTTCACAGGTTGTGAACTTGTCTGGCATGGTGACGGTGTTCTGTGGTGGGTTAGATAAACATTGATTTGATTCAGCGCACCTTGATAGGTAACATATCTGTTGTGCAATGGATTTGAACTGTAGCGTTTTGTCATCTGTTTTATCCCTGGGATTGGTATTCCCAAGAGAAGATGAAAACACACAGTAAACCACATTATAACTTAGCATAGACAATAAAAGGAGTGTCATACTGATAATGTGTTTGTCACATAGACACAAGGTGTAGGGTTTGAGAATTGTCTGCTTCCATTCTTGTAAAGGCAGGCTGTTTCATTTGTTTTCTTTTGCAGATTGCAGAGGTACAAAGTGGAGGAGGCATCGGTTGGTGACCTGAAGGAAGGTAATTCAAAAGGCTATGGAGGCTGTTTCAGTGGAGATCCTGCTCACTTGGGTGTTGCACATTGAGGTCACAGATCTAGAGTGTTGAGTGAACAATGATCAGTGCCTGGCTGGAAATGGATTTGAAAGGTAATGGATTCTGTTTGCATGGATGCTTTTGATTGCTGGAGGGTTGCACAATGGTAGCAGGTAATTTTATTCAGTGGTCATTAAGGCACATCAGAGTTGGAGTAGTTTGTGGTAGTATAGGGGCAAGTTGGGGGGGTGGTATCTTTTTGGGCAGTGTAATGCAAGGTTGGGGATTGTTTAAAGGGAGTTTAGGGTTTCCATAGGTGGGGTAGAGGCACAGCAATCACAGGATCATAGGAAGCTATGAAGTCACTGATTCTAGGGCCCTTAAAAGCTAGCTAAGTTCAATTCTTAATTCCACATGATGCTCCTATTGTCCTTTAAGAGGGCATGGGTGGAACCATTGGGCTGAATTTACGAGTACACTTCCAGTTGTTTGTAGGGGGGCTAAAGAGGTGTTTTTTATATGAAGTGGGTGTTTGTTCCAAACGTGGTATTATCTGGGAGACAAATCTGTCCCTCAAGCAGGTTTTAGAAATGTCACATACCAGGTTAAGGTTTAGAGACAGTAACATGTGTACCATTTGACTTTGCTTTGGCTTGTAGGGGGTGTTTGGTATAGGTATGACTTACGAGTAGATAGGATTTGATGGAGCATTGTGGCTATGTGGGTTTTCTTCGACATGTGTGGACCTGGATATTTTGTTTGTTATTCAGAAATAGAAAGCTTATGAAATACTTGTTTGGGATTCCTTGCAGATGTAAGACATGTTTACTTCCTTAACAAATACAAACATAACAAAAAGAAAGAAAAGTTTTGAGGGGAAGCCAAGGTCAAGTAACAGATAAAGGATGTTCTTCAGCTTCTTGCGTTACTGATGTTGCATGTCAGCCAGTTTAATTGGGTTGCTTATGTTGTTCTGTCTTTCAGCTTTTCCCGGTTAGGGGTCGCCACAGTGGAACTCCAGTCCGCTAATGATTGGCAGTAGCTTTTTACGTGCCGAGTTGCCAGCTCTGATGCACAACCTTCAATGAAGGTACGCCCTTTCGCGCATGTCTCCACACAGAAGATGCTCTAGCTGAGAATTGAACATGACAACGTCTTACTGTGAGGCGACAACGCTACCGCAACACTTATGTAAGGGTTAATAAGTTAGTGCATTTCAACATTGTGTTACCTTCGGTGTAATTCACTGAGATGTCCCTTGGGGCAAATGATTAGGGTTGGGCTGGTCATGGCGATTTGCATTTGTTTACAAATATTATGGGAGGTGTTGGATTGGGGGGCATAATTTGGGGAGATTGGTTGTGGTTTGTTAGATGACAGGACAGAAGGACAATTGGGGATGTTGAATATTTCTCGTTTCAGTTTAATTTTGATTAGGTTTAGCGGGTGTTTGGGATTAGGGTTCACTTCAATTGTTTAAGATGACATTGGTATGCATTGTATTGTCCATGTTTGCTCAGGTGTGTCAGGTCACATTAAGGTTAAAGGCTTGCTGCAGGAGTTTGGGGCACCTCTTTATAAGTAAAGCATATATGGTAGGGCGAGGCTAGATTAGTGAAGTGTGGGTTACAGTGGTCAGTGGAAAAGAGTTTGTTGGGAAAGATTTAGTTATTTGTCAGGTGTGGGAGCAAGGTACTGCAGTTCAGTTGATCAGGGAGGATGTAGCTGTGAGTAATTCAGTTGAATGGATGACAAGGCTAAGGGAATTATATTTGGTTAGTGGTTCACTGGTTTCAAGGGTTGGGCAAGTTGAGAGGATGAAGATTGATAGACTTTGGCTACTGTCAAGATGGGTTTTGTTGCGACGATTGGTGTTGCTAAATGGAGGTTCATGGGGTTACAGTTTGTGGAATTTATGCTATGACTGTATTTTAATCATTCAGAAAGTGGTTTGTTGGTCAGCAAATGCTAGGATGGTCATTATGTTTTTCTGCTTATACTGGATAGTGGGAGGGATGGCAGGATTGCTTTTAAATAGATTTGGAAAGGAAATCTTGTTTTGGTCATTATTATATAGGGCTGCAGTTAGGATGCTGGTAGGCAATTGCCCTTGTGTGGTTTCACGTAGCATTGGTTTAATGTTTTGGTGTTACGTAGGGCAGGTAATGTCTTGGGGCTCATTACAATGTTTATATCGGTAGCGGAGGAGTGAGAATTTAGTTAATATACAGAAGTTATACAAAGGTATGGTTATTATGTTAGTATTGGAGAGAGATCATTGGATTATTTTCTATTTAGTCAGTTGGTGGCTTTTGGTGTTTGTATGACAGGGCTTTTGTGTTGATGACAAGCATCCAGTTTGGTTTAGAGAGGATGGCTTACAACGAATGATGTTTGACCTACCCCCACCCCTTTTTTAATGGGTGGTTAGGTTGTTGGAAAGTTTGCTAGGAGGGAGGGGGAACAACCTGGTCAGGCCAGTGAGTGGGGAAGACGGACAGACTTGCCCTCTTCTGTTCCCCCTCTGGTATTGGATTTTCATTTCAATGAGTTTGGAAAGGAAAGTGAGCAATTGGAGGCTGGCCGATAAATGAGTGAGTGTAGGTTGGATGTTTAATTCAGTAACTGGTAAATGTAGTGAGTGATGGGACATTGCTTCATAAGTAAATAAGCGAGCTGAGGTAAGGACACTGTTTATTTGAGTGGATCTCCAATTCAATAAATGGTAAATGCAGTGAGTGGTGGGACGCTGCTGCATAAGTAAAGTAAGCGAGTGGAGGTATGGACGCTTCTTACTGGGCCTGGATGAGTGAGGGCAAGCTGTCCAGATTAACACTACATGGATGTTTGTGCTGTGACTAAAATCAGCTATATTATATTTTAGTTGTAATTAATAAATATGGTTTAACAAAGTTATGTTTATGGAAGTTTCAATAAGGGTCATCAAATATCATTCGGTGTGATGTGTTTATTGAAGGGGACTGGGACAAATGAGGTTGGTAACAAACCAATTTGTCCAGGGACATGTTCGGGAGGGTTAGATAATTATATTAGTAGGAGTTAAGAGGGTAGGTGGGATGTAAGGGTTAAATGGGATTTCGGGAGGTTTTAGAGGAAATGAGGTAAGGGTAGAGAGGGGCTTAAGGGGTTTTTGCAAGTGTAACTGGGTAGGGAATCCACATTTTGACGTGACCTTGCTACCCGTCCTCCCTTCCCTTGGGGGAATAATGGTGATTGTGGTAATTTATTACTTCGCATAGGGCAGAGAAGATGGACAGACTTGCCCTCTTTTGTTCCTCCTCTGGTATTGGATGTTCATTTCAATAAGTTTGGAAAGGAATGTGAGCAGTTGGAGGCTGATTGATAAATATGCGAGCGGAGGTAAAGACACTGCTTATTGGTTGGATGTTTAATTCAATAACTAATAAATGAAGTGAGCAATGGGAAACTGCTTCATAAGTAAATAAGTGAGCTGAGGTAAGGACGCTGCTTATTTAATTGGATCTGTAATTCAATAAATGGTAAATGCAGTGAGTGGTGGATAGTTGTTTCTACAGATAGTATTTGATTACTTTGAAAGTCAATAGTATAATTGCATATGTCATTGACATTCCATAATTTAACAAAAGGAATTTGAGAGTAAAACAGAAGATTTGTTGCCTGTTTTACATGGTAAGATATCAAAATGCATAATTTAAGTGATATGATATTTGGAATCATCTTTATCCATGGCAGCAATGATATGCACATACTGGAGAATAAATGGTAGTAGAGTGGCATATTGCTTAAGGTGTCTAACTCACACCTACATGGACTAAGGGATATTCCTCTTGTCTGGCCTCCACATTTCATGTCCTTTATATGTTTACATGGATTTTCTCCAGCCATTTCTCTTTCTTCCCACTTACCAATGGCATGTGATCAATTGATTACTGTAAATTATATATATATATATATATATATATATATATATATATATATATATACCCACACACACATATGTAGATATATATATATATATATATATATATAGAGAGAGAGAGAGAGATAGATGAAACAATTCACATACATTTTTTAAAATTAAATAAATTAAATAGGACTAAACTCTTACTATGATATTTTATTTGGAGGCGGTAAGCCAAATATGATGTCAGAAGGTCTGTAGGCTGTTTGTATGTAAACTAAGTTTGCCATTAGTGCATAAAGTATACAAATGTGCCTACTTTGTAATTTGCAAGACAATCACTATATATACAAAAAAGCAAAGCTACAATGGGTGAATAAATAACAACAAAAATGGCTATGGACACCACAACACAGTTTATTAATGTACTCAGTCAATAAAACACAAGCTTCTGCAAAGCTTTCGCAGTTAAGTTTATCAAGTGTTAAAAATATATTAAAATGTAACAACATTCATTGATATTAACTTGATGTATCTCATGACTAAAATTCAACATCATTAGTTACAAAGCAGTTATTTCCCTAATGTCCTCAGTTTTAAAATACATGTTTTGTTTAAACAACCATTGAATCCTGTAACTTGATCAGCCCTCAGTATAGTGATCCATCTGTATTCCTTGCTTTCTGTTTTGGTTTGAACATCACCCCCTGTAAATTCATTTTGTACAACTTTCAATACTGGAAACATAAATTAGTGACTACCTCCCTCTGATTTTATATGTTTGTATAGAGCATTGGTCTCAGTCCCTCTCCTAATGTCTGATATTCAAGATTTGGTGAAACATCTTAATGAAAGTCCAGAATTCTTAAGATTTACATATTTATTTATTTATTTATTTTACATTTGTTGACCGGGCTAGTCTAGCTGGATTAATGTCCATTTTCAGTAGAGGCCTGGGGAGAAAAGCTCCACAGTAAGACATAATTTTGCAAACATAGTTGTACAGAGGGTGAATTTAACAGACAGACTGTAGTACATAACATTTATATGAATGTAATATAATATAATATAATATTTATATGAATATAAAGAGAATGGTATAAATTATTTAGACACATACATTCAAAAGGACAATATTTCTTTTAAATCTAAGGTATATAGGAAACCATCTTTCAGTAATTCATATTTACAATACACCAGTAGTCACTGTGTACAACAACAAAATAGTATTATTAAAGGACAACATATTGGGATAGCCAGAATGACATCCAATGAGGAAGATGATGATGAAGAATTATTGACAGTAGCCAAATTATTTCAAGAAAGGGGGTACCCCATTAAAATAATTGATGAATATGTGAAATATGTAAGGAACAAATGGGGAAAGAAGTATAAGCCCCTGTTAGGTAACCCATGTGTTTTGAGTGAAGATATACATAAGAGGGGTGAAGAAAATAAAGAATTTGAAAGAGCTATGGTGGTTCCTTTTGGAGGTAAAGCATATGAGGTGGAAAAAATAGTGAATAACAACTGGGCTATTTTAAGAAATAATCCGAAGTTATGGGCTGTCGTGGGCTCTAAACCAAATTTTGTATACAGAATAGGACCTAACTTGAAAAAGTGTTTTGAAGGTGTTCCAAAAAGTAAGGGAAGGTATGGTACGTTTAGGTGTGGGAGTTGTTCCCAATGTAAATACATTTGTACTAAAGAGAATACCATTATAACTAATTCTTTAAGGACCATGGTGAAATTTGAGAGGGGTGGTCTATTTAGCTATATGCAAATCTTGTCCCAGTTTTTTTTTATGTCGGTAAGACTGAGAGACGATTAAGGGACAAGATATATGAGCATACATATCAAATAATAACTAAAAATATGAATAATGCTTTGTTTAAGCATTCCACGGTTTGCCCAAATTTTTTTGAATTTGCAATTTTGGAAAGAGTGTTACAAAACCCTAGGAGTGGCAATTTTAGAAGCCACATAGAAGAAAGAGAGGTAAGGTGGCAAATTAAGTTGCAAGCAAGTCAAGCCCCTGGGCTAAATGACATAATTTCTATTAAACCCTTGCTTTATAAAAAATATAAAAAAGTAGAGTTTATGAAATAATTCCTATGTAGAAGTTTGTAGTTAATAAGTTTTTATATACAAAACATTTTTAGTGAATTGTATTTTAATTCAAGACAATGTTTCAGTATCCTTATATTGTATTTTAAAGTATAAAGGATGTTTTATATTAATTAATTAATTAAGTGGATGATGTCATTATTTTATTATTGTTGTAATTGAGTATTTAAGGGGAAGTTTGAGCGGGAAAAACAGATTCTGATGAAATCCCTTTTCAAAGGGAAGAAAGCGCTCAATCTAAACGTGTGGATTTTTCAATAAAGTGGACTGTGTGTGAATCCAGGCGCAGCAGTGTTTTATCCATTTTGTGTTTGAAAGATCCCTTCTCAACAGCCTGTAAGAGAATGAATACAGAAACAGAGCCTTTAGGCAATCAGTGTTGGAGAGGTTATTCATACCCTGAATTCTCCTGGTGAGAAACCTTTATGGGTATTCCAATTGTTGCACATTTCTGGCTAGATGCATGCCAAAGGAGGCATAATATTCAATGATAAGTCTGATCAGGGCTGAATAGAGTGATGCTATATCTTCCTTGGACCTAGATGCCATACCCTTACCTTTAAATTAGAAGACATAGAATGATTTTCTTATTATCTTAGCTACATGTTAGTCAAAGACCAAATTGCTTTCTACATATGTTCCCAGGTCCCTTACTGGTGGGTCATGGGTCAACTCTTTGGGGCATTTCTTCAGAGTAATTAACTTGGATTGACAGTTTCCCAAAGGGATTATAATATATTTTTGGCAATGAGTTTTAGGCCCTGGCTTTTGCAACCATCATTTGTCAGTGTTAAACCCACTTACAAGATGCTGGTGTCTTGGAGGTAATCTATAATAGGTTCCAATTAAAAATCATCTGTGACCTTGGTGAGCTAAAAGCTTTGACCGTTAGCTTTGGCTTCCAAGAAGTGGATGCCAAACAACAGCAGGCCTGAGATGAAAGCCCTGGGGTACTCCACTGATGACTGCTGTCTTGGTGAAAATGGTCTCACCAAGCCTGACTTTTTGCATCCTGCCTGTGAGTCAAACAGCAGTCCAGTGAGTTATATATGGATTTATGCCTAGCTCAGAGAGCTTGTCAACAATGCCTGAGGGGGTTGTGTATCAAATGTCTTAGCCAGGTCAAGATATACAGTATGCACCATATTACCCACATCCATTGCCTTATTAACCCTCTCAAAGAAGAGTGCCTGAAATGGTCCTGATCAGTCATGTTTTAAACTGTTCTAGAGGCAACTAGGAATGTTGTCAGGACCTATGGAGCCAGTGTCCATGGCTTTAGTGAGTGCTGCCAACACCTGGGCCCTTCTGATAGCTGAGAAAAGTATGATGGAAGGAATTTCACCTGGTAGTAGCCATTCAGCCAGTAGATTTGCTATGTCACCCTGATAAGTAAAGGTGACACCATTCACCACCAATTCAGCACACTGCTGTGTGTTACCTCTAAGGTTCTGGACATAACTAAAGAAGGCCTTGTGATTTTTCTTAGCCTGCAAGTCTAGCCTGACCATGTAGTTGGCCTTGTTGGACTTAATTAGACCACTTTTTTTGTATAAGAGAGCAGTTGCCTTTAAGGGAGTTGCTGTTCCTGATTCTGGCCATGTGTTTTCTTTCATTATATACACTTTTTAGGTGAATATTGCACCAGTGGGTTTTGTTTTGGGTTTATTTCTGGTAGACACAGCAGCTTCTATGCAGCAATTCACATGTTTGTATAGGGAATCTGTATATAATTCTGCATAGGTAACTGTGGTCTCATGGTTAGTGGGAGCCTTGAATTGTGGCCAACTTTCATTTATTAGGATGTAGTTTGCCTTTGAATAGTTCCTGCCTGTTATTGGTTTAGCTAGATTTTCTTGGCTGATTTTTACTTCAGATGAGACAGCTTTGCAATCCAACCTCATTCATCTGGTTTGAGTGTGCACTATCTGCTCCAGGGAGTTTGTGATAATGAAGTCCAGGAAGTATACTGTCTGTGAGTCTGACAGTATACGGCCAATCTCATTCCGAATCCAGAACCGAAGTCTTCTAAAAAGCTAAGTACCCCGTTGGGGAAAATTTTTTCTTGCCTCAGACTGATGTCAGTAAAAGTTAATAATTGTATTTCTTGTGGGAAGCAAATACCTCATAAGGATTTCCACTCCTACTGTATCCCATGCCTAGGCCCAGACCACGACGTCATTGGTTGTCGGTTTTGTGCTAGGTTTAACAAGCGCACTATTAAACGTCGGTTTGATTTTGCCCGACTTTATTTCGGCAGAAAATTTAACTACACCATGCCGTCGGAACTTCCGATGACCGGAATCCATAAAAAACGCAAAGACAAGGACAGGCATCCGAGGCCCAAAACTGACGACGAGGCCTCTTCTAGGCCGGTTGCCGGTTCTCCAGTTTTCAGCGAGGTGCCTACGCAGCCCCTGACGACTGCATCTACAGAACCACAGACTGCCTCCGACTCCCACGTGGAGCTGGCTGGGCCTTCGGATGCTCTTGCTAATCAGACTACCGAACTTATTCCTACAGAGGGAACCGAAGTAACTGAACACTCCACTGCTTCAGAGGGTGTTTTCAGACCTACCCAAATAACTATTAAGCCATCTACTAAATCTAAGCCTTCCTTAAAAGCCAAGAAACAGACACAGCAATCTCCAGGCCAGGTTTCCATGCCAAAGGAACAAATGCTAAAAATGGCCGAAGACCTTATCACTCTGATCAGAGGGTCCCAACCACCCCCAGATTAAAGGCCCAGACAAAATGCTGACTATGAATCCTCAGACCAGTTATCCATCTCCTCCAACTCATCCTCAGACCTAGGGTACTCCTTACCGCCTTATGAGGATTCGGATGCTGAGGAATCAATTCCATCAGCCTCTCCACCTGAGGACTACTCCTTTGGGGAGACCTTATACTCCATGAGGGAGCATTTCCCTGGGAAGGCCAGGATTATTCAGAATCCAAGAAAAGGCTTAGGGATTTCCTCTTATTGCCTCAACACAGACCCCTTGCAATTCCGCCTGTGTTAGATATTGAGGATGATGTATATACTGAATACAGCTTAAATCCTGACTCTTTACCACCTGCCCCAGTTAAGTCGGATAGATATTACAGAGTCCCTGACTCTCACAAATTTCTATACAAAAGCCCTGTTGCAGACCCTGAAACTATTTCCCAGGGACCCAAAGGGATTAAGGCCTCATCTGCTAAAAACCCAGTCCCCTCTGACAGAAATTCCAGAACATTAGACAGATGGGGTAAGAAAGTTTATACATCTGCAACTTTAGCCATGAGACCCTTGAATCGCCAGTTTCATATGCTAAAATATCAGCAATTTTTAATGTCTCAGTTGAAACAAAAGATGCTTCCAGATACAGATTCTCCTAATTTAAAAGAGATGCAGGATTTATTGCATGCAGCTGAACAAGTGAGAAAACACACTTTGCAATGTGGTTTTGATTCCTTAGAGGCCTCCTGTAGAGCAGCAGTTACAGGCTCTGTCATTAGAAGGCATGCTTGGTTAAAAGAACATATGCTACCAGATCATGTTAAAGCCAAATTACTGGATGCACCTTTACAGCGGGATGTGTTTGGAGTCAAGACAGAGGAGGTGTTAAAAAAGATGGAGGATAAGGCAAAATCTATGCAAACGGTCAAAGGTTTCTTACAGGTCCAACCTCCTTTTTTAGCAGAAATTGGCCAACAAAAAATTGGTCCTTTCCAGTCACAGACAGACCTCAAAGGGGCAGATATAGACGTCCAAGAGGTAGACGTCAGACACAAGTCCCTTACAGACCTCGACAATGGGTTACACTGGGCCAGAAAGAAGGGGAAGACAGGCCCCAACCTTATAAAAAACAGTCTCAATGACTTCCCACTATGGCTGCCAGACAGCTCTCTCTTGGCAGCTCCCTTAGGAGGAAAACTGGCTCTTTTTTATCACAATTGGCATTGCATCACCAAAGACAAATGGGTTCTCAACATCATATCTCAAGGTTACAGGTTTCACTACCACACTCTTCCAAGGTTAAAAGGAATGCCAAATCTGCCACCAAATCAACGGGCAGAGGCTCAAAAACAAATTACAGCACTCATGGATATGAGAGCTATTCAAAAGGTACCACCACAAGAGCAAGGTCAAGGATTTTACTCGAGACTCTTTCTGGTTCCCAGAAAAGACAAAGCCTGGAGACCCATTCTGGACCTTTCTTCTCTGAACACTTACCTGGATGTTCCGAAATTCAAAATGTTGACACTACAGCAGCTTCTTCCCATGCTGGGCAAGAAAGCTTGGCTTGTGACTTTGGATCTCAAAGAGGCATACCTGCATGTCCCTATCAGACAAAATTGCAGAAGATACCTCAGATTTCTAGCTGGTTCAATGCACTATCAATTCTCTGCACTGTCCTTTGGCTTATCTACTGCACCCAGAGTCTTCACAAAGTGCCTGGCACCAGTAATTGCATTTTGCAGGCAAAAAGGAATTCAAATTTATCCATACCTGGATGACTGCCTGATTCAAGCAGAGAGCAAGGACATTCTTCTAAAGCATCTGGCGTACGTAAAAAAGTTATTAAGTTGCCTGGGGTACACAGTAAATGAAAATAAATCAAAACTAGTGCCCTCACAACAGATAATATTCCTGGGTGCCAGCTTGAACACAACGGCCCAGATGGCTTATCTCATGCCATACAAGCAAGGACAACTGACTCAATATTTTCATTTAATGGCAAAAAAAGACCCAACTCCCAGCAAGAACAATTCTGCAGGCCTTGGGCTACATGGCATCTTGCATACTACTAATTGCATATGCCAGATTGCATATGAGAAAACTACAATGGTACCTAAAGAGTGTATGGTCTCAACACTGTCAAGATCTGGAAACAGTTATACCACTAATTCCTTGCCTACAACAGGAGTTTCAGTGGTGGGCCGAAGCTTGTCACCTCAACAAGGGACAGCCTTTTACTCAACCCACAGCCAGGCAAACACTGACAACAGATGCATCGGATTATGCCTGGGGAGCACACATGGCAGGAAAATGTATTCAGGGTGAGTGGCCCACAGAACAAAGACATCTCCATATCAATCAAAAAGAGATGCTAGCTGTACAAAATGCAATTATAGCTTTCAAGGACCTGCTACATCCAGGACAATTACTACTGAAGACAGACAACACCACAGTTATGTGGTACATAAACAAGCAAGGGGGAACACACTCCTACCCCCTCTGCAGACAAGCCATGACCTTGTGGAAGACAGCTTTAAAGTACCAAGTTCATCTACAGACACAATTCCTGCCAGGAGAGAAAAACACACTGGCAGATGACCTAAGCAGAAACATCATGGATCCTCATGAATGGCAATTGAGTCCACAAATTTTCAGAATGATAGCACAAAAATTGGGGAAACCAGACATAGATCTGTTTTCATCCCCAATGAACTGCCAACTACAGAAATTCTGCACAAGGAGTTACCATCCACAAGCATGGAAAGTGGATGCCCTCTCATTCAGCTGGGAGAACCTACAAGTATACACTTTTCCTCCTTTACCTCTCCTTCCAAAGGTACTCATAAAAGCCAGGCAAGAAGAGCCAAAGGTGATCCTGATTGCACCAGACTGGCCACGCTAGCACTGGTATCCAATCTTAAAGAACGTAACACAAGAACCACCCTGGATTTTGCCTCAAATCCCACAGCTGTTAACACAACACAACAATTAGATACTTCACAGCCAGCTAAAGACCTTAAATCTAGCTGCATGGAAAATCCCTTAACCAAGCAAGCATTGCCTCTCACCAAAGCTGTTATGGATGTCATTCTGGAGGCCTGAAGGCCTAGCACCAGGAAAGCCTACTCGGATAAATGGAAGAGATTCTGTGCCTGGACCCAAGCACACAGCCTTGACTGTCTTGTCCCAAACATTCCTCAGATTCTCCAGTACTTAACTGAGATGCTGGACAAGGGCCTCTCCTTCTCATCCATCAAGATTCATGCCTCAGCCATTTCTGATCATTACAACACGGATCCAGCAATCTTTTCACATCCTTTGCTCAAACAGTACCTTAGAGGGGCAAAAAACATGAGACCACCCCATAGAGCACCTATATCAACTTGGGACCTCAACTTTGTTTTGGAAAAATTAACTTTGCCTCCTTTTGAACCAGCTAACACAGCAGAATTAAAATACCTCTCTTGGAAAACTGCTCTGCTACTGGCAGTAACATCAGCAAGAAGAGTTTCAGAATTACAGGCTCTAATGGCAGTGGAACCTTTCCTCATCTTCCACCAGGACAGGGTGTCCTTAAGAACTAACCCTACGTTTATGCCAAAGGTAGTATCAAGTGTGGCTCTGAACCAAACTATTCACTTGCCAACCTTTTATCCAAAACCACAGAACAAAGGGGAGAGACTACTACATTCCTTGGACATTCACAGACAATTACGCTTCTACTTGGACAAAACCAAAACTTTCAGAAAATCTGAGCAATTATTGGTAGCATACGCTGCAGGAGCACAGGGAAAAGCCATTTCAAAGCAGACTATTTCAAAGTGGATAGCTCACTGTATACATTTTTGCTACGCACACCATGGGAAACCTGTACCTAGCAGCATTAGATCTCACTCTACCAGGGCAACAGCCACTTCAACTGCCTACCTCAGGGGAGTGCCTACCAAGGATATTTTAGAAGCAGCAACATGGAGTTCTGTACATACCTTCACCAAACATTACAATTTGCCTTTATATTCCAAATTCAGAGCAGGCTTTGCCACTGCTGTGCTGCAGGGCCTTATAGCCACCCCTAATGCCTTATAGATCCATCCACCCTACCTCAGCTTTGGGATTCCACCCAAGTGTAATGACTGCAGCAGTGTCACACGATGAACATAGTACAGTTTTGTATCTACCATAAATGTAGATGTTCGAGTGTAGACACTGCTGCAGTCCAGGTTACCCTCCCTCCTTCCCCTCTTACTTTCTGGTACATACCTAGGTCTTCTACCCTTATTTCCTAAAGGGAGTATTTGCTGGTAATTAAAAATTTGTATATATTTTACTAGCAATTTGCATTGCCTACCTTTTTGGGGGAACCTGACATCTGGGGCAAGAAAAACTGAAGAAAATGGCGTCGGCTGCATCTTATATACCCCTGTCGCACTGACGTCAGGGAAGAGGCGACAGCAACCAACGCCGGACCAAGACTTTGGAACTCAGGCCAACTGCGGGACAGCCTGACGGCAGGATAACCCAAGTGTAATGACTGCAGCAGTGTCTACACTCGAACATCTACATTTATGGTAGGTACAAAACTGTACTTTTGGCTGGACACTGAGTGCCTCTATTAGGTTTACGTAACTAGCCATGATATGGGACCTTGTCTATGGTGAATTGCATATGGATGAGCTCCATGTTATCATCCTGGTTAACCAACCTGGAGGTATGTTTGTAACTAACATAGACTGATACACCTCCACACTTGGCCCCAGTCTGTGCTGTTGTTAGTCTAAATGTGTGCAAGGCACTGTAACCTTGCACTTCCAGAGTACGTTCTACAGCTTTTAGCCGAGTCTTGGTCACAGCACCAATGTCTACATTTTGCATATTGAGGAGGACTCGAAGGATATGGAGTTTTTTGTTTGGGCTCCAAGCATTGAGGAATGAAGCCTTAAGGTTGCTTTTACACTTTTTCACTTTGTTGGCTTGAAAGGACTCTAAGCGGTTGGATAAAGCTTTAGCATATATCTGAAATCCTAGGAGTGACAGGTGTAGCATATCCTTGGCAAAGCAACTTGGTCTTTTGACCATGCACTCCCATGCTGACAGATATTGGATCCCCCTGGATTAACACTGGAAACTATGCCAGTTATTAAAATTAATCATTTTATGTTCATAATGTGGCTTCATTCTTGGTGAGGGTAGAAAGCTGCTCAGTGCAAGGCCCATCTCTGTGACACATATTCTGAGAGATGCATTATGTCTCTCTTCATATAGTCCAGTGAGGTAGGTCTCAGGTAATTTATGTCCACATGGACAATGATAAAAACATATCAGTACCTGGAGTGCATGCATGATATTGCAGAGCATGGCTCCAGATAGGCAACTGTTATCTTCTCCTTGTCTAACCTGGTGATTGGGACTTCTGTGTGTCACACAATGGAATCGCCATTGACAAGTCTATTAGGTAAGGTATATGCTTGCTTTATGGGCTTTGTTCTTGGGAAACCATTGGGTGTAGAGTTATGTGAAATGTTTGATGTTGCTTTTCGTGTGTGCTTTTGTGATTGCTGAATAGCTGAGTTGCCATTAGGAGGCTTTGGAGGGCTGTGTGTGTGTGTGTCTATGTGTCTGTATGTCTGTGTGTGAGTATTCCTGACAACCTTGTTTGTATATGAGATTTTTGCCAGTAAGGAAGTTGTGTGTTTACATCTCTCATATACTGTGTTTTATTCTTTAATGATTAACTAGTTGTATGAGAATATGAGACAATTGCTACATCGCCTTAGGATGCCCAAATCTACCAAGCTGACCACAGAGATATGTGGAAATTGCATATCCATATTGTCCAGTCCAGTAATACGGGTGGACTGTTTAGGATTAAGGATTGGGTCTTAATAAGGGTCTCCTAGGGTCATTTCTGGGGTTAAGGGCAAGCAGGATGTTATATAGTGCTAGGATATGTCAGTGCTATTTGATATGTAAACTAGTTTATGAGATTAAGTGGAAGATGTTAGATAATGGTAGGATATGGTATTTATATCTGATGCACAAGCTTATTTCCACACAATGCCACACTATTTAACAGGTTTCAGACCTAATCTTAACTTTACAGGGAGATTTTACTATCTAGGCATTTGCTACTATACAGGGCACTGCTAACTGCTGCCACTCATATTTGCCTGATCTTTAGCAGAGAGAAAAAAAGGTAGAAAACTGACCCCTATGCCCTCTAACAAATAGCATTTCTAAGAGTATTTTGAGAGCATTTTTTCAAACTGGGGAGGGGGGTTACCCAGTATCACTAAAAAGCAATGTAATTTATTCTATCCAGCTCCTACAAGTGTTATAAGAGCATGACCAGTTTTTCATGTTACAAATAATGCTCATGTCTCTGTAGTTTTATAATGTTAGAGTTTTTATATATAAATAGCAGGAGGTTGGGAAGCACAGCCCACCACACTAGGATACAGAGCAACTTGCATCACTGCAAAAATTTTGTTTTGATATACTTTTTTTTTATTCTTTTTTTTTTTTATTCCATTTCCATGATTGATGCTAAGTTCTTTTTGTGGAATGCTCAGATTTTGCTGTATTTTACTCACTGTGCAGTATTTGGCATGGTGAGAACCAATACTGTCAGAAGGCTCAATCATTATATAATTATATTACCATTTATATTCCTGCGAGATGCTTTTATATAGTGAGTTAGAAAACAGTCTGCTCCTGATACATTATTTGCTTTCTGTTTTATATTTAAAGGTGTCACAGCATTACAATAGTTAAAATTGTAACCTCACAGCTCTGGGTTTTCTGCATGAAATCTTAGCTGAGGATGCATTCTGTGTGGAGGTTGCATGTCCTCTGAGTCTGCATTGTTTTTTTTTTTTTTTGATAGGTGCTGCTGTTTATTCCCATATTCCTAAGACATAATGTTAGGTGAACTGATGATCATTTAAATAGCCAATAGGGTTTTTTGTACAGCAAGTAAGTTTGCACACACACACACACACACACGTGTGTGTATGTGTGTATATGTGCGTGCCCATGAGCACAGATCCTGTGATAGATTGAACTGTAGTGAAAGAATTGTAACTTTCACTACTGACACAGCCAGGTGGTTCATAGGTTCATAGATAGGTACTAGGCTAACGGCCCTAGGGCCTATACAAGCCTAGCCATAACGATTCCCTGGCTATTGCTTCCCACAAATATTTACTTTCCTGGACCTCTGTCTAGCAGGGCTACTGATGTGATCCCCGGGGTGAATTTCCTATCTCCCATCCAATCATCAAGGTTCCTCTTGAAGAGGGCCATTGAAGCACTCTGCCTGACATGTATGGGCAGCCTATTCCAGAGTATGGCGAGTCTCTGGGTCAGGAACCTATCCCTCCAACATGTTCTATTCATCGTGATGACAAGGTTAAGATCCCTGGAGTGTGTGGCTCGGAAGGATTGGGATTTCTTTAAGTGTAGCATGTCCAACAACTTTGGGTTTGACATGGCCTTGTATGTTAGGCAGAGATCACCTCTGAGTAGGCGATATGCAACAGAGTATAGCTGGAGTTTCTTTAGATGGTCAGCATAAGGCATCTGCTTTAGGCCTGTGATTATTTTTGTGAGGTATTACTGCGGCCTTTCTAATTGTTGCAGATGTCTTGTGAGGTACATACCAAATGGGGCATTGTATTCTATAATGGGTCTAATGAGGGATGAGTACAGAGGGAGAATGACCTCCTTTTTTCTGGATGAAAAGCCCTTAGTGATGAGGTGTGCCATGTAGAAGGATTTTCTAACTGATGTGGCTATGTGGTTATCAAAGGTGAGACCACTTTCCACCTGTGTCCCTAGGTCTCATCACACTTTTGGTGTTTAGTGTACTGCGACTTATGTGATAATTCACAGGTACATGTTTTTTCCCAAAGGGGACAACTATACATTTTTGGCGTTTAGCTTGAGTCCATGGCTCTGGCACCAGGCATCTGTTTCGGTAAGGCACTTTTGTAGTATATCCACATAATTTGGGGATTCAATAATGGCTCCCAGGTTGCAGTCATCTGTGAACTTTGTAAGCCAGAGTCCCTTAGTGTTGGCCTGTACTTCAGAGAAGTGGATGCCAAACAGGAGTGGTCCCAGGACAGAACCCTGCAGTACACCACTTGTCACTTGTCTGGAGCTGGATTTGGAGTCGGCTACTTTTACAGTGTGTGTTCTGTCAGTAAGCCAGTTTGCAAACCATCGAGTGATATAGGGATTAATGCCCAGCTTAGTAAGTTTATCTATGATTCCAGATTGGGGGATAGTGTTGAAAGCCTTGGTGAAGTCCAAGTAGGCTGTGTGAGCAACCTTACCCCCGTCCACGGCTCTGGAGACTGATTCGAAGAAGTCAATCAGGTTCAGGAAGCAAGATCTGCCCTTCACGAACCCAAGCTGGGTGAGGTCCAGTGTTTGAAGGTTGCCAATGTCTTTGTTTATAAGTTCAATGATAATACGTTCCATGGCCTTGCAGATCAGGCTCGTCAGACTGATGGGACGGTAGTTCCCAGGATCCAAAGTGGATCCCCCATTGTGGAGTGGGATGGCTGTAGCTGTGCGCCACTCTGTGGGCATGAAGCCTGAGTTGAGGCTATGATTAAACATGACACATAGGTGAGGTGCCAGTTCATTTTGTAGATCATGCGGTACACAGCCCAGGATGTCGTCTGGTCCCATGGATGCTGTATTCTTGGCTTTGGAGAGTACAGTTTTTACCTGAGTGGCTATGATTACCAGAATGTGCCATTCTTTCTGTATTTAGAGGGTGAGAGGGGGTGAAGTTGGCACTGAATGTATCTGCCAGGATATTGACAATATCCTTGGAATCAGTATATCTAGTGCCATTCTGCTGTAGCTCAGAGCAGATCTGAGTATAGCCATTTAGATTCTTGACATAGCTATAGAATGCCTTTTGGTTGTCTTTGGAATCTTTGGCAACTTTGTTTTCATAACTAGCTTTGGAAGATTTTACAAGGGATCTCAGCTTTCTACTGAGGGTGGTGAGGAAGTTTTTTGAATCCTGTTTTTTTCCTCTTTTCTGCAACAGTTTCTTCGTTCTGTTGGACAGCTTGTTTATGGCAGGGGACCACCAGATTGGCTTCTTTTTTTTTTTGAGGACAGTGTCTTGGTTCTATTTGGGATGGCTCGGTCCATGCACAAATAAATGTGCTCATACAGCACCTTAGTGAAGGATTCAGCAGTTGAACTTCCAGTTCCCATTTGTATGGGCGTCATGAAGTTTGTTACTTCTGACTTGAGAAGCATGAAGTTGGGTTTGGAGAAGATTTTACAGAGCTTTCCTTTAAGGAGGGTGGGGGTGGGATGTGGATGTCAAGGGTGATTAGCTTATGGTGTGATCTGACCAATGAGGGGGTGACCACTGGTGTGGAGCATCGATCTACCATGTTGGTAATGACCAGGTCTAGAATATTGGTACCCCTTGTAGGACTATGAATTAGTTACTCTAGGGCATTGGAATTTATGAATTCCATGAACCGTTGAGCAAAGGTGCTGGTACAGGATAAGTTTTTCCAGTTAATGGCAGGGTAGTTGAAATTACCTGGTATTAGGGTGTTTGGTTGTATCTTAATATTTTCCAGAATGTTTAGAAAGGTGTAGTGAGAAACTTGGGGCATGGTGGGGGATCTGTAGCAAGCTACAATTTGTATTACAGTCTTACCTAGTGTTAGTTGCACCTGGAGAATTTCAGATGCATTGTGTTGGGCAACCAGCCTGGAGGTGTGAATATCCTTGGTGAATATGGACACTCCTCCACCTTTAGTGTTTCTGTCCTGCTTTGGTGGCAGAAAAGTGTGGTATGAGTTATAGCCTGGTATTGCAGGGTTGGTCTCTGGAGCTTTGAACCAGGTCTCAGTTACTGCACAGATATTGATGTCCTCCATTTTTAGGAGAGCCTTGAGAGAGTGCATCTTGAGGTTTAGACTTCTAGCATTGAGTAGCTTTACTTTCAGATTTTGCTTTGCTTGTACCCGTTATGGTTATAGTTTTGTCCTTCGAACCTTGCCTAAAAAGGCACTATAGGGGTGGCAAGACCCTTAGCCAGTGACCTGAATCCCAGGGCAACAGGTGCAAACCATCTCTTGCAAATTTGTTGATCATGTCGTACCAGGCAGACAGATACTGGATCCCCTTTGAATGACACCAGAAGCTTAGCCAATTATTGAAGTAAATCATTTTGTCATTATACTGTGGTATTATTCTGGGCGATGGCATGATGCTACTCAGGGCTAGGGTCATACCTTCCTGGGCTTCATGAGCCAAGAGCTCTTCGATGTCTCTTTTCATGTAGTCCAGGGAGGTACGTTTCAAGTTATTCACTCCAACATGGACAATGATAGAGTCATATTTGTACCTGTTGTGGAGTGACTTGAGTGCATGCATTATCTGGCAGATCCTGGCACCTGACAGGCAACTAACTGTAATTTTCTCCTTGTTCAGTGGGACATCACTGTACCTGACTATAGAGTCACCTATGACTAAAGTGCTGGGTACATTGTCTAGCCTTAGGGGCTGCTGTTGGGTGGCACACTGGTGTTGTGAGCTATGTGATGCTTTGGTTGTGTTTGGGGGTGGTGTTTGTTTGCATTTCAGCTTTGGAGGTCCTTGTTACTTGGGCAGGTTAATGTTAACAGCCTCTATGTGGGTTTGTGTTGCTATGTGTGGGTTTTGAAGGATTATGTGTTGATTGAGGTGTGTGGGTGTTAACCTTCACCTCTTGACTGTCTAGCACAATCTTGACTGCTGAGCGCTTTGCTTCCAGTTTGGCTATGTAAGTGCATCTCTTACAGTTTGTAGTGTTTGGCGGTAGGAGGAGAGGGTGGTCTGTGTACATGAGGCAATTGCTGCATTTCCCCAGTATGCCCAGATTCACCTGGTGGACAAGAGAAATCACCAGAAGCTGACCCTTAGATATGTCTGATTAGGTACCTTCTTTTTGTAGTACAAGAACTGTTTTCCCTTACTTTTTGGCAAGGTACTTGCAGTTGTAAGCTGTCTAGTGCCTACAACTATTTTCTTCTTATTACCAAGGAGAGGTGAGTGCTTGCAACAAATTAGGGCTTCCTAGTGCTTTTTAGCAAGTTTTAGAACAAGTGCTAGTCATAGGTATACAGATTCTAGTGCTACTGCTGATAAACTAGCTAGTTCTAAGGGAAAATTTGAAGTGCACACTTTCTGGCATCGGGAATAGCCTTAGCCGCACAGTGCTGCGCAGTGTGCAAATGCACGCAAACACACGTATTTATGCCAGAAAGTTGAAAGGGATAGAAATCAGCCCACAATGGCCAATAGAATTGTAATTTCAGAGCTGGAAACCACTCCTTTAGTGTTAGATAGTCAGTACAATGCTCACCACTCTCACTGGTAAGCAGTAGGACTTCCCTCTACCACAGCAAGGTCTGGATAGCTCTGAACACTGAAACTAAAGTCCTGAAACCAGCAAAGCCTGGAAACTGGATTATTCTAGTTAGGAAAGGTGAGAAATTAGCAAACAAGATAGAATTTATGTTTTTTTTTGGTTAATTCAGGCTAAACAATGCAGTTATACAGTAAATAAGCACAGAAAGGCTAATGCACTTGAATATATAGACCAGAACAGTAAACTCAATTAAAACTTTACAAAATTAGAAATTTGAAAATGTAAACATTTTAAATAAAGCAATGCAAGTGCACAACTGGAAAATGACTTACAGGCAGAAATACAGTGAAATAAGTAGCTAGTCTACTTTTTAAGCTTTCCGAGAAGTGCTAAAAATTAGAAAATTCAGCAAAAAGTTCACTCATTCACCAAATCTGCTCTATCATGCTTTCTGGGATAAGAAGTGGTCCCTCATAATCCTGATCAGAAGAAAGTGAGTATTGTAGAATGATATAAATGACTGTATATTTATGAATTTTAGCTAAATTACATTAGGTTTCTGGAGATATAGTATAGTATGTTAATTTTACGCTATCTAATGCAAACACATTTGATTCTGTTTTTAAAATCTGCACAAATTGCCTTTATCAGTTATTTTTTATTATTTATTTAGTTACTTACTTATTTATTTGTTTATTATTTTTTATTTGCAGTTAAGCATTAGCCATATTAAAACAGTGACATAAGTGTGCATAAGCATGTGATTTTTTTTTGTATATATGAATTAGACAATGTTTTAGTTTAGATTTACAAAGGCAAAACACATTTGCTAATATCAATTTGTTTAAAAAGTAATACAAGGAAAATGCATAAAACACAAGGAGCATAACTTTTGCTGCAAAGATGTACCTAATATTTACTGTAAACATAACCGTAACCCTTCCTTTAATCAAATACCTACATAGACTCAAAGTCCCACTGTAAAGTTAATGGCTTCTATACATATTATATTACAGATTACAGAAATGATTGAGCCAGCTGAACTTTCTTTCTCTAGGGTATCAGACAAACATAATTTGAGCAAATGGACTTGATTTGTCTTTCTTAGCATATCTTTGTTCAAATGACTTGCTAGCATTTTTTTCAGGAGTCTATAAGAACCACAATAACTCTCACAGTGTGCCATATTTGTAGGTGAATATAAAGCTTTGAATTATTACGAACAAAGCCTGACCAATGAGCATGAAATATAACCTACTACTGCTGCTGTGATGATTATGAAAGTTTAAAACAACCAAGTAGTAAATTGAGAAGGTATTGGGTGGTCCATATTTTACAGTTATTTATAAATATACCTTTTTCATTTCACTTATCCCTCTTGCTATTCCTTGTTTAAAGACTTATTTCAATACATTCCTGCAGTGTGCTTCTAATGAACAGTAAATTAAAACTTGTACAAATTGAGTGTCAAATTCCTTTGTTTTGAAATGTTTAAAGTTGTACAGTACAAGTTAATTGTTTGTCTTTTCAGCTTTTCCCGGTTAGGGGTCGCCACAGCGGAACTCTGGTCCGCTAATAAATCCATTCTTAAATCAAAAATAAAGTCACAGAAGGTAGTGCTACTGTATTCCACTAAACAAAGCTGCAGTTAGTGACAGTTTAAGTACTCATTGGGCCCTGTGCAGTTTAAAAAACATGCCCCTTGTATGTACATTTTAAACCATTCAAACTGCTGTAATTATATTTATATTCCACCAAAGTCACAACCATCAGTGACAGTCGCTTGACAGTGTACATCTCAAATAAATGACCAATTGTGACAAAAATATCCACAGTGAAGTATTTCAGCATATTTACATTTGCTTTACACAAATGCTCTCTATATCTGCATAGCCAGACTGATTGTTTAACTTAATCATTACAGCCAGAGTCAACTATTCTCATCTACAGGCTACCCCCATATGTTGCAAGTATAGCTCCATTGTTAACTATGTGCACCTCATATATGTGATTGTGGCAAATTAAGTAAATATGTGTGGGCATGATAACATATTTCAAGTTTGTTTCACACAAACAGTAGCCTATGCCACAATTTATAAAACACAAATGCACTCTAGTCCTGCAAAGCCACAATGTTTAAACTGAACAAAAAAGTGGGTAAGTTACTTTCATCCACAGAAAGACCCCCCCCCCACCCAGCAATTATAGTCAGACTGCTGAATACAATTAATTGATTGCAATAAACATATACCTCTAAACATGTTAATACAACATTCACAAAACCAAAAAATGAGGGAAAGAGGCCCAGAATCAGAGAACAGATTTCTCTTATATACTTAGAAACATGCTAGAATAATAGGTTTAATGGGCTTTGCTTTAGTATATATTTCCTGAAGAACTTGAAGTCAGAAACTCAAATGCTTGTCATTATGTAGAAACAATAATCCTATGTTATTATCCAGAAACCACAAATGTTATGTGGAACTGACCAAAAATATGATAAAAAATCAAGAGTATGTTGTAAAATCATTGACTGTTAAGATATATATAATTTTAATGTTGTTTTGCAAAAAAACATAACAACAAGTATTCCAACTTAATTCCCACAAATAAACATTAGGCATGCAACGTTAGCTGAGCAAGCAACCAGAGGGTAAGTTACTTTCATTCACAAATAGCCCCACTCCAGTAGTTACAGCCATGTTTTCTTGTACACCTCATCTTAATTTGATAAAAAAATGGTTTGTGGAGTGAAGAAGTTCATGTATTAGTCCTGAATGAAAGCACTAATGTTATTATGTAAGGTTTCATTTCTAGTCACATGTCATTCATTATTTTTGATATTTTTGTTAGAAAAAAATATTTGACAACATTAATAGAACAATGATGATTTAATGGAAAGTAGAGTACAATTATTTTTGGTGGATCTTGATGCAGAAAAGGCATTTGATAAAGTTAACTGGGATGTTATGAGTTGGGCAAAGGTAGTATTTGCATTTCTGTATAGAATAATGGGTTAAATAGGATTTATTTATTTATATTTGTTTACTGGGGTAGTACACTGATCAATATCGACTAATTTCAGTCCATATGAAATACAAAACATTTCACGAGCAAAAAATACAGAAATGTAAGCAATAACAGAATAGTTCAAATTAATTGCATAGAAAAAACGGTGTATATACATTTTAGTGAACAAGCACAATGTAATGTACAATCAAGCAGACTGTAATGTACAATATATACATTAGTTTCTAAAGTGGTCAGTCTTCAGTGAAACTTAAGAGAGGAGAGCAGGCTCAGAGAAAAAGTAAAAAAAAAAAGTATGATGATATAGGAAGAGTGACGGGTAAGAATCAAGGTTGGAGGGCTCCTCTCCGACAAGCTGGGTTTAAATCGAGAAAGCAAGCACAGGTGTCAGTTTTTTCCTTTGTTATTCACCTTATACTCGGTGCCATTGGAAAAGAAAATACAGGACTCACAAATCAAGGGTTAATTGTTGTGTTACCCAAGAACAAACAGCCTTATTTGTTGATGATATTATTTTGCATTTGATAAATCCCAAAAAAGGATATTTCAGTGTTTTGCAATATTTTGAGGTAGTTTATTTTTTTTAGGATGTAAAATAAATGAGGATAAAATAAAAGTTATAGCAGTAAACTATGTTGCCACACTTTGTCAGAAGAGACGAAACAATACAAAAACATGAGAAATTGGAAGCTCTCAGTGATGGATATTTATAATAAGGTACAAGAAGTCACATTCTTCCTTCGGACAACAAGGACACTGCTCCAATACCTGGCTGGGTTTGTTCTTTTTCTTGGGCAGTGTTTACTATTCCCAGTCATACTGAGTTCTTATCTGTGATTTCAGGCATGCATACTGTGACTTGTGGGCTGGACCCTTGATATAGGCTTGTTCACACCAGCTTGGATGTACTGGGTTGAGTAATTTATCAGATACTGGAGTCCTCTTTGAGGTCTTGTGATATTTCAGCTGCCTTAGAGTTTGTCCATATTTTCCCAATCTTCTAGAAAGCATCCTTGTACCTAATATATTTGATAACTTCTGCCCAGTCCTTAACCTTCTTTTTCTATGTAGAGTTATTGGCAAAGTTGTCCGTGAGGAGCCTGAATCTTGGCCTACAATGAATGGACTAATTGACTCCTATCGTGCCCTCCTCACCTAACTGAGAGTGCTCTCATTTGAGCAGTAAATGGCTGTCTACTGGCAAGAAGCCAACAGTTTTGCTCTGCTCTAAGCCTGCTGGATCTCCATACAACATTTGACACCACTGACTATTTCATTCTGATCATATAATTAGGCTCATACTACAGTCTTTCCTCTATCGTCTTGAAGTGGTTTATGTTATACTGAAGTCGTCATACTCACATAGTGACTTAGGGTCTAAACTCCTCTTACCATTCTTATGCACAAGTAAACAGGTCATAGCTAATGTTAGGTAATGTTAAGGGACTATGAACAACCAAGTTTGCAAATGACTGAAACTTGGTGCCATATTAAACTCCCCAGTGGACACTAGAATTGCAAAAGACAACATGGTCCAAAAAATTGTTAGTACCCAAACCGCAGACAGAAACAAAATGCCAAGAAATGTATATTTGTATCCTTACATTACTTCTATTGTATGTATCACATTGACAATAGTCCCCCCCCAAAAAAAAAAAAATAATCTCATAGTTGGAGATCTGGGAACCTGCATAGGCAATTAACTGTCCTTTGATCACCATAAATCCATTATCATAAGGATGTCCTTTTTTATTGCACAGCTTATATCTAATCATATGGCATCCAGATCAAGAGACATAATTGTTTCTCTGTACTCAACACCTCTATGGCTAATCTCTGAGGATAGCCCCCCTTTCAATATGTACCTGTCCAAACACTTGTCAGGGCTTAAATAATATGCAGACAGTTTCAAACCCTTGACTCTCTTCCTGGTATCATACAGACTACTGAGAGGTGACCTCTGCCCCATGTATAGAGCCTCAGCAGACCCGGTTCTGTCTGACCTATTACACTTTCAGAAGACCAATGATATAACCACCCGATCCAGGTACATCAATCTTTTTTGCAAGGTTAACAAAACATGCTGGTGAGAGGTGTATGTATCCCAGAGAATATTATAGCAATAACCCATGCCTGGGTGTGGGTAATGCTGGATTTACCCACGGTTGGCGTGGTTTGGTCGAGGCGGCCCGAGGCCAAACAAAGCCAACCGTGGTAACAGCATTACCCACACCAAGCGTGAGTTATTGCTATTATATGACATTATTTAAGAAAAGAAACTATTACTTTTCTTAAATAATGGCATAGTATAATGCCTGTTTACTGCCCTTCCGCAGATGTCTGGCATCCGCGGCAGTTCTGATGTACTGCGCGCCTGTGCAGTACATTAGAGCTGTGGGCAAAAGCAACGGAGAAAGCAAGATCTCCGTTGCTTTTTTTTTTTTTACTGTTTCACTATGTTAAATGGGTTTAACATAGCGAGACAGCTTTAAAATAAGCAATGGAGATGTCCGTTGCTTATTTTAAAACTGTCTTGCTATGTTAAAACCATTTAACATAGCGAATAAAAAGCAACGGAGATCTTGCTTTCTCCGTTGCTTTTTTTAAAAACCTATCTCGCTATGTTAAATGGGTTTAGCATGCGAGACAGCTAAAATAACAACGGAGATCTCCGTTGCTTATTTTAAAGCTGTCTCGCTATGTTAAACCCATTTAACATAGCGAACAATGTTTAAAAGTAGAGTTATACTAATGGAAAAAAGTCCGGGCGACCGGACCTTTTTCCATTAGTATAACTCGATTTACAATGTGCACGCTGGCCAATCAGTGTGCACATTTTGGGGGGGTCATGGTATAATACTTTTTTATAAATTTCTTTCTTCCCCAGATAAAGCATACTACTTATTTTACTCATTTTGAAATGTAGAGACCTGCTACAGCAAGTCCTGAATCATGGAGACTGAATGAAAAACAGACTTACATGAATAAGTCCTACATGGTACTTCTCCAAATGTTCCCTTTTTTCAAGCTATGGTGATCTCTGAGTTGGTTTATATAAGTTATATAATACATTTGAGGGGTGTGGGTGCATGGAGGGCTTGCCCCCCAGGAAAAAGAAGTTCAAAGGAGAAGACCAATCTTCAAGATTTGCTCTTCACTGGGATTTTCCCTCTTTTTTCCGATTTGTCTGCACTTAGAATTTTGAATGCCAACTCTTCTCGTTTAGAACCAACAGCTCTCATAGATAGGGACAATGTGCAAGTACCCAAAAGTACCCAACATATACTTATTTGGCCGGTCTTTGGAGATTTGTATTGCAAAATATAATGACTAATAATAAGAATGGCAAGACCTGGCTTTTTAAAATCCTCACAGATCAATAGCTTTGTAAGTATCTATGAACCTATAAAGCTGTAAGTTGGCATAGGTCAGTTTCACTGCTTCACAGGGTAGCCTAGGTTAGATTAAGTATGAATTACAAAGTTAGGCCCTATCAGTGACTTACTGACGCAATACCTTTACTTACTAATTGAATTATTTATTTATCTGTTTATTGTTTACTTGATTCACTAGTTTATTGCTCTTGAGGTTAGTTGTCTAATATTCAAACTTTCATTTGTTTAACAGCTAATGTAAGAGGATGCAAAGCACCTGCCCTGTTTACATTTAAATGTGGTGAGGCATCCCTGAAGGTGCTTATAGAGTCTAAGGCCAGGTATTGTCTGCATAATGTCTATTTAAGTCTCCCAGTGGAAGGGAATTCAGCTAAATTCACTTAAATTTATGATGACCTTAGGTGAAGCATACACCTGATTCAGTGCAGAGATGGATTATGGCTGTTGACAATATGATGTTAGTTTTAGGAAACACTGAGTGCAGCCAATGTGACAAACCCAATTCCTGTAAAATAAAGCAAGACTTCCAACTTTTTAGAGAAATGGGCAGTCTCCCACTTACAGCCATACTTGCAAGCCTTGGTGCACCTACTTCTGTACTACCTATACTTCATATAATTTCAGAAACATTGGTCCTGTATTATCTTTAGTCCATAATACCAACGATACTGGAACACAACAAAAGCAGTCCAACTGTGCAAAAATTTTCTTTAATTCATTATGGTACCTCGGAGAAGGCGAAGGCTGAGGTACCAGAATGAATTAAAGGAAATTTTTGCACAGTTGGACTGCTTTTGTTGTGTTCCAGTATCGTTGGTATTTTTTCATATTTTGGAGTGTGTTTTGGATCTTTAGTCCATAATAATAGGGCATTTGTTGTAGTTAACAGCTACAATCGGCAGTCAGTGGTCATGCTGTATGTTGCCACATGTACATCATGCAATGGTTCCTATGTAGGTAGGACCTCTAGGAGACTGTCCTGATGATTATACGAACATATATATGTAATAAAGAGAAAGAATACCAGTAACTCCCTTTATAGGTATTCTTTGATTTGCAGTATTTTTTTAAATGTGTTTTTGCATGATAGCACATGGAATTGTATTGTAGAGTGGTGCCTATGAAAGCAAGTTGGAAGCATGTGAACTGCAGTAACATCTGAGATTGTTATCAGGCTGTCCATGAAACTCAAAGTAAACCTCAACATAAAATGCGTCTTTCATCTGAGACCTTAAAGGAGACCATAGTTACACATTTTCAGTTTCATAGGATCATAGGATCATAGAAAGCTACTAGGCTCTTGGTCCTGAGGCCCATACAAGCCTAGCCAAGAATTTAGCCCATGTTCCAAGTCAGCACGCTATGCCACTGTCCAGCAGGGACACAAGTGGAATTCCAAGGATGTATTTTCTGTCATCCATCCAGTTTTCCAGGTTGCGCTTAGAAAGGGTTAAAGAGGTACTCTGCTTGACATGGAAAGGGAGTCTATTCCACAAAAGGGTGAGTCTCCGGGACACAAATTTGTCCTAGTGATGTCACAGACCAGGCTGAGGTCTCACATGTGGGTTACTCGAGTGGAGCTTGACTTGCGGATATGCAGCGGTCCCATCAGGGCAGAGACTGAGATTGCTTTGTATGCCAGACAGAAGTCACCTCTGAGGAGTCTGTAGGAGACTTAGTAGAAGGACAAGGCATTCAGCCTATTTGTGTAGGGTAGATGTTTGAGGCCCTGGATTCTCCTGGTGAGGAACCTCTGTGGTCTCTCCAGCTGCTGCATGTGCTTTGTGATGTACATGCAGAAAAGGGTATTGTACTCAATCATAGGTCTTATAAGGGAAGAATGCAGGGATGTTATGCCCACCTTGTCCCTAGATGAGATACCCATACTAATGAGGTGGGCCATGTAAAGAGCTTTCCATACAACAGAGGCAATATGGTGGTCAAAAGTCAGTTTGCTATCACTGAGTGTCCAAGCCGACTGATTGTGTGCTTAGGACCTTATTATCAATATGATAATTTGTGGGGATGACACATTCCCCAGAGGAGATGATGATGAATTTTTTGGCTTTCAGTTTGAGGCCGTGTTTCTGGCACCAGTCATTTGTTTGGTGAGACCCTCTTGGAGGATATCCACATCACTAGGGGAATTGATGACAGCACCCAGCTTGTAGTCATCTGCAAACTTGGTCAGCCATATCCCACTGGTTTTGGCCAGCACCTCAGAAAAATATATCCCAAAGAGCAGAGGCCCCAAGACCGCTACTTGGGATACACCGCTCATTATGGGTCTACTGCTTGAGGTGGCCTCCCCTATTTTGACTAGGTAGGTTGTATCAGTGAGGCAGTTTGCTACCCATCTAGTAACATATGGATTGATGCCTAGTCGCAAGAGTTTATCTATATACCTGAGTGGGGAATAGTACCGAAGGCGTTGGCCAGGTCAAAGTAGGCAGTGTGCACAGTTTTCCCCTCGTCTATGGCCTTAGTCGACCAAATTTAAAAGTCATGACCTCCCTCTATCAAAACCAAATCTCTAGATTTTAACTTTTAATTCTTAAAGACAACAAATGTTTCTTCCTTTGCCGTCATTAATTTTCAACATTTACTTATGTAAGTTTTGCTTAAAAACACTCCAGCTTTTATCATTTATTACCTAGTTAGTTATGATTTTTTAATTAGTTAAGTTCTGATCACACATTAGCTTTGCTAAACTATTTACATTTTTCAGTTTCATATTTTTTGGGTTCTAAAGCAGTCTGATAGTTTGATTACATAAGCACTTTATTTATTAAAGAAAGGTAGACATTTTCCAGTATCATGAAGTTTTATATTTTTAATGCTTTTTTTTTTTTTTGTTTTAAATCATAGTCGGCCATTGCCAAAACTGGGAAATTTAATTTCTTTCCTGGGATAGTCAAGTTGTTTTCCTCTGGATGTTAGGTAGTCTTTGAGATTTAATGGATTTTCATCAATAACACCCATCATTTTTCTTCTGCTATTCACTTCAATGCTAGGTCTGGCAAACCTAACTTTGTTACCCATTTTTCTAGTTTGTTTTTTATCAAAAAAATTCTCAAGCTGTAAGCACTAAATATGTGAGACACTTAGCATTTGACACACTAAGCCTTACATTACAAGTCTGACTCAGCTGTAGCAATGGTCATTATAAATCATCAACCAGAAAACTAGAAATAACCTTAGATCTATACCATGACAGAGAACTGGAGTCAGGAATCAATAATTGTTAGTCAACCAGATAAGTCCCAACTAGACCTGCTTTCTTCTTTTCATTTCCAGCTTGGCTCCAGGCAGTCCTAACCTTTGCATACGTATTTCTTTAAATATGCTTTTTGCATAGACAACTAGCTTCTGATCTGACTCACCCTTCATCAACACACGCACACGCATAACCGAGTTTCGGTTTTGGCTAAGGGAGAGACCAAAGTTCACTTACACTTGGCATCACCAAGGTAAGTTTCATTTCCTGGATTATACTTTGACTATAATATTAACAATATCGGCACCACAATTTGAATCATTCCTGTTAATAATTAAGCTCATAATGTAGTTCTTATTTTTGTATGTACATGGATGTTTGTGTAAATGTGAAACATTTATTTATATGCCTTTCCAGCATAACCAATAATTTAAAATGATCAAGGACACAGTAAGCTTGTTAAATAGACTGTATGTGATCTATGTTCACTTGCATTTCTTACGGTAAGTACAGCAATCGCATTTTTTTTTTAACACAGAAATTCAATGTCAAACATATATCCTAAAGCATGTCTAACTCATTTTTAAGAGAAAGTGACAAATGAGTCAGAAAATGAAAATTTAATGCAATATATAATTTGAAGGCATTACCAGTAAATGTAATGAATGAGGTATAAAACTTCACCATCAAACTGAACATCGTCAGTAAAATACAGTCAGTATATTTGTAAATGTGTTACTACTGACTGTTTCTGACATCCTTAGCCATATCATTTTATCATGTCTGTCAAACATCACATTTCACATTTCATCTGCTTACTTTGTTACTAGTCTATTACAGCTGCTTATCATTTATGACAGAAATTTAATTTTAAAACTGAAATCACATTTATATTCTGTCATATCTGATACAAAGTATATGGCACTGCTGTAACACTTCATAGAAGCAAACAACAAGTCCATGAAAAGGTATCACAAAAATTGAAATTAGACGAAAATGCAGGAAACATTTTAACTACCATATCTGCAGAGAAATTATTATGCTTTAACTGTATCATATCCTTGGCTTTTTAACAAGCCATTTGCCGTAATTTGACCAATTCAGTAAATGATAATCATAATGATTTCATTCAAATAAATTTTAGAATTGGTTGCTAAATGTAGGAAGAACTCCATGCATAAATAATGTTATATTGTATAAAACATAAAATGCTGTTTTACCTTTTGAGGGATAATAATACTGTACATGTGAAAAGTGCAAAGAGTGACAAACGTTTTTTGTGTTTTTCATAGAACACAATACAATGAGTTATTCAGACATACATTAATATTCTGTTTTAGGTTCCCATGTTTTAAGAGTCTTTCACATATGCCACTGTTACAGTCCATGTTTACTTATGCTCTGTAAAAAAATAAAATAAATTATTTCATTCTATTAATTAAACTTGATTAAAAGTAACTGTAGTTCTTTGCACTCCTAGTTAGTATGCATTCATAGGAATACATGTTATAGCTTTAGTGTATTAAATAAGAGGCTGCAAAACAGCTTCATAACTCAGGATAACTGATTCATTGTTACTAATTAATTCATCTAGCCTATGTATGTTTTGCCCTGAAAAGATTGCAGACTTCAAAGCACTACAATGCCTACCAAACAAGACCATTACTGAGTTAAATTTTGTTATACATTTAATTGTAGCGAATATAATTTCTGATTTGCAAATCCAATGTTCATCATTTTTAGTAAGTTTTGATGATTTATAAGGAAAAAGAAAATATTCCTAAATCATTAGTCAGGAAAGCTAATTACATGTTGTCTGTCATTCTCATCCATTAAACCATCCTTTACCATTACAGAATGGAGAATCTCTACTTGATATCGATGAACAGCTTGGCCAGATAACAGAGGTAAGGACCAAAAAGAGAGAAAGAGAGAATTTTACTACGAAGCTTATATGCAGCATTTTGTCAAAGGAGGTTGAAGATGTATGCAAGTATGCAAGCTACTTTGCTTATATAATATGAGCATATAGAATAATATTAAAATTTTCACTATAGAGTTGTTATATAGCTAAACATATCATTATCGAGATCAAGACCTATCAAGCACACTGGAAGTATTACCCAGAAAGTCAATTTCATTTTCTGACTGGGGTGGATATTTTTGAGACACAGATATGCCCCTCCATTGGAGTCCAGGATACATTTCAACTCACTGGCAGCTTATGTACCAGGCACCTCTTGGTGTAATATATGAAAAATATACTGTATTCTGCAATAAAGGTTCATAACTACAGTGGATATGAAACGTTTACACTCCCCTGATAAAGTGCCAGGTTTTTGTGATATGAAAAAATGAGACCACAATAAATCATTTCAAAACCTTTCCTTCCTTTTGTGTGACCTATAACTTGTACAATTCAATTGAAAAACAAAGAAATCTGTTAGGGGAAAAAATATAAAAAATAAAAAATGTACAATATGCTGGTTGCATAACTGTGCACACCCTTAAACTAATAGTTTGTTGTCTGTGTACATCCTTAAAGTAATACTTTGTTTAAGCACCTTTTAGGTTCATAGGTGTGTACTAGGCTAATGGCCCTGGAGCCTTTTCAAGCCTAGTCCATAGGATTACCCTGGCATTGTGCCACCCGACCTTAGTTCCCAGTGCCTCTGTCGAGTAGAGCCATAGGAGTGATCCCCAAGGTGAATTTTCTGTTTTCCATCCACTCATCAAGATTTCTATTGAAGAGGGCCAGTGAAGTGCTCTGTTTGACATGTATGGGAAGTCTATTCCATGGCATGGGCAGTCTCTGGGTTATGAATCTGTCTCTCCAGCCCGTTCTTTTGATTGTGGTAATGAGGTTGATATCTCTGGAGCATGTGGTGTGGAGGGATTGGGATTTCTTTAGATGTAGTATTTCTAACAGAACTTGGTCAGACATGGCTTTGTAATTCAAGCAGAGATCGCCTCTAAGTAGGCGATATGAGACAGAGAATAGTTGGAGTTTTTTGAGTCTGGCCATATAGGACAAGTGTTAAAGGCCTAGGATCCTCTTTGTGAGGTACTTTTGCAGCCTCTCCAGTTGTTGCAGGTGTCTTGTGAGGTACATGCCAAATAGGGCATTGTACTCGATGATTGGCCAAATGAGGGAAGAGTAGAGGGAGAAAATGACCTCTTTCTTCCTTGATGCAAAACCCTTAGTAATGAGATGTGCCACATAGAAGGACTTTCTGACCACAGTGGCAATGTGGTGGTCAAAAGAGAGGTTGCTATCAACCTGTTTTACCAGATCTCTTATAACGCCTTCTGTGTTCAGTGGACTACCATCAATGTGGTAATTCATGGGAACTGGGTTTTTCCCAAAGGGGATACCGACACATTTTTTTTTAATTGAGCTTAAGGCCATGGCTCTGACACCAGTCATTGGTCTCAATGAGGCCTTTCTGTAGGCTGTCAACATCACTTGGAGAGTTAATAATGGCTCCCAACTTGCAATTGCCTGTGTACTTTGTCAGCCAGAGTCCCTTCATGTTGGCCTAGACGTCTGAGAAGTAGATATCAAACAGGAGAGGAACCCAAGACCGATCCCTGTGGGACTGCACATGTGACTGGTCGGCAGTCTTACTTGGAGTCAGCTGCCTTCACACTGTGGGTTCTGTCTGTGATCCAGTTTGCAACCTACCTAGTGATATAGGGGTTGATGCCTATCTTGATGAGTTTTTCTATGATTCCTGAGTGGGGAATGGTATCAAAGGCCTTGGCCAGATCAAGGTATGATGTATGAACCACCTTGCCTTCATCCACAGCTCTGGTGACTGACTCAAAAAAGTTGACCAAGTTGAGCAGGCATGATCTACCCTTCACAAAACCAAACTGTGTGGGATCCAGAGTTTGGAAATTCCCTATATCCTTGTTTATTAGGTCCATGATGATGCGTTCCATAGCTTTGCATATCAGACTTGTCAGGCTAATGGAGTGATAGTTCCCAGGTTCTGTAGTTGCTCCTCCTTAGTGGGGAGGGATGACTGCAGCAGTGCACCATTTGGTAAGGACAAAGCCTGAAGTGAGGCTGTGATTGAACAGGGCAAACAGGTGTGGTGCCAGTTCACTCTGTAGTTCATGTAGAACACAATCAGGGATATTGTCAGGGACACAGAAGCTGTATTCTTGGCCTTGAACAGTGCTGTTTTAACCTGTGCAGCAGTAATACTGGGTGCTTGGCAATCTACTGGTATTGTGATTGGGGGGAGGGGGAGAGGGGTAAAGTTGGCACAGAATCTGTCGGCCAGTATATTGCCAATATCTGTTTGCTTGGTATAGGAGGTACCATTCTCCAGTAGCTCAGAGCAAATCTGGGTATTGCCGTGGAGATTCTTTACATAACTATAGAAGGTCTTGTGGTTGTCTTTACTATCTGTTGCAATTCTGTTTTCATAGCTAGCTTTAGAGGATTTAATGAGGGATCTCAACTTTTTGTTGAGGCTGATAAGGGATTTTTCATTTAATTACAGCATTCAGTCTTCTAGGGTAGGAGTCTATCAGCATGGCACATCTTGACTTGGCAATATTTGCCCACTCTTCCTTCCAAAAGTGATCCAAATCTGTCAGATTGTGAGGGCATCTCTTGTGGACAGCCCTCTTCAGATCACCCCACATATTTTCTATTAGATTTAGATCTGGGCATTCCAAAACTTTAATTTTATTCTGGTGAAGCCAATCTTTGTTGATTTTGATGTATGTGTGGGGTCATTGTTGTGTTGAAAGGTGAAACTCCTCTTCATCTTCAGCTTTCTAGCAGATGCTTGAAGGTTTTGGGCCAGAAGTGACTGGTATTTGAAACTGTTTATAATTCCCTCCACCTTGACTAAAGCCCCAGTTTCAGCTGAAGAAAAGCAAACCCGAAGTATGATACTGCCACCACCATGCTTCACCGTGGGGATGGTGTTCTTTTGGTGATGTGAAGTGTTGTTTTTGTGCCAAACATACCTTTTGGAATTGTGGCCAAAAAGTTCAACCTTGGTCTCATCAGACCATAACACATTTTCCCACATGCTTTTGGGAGACTTGATGTATTATTTTGCAAATTTTAGCTGGGCCTCGTGTTTTTCTGTGTAAGAAAAGGTTTCCATCTTGCAACCCTATCCCATAGTCCAGACACGTAGAGAATACAGGAGATTGTTGTCACATGTAGTACACAACCAGTACTTGCCAGAAATTCCTGCAGCTCCTTCAGTGTTGGTGTAGGTCTCTTGGCAGCCTCCCTGACCATTTTTCATCTTGTCTTTTCATCAATTTTGGAGGTACATTCAGTTCTTTGCAACGTCACTGTTGCTTCATTTTTTCCCCACTTTTTGATGACTGTCTTCACTGTGCTCCATGGTATATCCAATGCCTTGGAAATATTTTTTTGTACCATTCTCCTGTCTAATACCTTTCAACAATGAGATTCCTTTGATGCTTTGTAAGCTCTCATATGTTCATAGGTTCGTAGATTAGTACTAAGCTAACTGCCCTTGCGAGCCATTTTAAGCCTAGCCAATTATCCCTTGTGAGACTCAAACCCTGCACCTTGTGTTTGTAAGGCAAACACATTAGCCATTAGGAAACCCTCCCACTACTCTATTTTCCACTCTCTGTGAACCATGGCTTTTGCTGTAGCAGGCAACTGAGTAAATGTCAGGAAAATCTTACTAGGACAACTGAACTTTATTTGGAGTTAATCAGAGTCTCTTTAATTGATGGCAGGTGTGTACCCAAAAAAACTGAATGCTGTGATTAAATCAAAAGGTGCTTCAACAAAGTATTAAATTTAAGGGTGTGCACACACAGCAAAGTATTAGTTTAAGGGTGTGCACACTTATGCAATCAGTGCATTGTACGTTTTTTTTATTTTTTAATATTTTTTCTCCTAACTGATTTGTTTGTTTTTTAATTGAATTGTACAGGTTATAGGTCACATTAAAGGTGGGAAAAGTTTTGAAATGATTTATTGTGGTCACATTTTTTATATATCCCAAAAACCTGGCATTTTAACTGTGGTGTGTAAACTTTTTATATCCAGGAATCCTAATACAAGAGAGAACCTTATTTAAAGGTAGTAAAGGCATTTAAAACACACATATGAAACATCACTTTAGCAAGGAATGTGAGCTGGAACTTTGGCCGGATGAAGCAAAGATGGAATAATTTAGATTTCAACGGCCACGGTGGTGCAGTGGTTAGCGTTGCCACCTCACAACAGGAGGGTCTACGGTTCGATTCTCGGCTGGAGCGCCTTCTGTGTGGAGTCTGCATGTACTCCCCGCAGTCGAGTGACATTTAAAGACATGCAGGTAGGTGCATGCATGAATGGGTGTGCCTTCTTTGAAGGCTGGGCATCGGGCTGGCACCTCGGCACCATAAAAATCCAATGCCAATCATTAGTGGACCGGAGTTCTGCTGTGGCAACCCCTAACCGGGAAAAGCCAAAAGACATTAGTTTCAGTTATTGTGATAATGCTGTTTCACAACATGCCCCTTCTCCATGAAAACATGTTTATTTTCCAAAAGTGGCAGATCCCACTCTGCTCATGTCTATGTGTTAGAAAAAATCCAGGGTATCATCTAAAACTGACAAGAAGTAACTTGTCCAGGACATAATAAATAGCCATTGCTCTTCCCTTTGAGTTAGTGTGTGTGTACTGGGGATATACTTTGAGTATATGGGGATTCACATAATTGCTAATGGCATTATGATCTGAGTCAGTTTGCTTTCATGATGGAGGACACATTTCCTGAATATATTCTAAGAAACAGGGATGAACAGCTTTATACTTGGGACAATTGTTTTTACAGAGTAAGGAGTTTGATAAAATTGAAGAATGAATAAGTAAGTCAAGTATCAAAAAATGATATTTTTTCTCATCACGAAAAAAAAAATGTTGGAACCATTTCCATATGGCAGCTGTACCAGAGCAGTCAGAATGTAAGATAAATCAGATTTTTTTTCCCAAAGCTATTGGCATTTTAGTCTGAACCTGGTGAAAGACATCATATGGATTTAGTGGAAAGCGATGATGTGGGCTTCTACCAGAGTTGTGCACCAGTGTCACATGTATCAAAGTCTGTGATCCTATTTTCTTTTGTAACTCTATGAAGGTGTGTATATTCTAGGTAGATGTAGGATCCTGTTGAACACTGGGTGCATGCGACAAGCTATGGTGTCAGCAGTAAAGTTTATAAAATACAATCACAAAATGCAATACAATAATGTGGAGCATTGTAGGGGCTGGCATCAGGCATGGTATTTATAACAGCATTTTGCAAAATACAGCATAATCAGCACACTTTTGTAATGTGTAATGCATTATACATGGAGATAACATATTAGAAACCATAATAAAGAGCCACGGTGGTAGAGCGGTAGCGTTGTTGCCTCACAGCAAAAGGTTCTCCTGTTTGATTCACGGCAGGAGTGCCTTCTGTGTGGAGTCTGCATGTCCTCCCCACAGTTGAGTGGTCTCCGAAAGACATGTGTGAATGGGCGTACCTTCGCTGAAGGTTGGGCGTCGGGCTGGCAACTCGGCACCATAAATATCTACTGCCAATCATTAGCAGACCGGAGTTCCACTGTGGCGACCCCTAACCGGGAAAAGCTGAAAAGACAAACAAACAATGAGCCTTTCATAAATGATCAGTTTGAGACAGAAAGCTTTATTTGAGATCACATGATATTATGAAATAATGTCCCTTTTTAGCTTTTGCATTGAGCATTAGGATTTACTGTAGCTAATGGCCTCTGTAACATTTTAGAATAGTTGGATAGCACTAGAGATGAAAATGTTCTGATTTGAAATCACTGTATGGTCACATAAATTTATGTATGCAATTTATTTTTCTTTTTAATTATGCTTCTTTATCAACAATTAACACAAACTAAACTGTAACAACATGGATAGACAACACTTTTTTAAGCTTTTCTCTATATTTAGCTGACACATTTTTGTGTTTTCTTTTGTAAGACTTGCAAAGCTGATTCTGGATAGAATCTAAGAAAACCAATACCTCATGATTAGTTCTGATGGCTAACAGGCTTCTCCATGACAATAATACAACAACCACGAAACCATCAAATATTCAAAAAATACACCATAGAAATAAGCAGTCAGAAGGTGAGACAAAGAGAAGCAGCTTTAATCCATCTTATTCATCCGTCCTGGTACCTCGGCAATTCGCCTTCAATGGAACAAACATCCAGATATACGCATTCTCTTTTATGTACTCGTCAATTAAACAATCAATCAATCAATTCATCAAGTATTTAACCCTATCAACGCTGTGACAAATTATCTAACATTCAGTTACTATTATATATAAATTTAAATACAAAATCTAATTTATCAGAAAATATTAAATATTAAATCTAATTTAATATAATAATTCATGTTGTTTTGAATTTTACAAATGTATACATATAACATTAAAATGCACATTTAGAAAATTAAATTAAATTAAATACACTCAAATTTAATTATGATTCAAAGATTCCAGCACACACAAGTCAAATTTCATCCGCTATCTAAATTCATCCCAACAGGAAATAATGTATGGTACCCCATAATCATCCTATGCTCTAACCTATTTAATGCAGTCTTAAAATTTCCTGTACAGAAATGAGGTCTACCAAGTGCACTAAATACAAAACCCTCAGAGTTACCGTTATGCATATTAATAAAATGAGTGGCTACTGGACTGTCCATATTTCCCCTCCTAATGTCAAATGCTCCAAAATACGCACCTTCACCTTCCTGGTAGTCTGACCAATGTACCATACAGGCGTGATACAATCACATCCCAAAATGTACACTACACCTGAGGATATACAGTCAAACCTTTCAAATGCCAAATATTTCCTTCCATTTATTTTCATCCCATGCATATTTTTAGTCTTATCACAAACCAAACAACGACCACAACGATACATCCCAACATTTGTATTAGCCAAAGATTCTAATTTCCTATTTAACATTTCCTTTAAATTAGAATGCCTCTTATAAGAAAAGGTAATATGCTTCGGGAAAAGGGAACCAACTGTTAAATCTTCACACACAACATGCCACAATTCTCTAATAATTTTTTCAGCTATATTAGAGAAACCTGAATATCTAGATACAAAAAATATCTTTTCCAAATTAGATGTGGTCACAGAATAATTACGGTTATAGTATTTGTTCCTCCCTAACTAACAGGCTTGCCAGAATATTTTGTTACTGTTCCATTTTGATCAAGATAATACATTCTTATGCCATTTACATAATGATATTGATTATCAACTTCAGAGCTGGAATTATAGTGTAATTGAGTTACACTTTAGTTTATCAGGTTCAAAGGCTAATGCAGTTTCTCTAAGCAAACAGGGCCTAGGGATCTTTCAGGAATTTGTAGTGATTTAGAGGTTCTAGCTTCAAAATGTTATCTGATGTCTAAAGGAAGATAACTGCATTCTTCAAATATAAATAGTCAGCATATTACATATATACTGTATAAACAGTGTAACTATTGGTGTGCACACTACAGTTAATACATTGTTAGCATTGTAACCATCGGTGTGCACACTACAATTAATACAGTGTAAACAGCATAACCATTGGTGCGCACACTACAGTTAATACTTTGTAAGCAGCATAACCATTGGTGTGCACACTGCAAATAATACATTGTAAGTAGTTTAGCTATCGGTGTACACACTGTAAATATACTGTGTAAACAGTGTAACTATTGGTGTGCACACTACAGTTAATACAGTGTTAGCATTGTAACCATCGGTGTGCACAGTACAATTAATACAGTGTAAACAGCATAACCATTGGTGTGCACACTACAGTTAATACTTTGTAAGCAGCATAACCATTGGTGTGCACACTGCAAATAATACATTGTAAGTAGTTTAGCTATCGGTGTACACACTGTAAATATACTGTATAAACAGTGTAACTATTGGTGTGCACACTACAGTTAATACAGTGTTAGCAGTGCAACCATCAGTGTGCACACTACAATTACTACACTGTAAACAGCATAACCATTGGGGTACACACTACAATTAATACTTTGTAAGCAGCATAACCATTGGTGTGCACACTGCAAATAATACATTGTAATTACTGTAACTATCGGTGTACACACTGTAAATATACTGTGTAAGCAGTGTAACTATAGGCTTGCACAGTATAAATACTACATTGTAAACAGTGTACCCGTTGATGTGCACACTGCAAATATACATTGTAAGCAGTATAACCATTCATGTTCACACTGCAAATGTATATTGTAAGCAGTGTAACCACTAGTATACACAGTACAAATATATGTATAAGCAGAGTAACCATTGATGTGCACATTACAAATATGCATTGTAAGTAGTATAACTATTGATGTGCATGGTATGACTACACATTGTAATCAATGTAACAATTGGTGTGCATACTGCAAATATACATTGTAAGGTGTATAACCATCAGTTTCCACACTACAAAAATATATATTATAACCAGTGGTAGCCATTGGTGTGCACACTACAAATGTAGTGTGCACACCAATGGTAACACTGCGTACACACTATATTTGTATTGTGTAAGCAGCTTTACCTTTGGTGTGCATATTGCAAATATGCATTGTCAGCAGTGTTGGTCACATTGGTCACTGTGAACACGTGTACTGTTGTCCAGGAATACTACCAGTGCATAGTAATAGTCAATTCCAGCAGATGCAACAAAGTTTTTACAAAGCTGCATCCTTTATTTGGGACTGCAGTTCTATAAGGTATCCAGGTAAGCCACAGAAACAGTACTGAAAAGAAAGAACTAGACCAAAAAATAGAAAAAGAAATGTGCAGACTAGCTGGATGAGGAGCTGGCAGTTTGCCCGGCACTGTTAAATAAGAAAGTTTATGATATAAGGAAAGCCACCAAGACACTAATATTCAAATACAAGTTTCTTCCATAGTTCCCCTTAGAAGTTTACATGTATACTTTTGTCTTTAGGTCTAATGCCATCCTAAAGTCAGAATAACTCTGACCCAGCACCGTTTCCTGCTCATTCTCGCTCTATCTCTCTCTCACCTTCTTTTACTGGATAATAGGTACACTATACAAAAAGACTTACAACAAAAATGCAAAAGCACATCTTAATTTGTATTAGTATTCAAAACATTAATTTTACTGAAGCAGTAACATTTCTGACTTCAAATTCTGAAGAAAATGTTAAGGCTGCACCCTGTATGTGCTGTCGGATCTTTTCTTTTTCTCCTGCAGTTGACATCACCTTCATTATTCAAATAATGGAGTCTTTCACAATTCACATCTTTTCAATAGCTGCCGCTTTAATCTTTCCTCATTCACACTACTGATTTTTCTACTTCAGAGTAATTAAGCACTTACATGCAACCATCCCTGTTTTTCAAATTATGTGTTAATATTATACCATCCATCTTTATTTCACTTTCTCTCGCATGTATTTGACATTGAAAGAAATAATTATTTTACATGACATGGATATAATGGATAGTACCGCTGTAAATAAAGTTGTACTAAAATGCTTCACAAAACACTGTGACCAGGGCAGTACAATGCATAATTAGATTTGATAGGACTTTTTTGCTGTGGTTAACTGTAGATTTAGATGGTGATAAAAGGCAGTAGTCATCACTAGGGAATTATTTGCATTTTTGATATAATGCACGTCCCTTGATTTAAAGAGTGCTGTGAAATTACCAAGATTTTGTCTTTAGCTGTGCAGTGAGATTGCTGTAGTGTTTCATGGCTAAGACAGATACAAAGCCTAACCAAAACATAAAAAGTACCCACCATAAACAAACTCAGTTTTAAATTGAGTTTAAATATCTGTTCATTTATTTGTTTGTTTGTTTTACTGACCAGCACAGCTGGTTAGCTGAATTGGCCATGAAACTTGCTGGGTAGCATGGGTTTTCTTTGGTCAAAGTATAGCTAACATGATCCAATAAATATAGTAGTATAAACACTAAAAAGTGGCTAATATTTATAGAGAATAAAACAGAATGTGTTCTATTATTGTGTATATTTTCTGTGATTGTCTAGTAGCTGGTAGAATAGCAAATGTTAGGCTTACACTGACCATTGCTAAGCTGAGGAACAAATCTTACTTCAGCATCACACTGTGTGTCAGGTGGCGTTGTTTAATTATTATGCTTTTGTGGGAATATAAGAGACAATAGTGTAGTGACTACACATAAGCACTGTAATGTAACACAGCATTGCTGAACCATACCTCTCAACTGTCCAGATTTCCGCACAATGTCCAGATTTTTGGCTCATATTTTTGGTCTGTTCCTCATTTTCTGGCAAATCACTGGGATGATCTAAGGACTACTTCTTCTTTCAGCTTTTCCCGGATAGGGGTTGCCACAACAGATCACCTGTCCACTCATGATTGGCAGTGGAGTTTTACAGTGTCGAGTTGCCAGCCTGGTGACCAACCTTCCACAGAAGGCACACGCACGCACTCACGCCTAGGGCCAATTCACTAAATAATGATATACATTTGAGTTTCAGACTTCACATCTTTCAGAAAATGTATGTTAAAACAAATCCGATTACTCTAGCAACTTTCCAAGTTTATAAGAACAACATTTAAAATATGTCCCTATTTACGGGCCTTTGTCCTCTCATTTTGTCAGACTTTGTCCAGATTTCTGGCTCTAAGAGGTTAAGAGGTATGTGCTGAACTCATTCTTCCCAGTGCAGTATAGCACTGGCCTGTAACAAATTCTGTTTCCCAGCAGAAAGTCAGCATACTCTGCAATCCCCAAAGGCATATTCTGCATGACACCTGTTAGTTTGTTGTTGTCGCTGTTTAATATTTTTTTTATTTTAGAATATGCAGATTTGTCTTGTGGTTTCAGTATAGTAAATAATGAAGGGTGGTTTTCTAATACTGTTGTTTCACATTAGCATACACTTTGGCAGGTATTAATACATTTACTAGATGTGTGATTCATAAAAAATTGTTTTAAAGAATAAATCAGAATGCCTAGAGGGAATAGTATTGCAGATTGAAAATAGGGCAAGAAATGTTCACTATTTTCTCCTTGAAAATACAGCATGGTGTTGCAGAACTCAGAAAAGAATACTATATGCTGTACTTCAGACTTCACTGATTCATGAAAGAAAGGAGTTCACATAGTGCTATTCCAGCAGTGTGCCTCAATATTAAGGTGACTGTCCCAGTTTAGGGGCCCTAGTAACGCAATACCCATTTTCCACTCAATAGCCCCATAAATATACAGCATGTATCATATGAGGTCTTCAAATTCAAATCAGAAAGTAACCTGCTCCCTTAAGCTGAAATGAGAGACAGAAGATGACTTCAGGGGTACAGCAGTGAAAGGTTTATACATACATTCACTAGTTTAACCATTTCTGGTCTTGTTTTCCTTTTAGTAAAAACATACTCATAAAGTATGCATTTTCTGTTTGTAGAAAGAGCATGATGCCAGAACAAAACCCAGAAAACCATTCAGTCCCTTTGTGTTCACCTCCATGTACAAAAGTAGCAAACTCTTATGAACTATAGTAGCTACCTAGTACACCACACTGCAGCAGAGACAGTGGTACCACTCAAATTCTAGCATCTAGATGTCTTCTGGAATTTATCAGGCTTGCCACCCTATCTTACAGCAAAATACACAAATGCATGTATATACACGCATGCATATAAAGATATTACGTATTTATATTTCTCTTTAGCCTTATTGAAACAGTTTCCAACCTGCATACATGTAGTTACTGGTTATTGTGCTAACTCATTGTACAAATGTATATGGCAACCTATCATTTCTCAAACCAGCTACAGTCCTTGCTGCTTTTTTTTAACTGTCTGCTCTGGCTGACATTGCCCCTGCCTTCAAAAATAAATGAGTCAGTCATAATCCTTATCATGCTAGTACTGGTTGTCATAGTTAACCTCATTGTGCTCAACCCTGATGATAACTCTCCTTGCCAAATTTGGCAGCCTGATGTTCAACTCCTTCATTACAGTTTTCCATAGGAAATCACTGTCAGTGTGGTTTCTGTGTGTTTCTTATTGGGAATTTCCTTTTCTTTGTGTTATATTAACACACAATGTATGTATAAGTACAGAGTATACATACAAGTTCAGTACCTTTTGGGGCTTGAACACCAAATTAGAATTATAGAGGGACTATCTCCCTGCCAAAAATACTTACTGTTATTGTATTTTTTTTATTTCAGGCTCAGTTAACAATTTTATTTATTTATTTACCGGGAAAGTCTGACTAAGACAGAGCCTATTTTCAGCACAGGCCTGAGGAGAAATGCTTCAGATGCATGCCTTTGAAATGTGGGAGGAAACTGGAGCAACCAGAGGAAACCCATGCGAATGCAGGGAGGAAATGAAGATACTGCACAGAAGGCACCCCAGCTAAGAATTGAACCAGGGAACCTCTTGCTGTGAGGTGACAGCAGTAACTGTACCACCCATGAACTTGGCAAGTCAAATCCTTATTATGTTGAAGGTCAATGTTTCATAGGTGACGTGACTCACAGAATGTAGGCTCTTCAGAAACGTACCTCTTCATTCATCACAGAGAAGCTGTCTCTCATATAGTGCAGTAGCATTTGATGCTCACAGAGGCTGCATTAAGTACAATCCTCACACAGCATGAGATATTACTCACAAGCCACACTGACTCTCATCACCCTAGAACCAAACTCCACAGCACTGCACATGCCTCATTCTCTCAAGCACCACATTGACAAGCTCTTCCTGTCAACATAAAGGAAATCAACACATATTCCAAATTGAGAATTCAACTCAATAAGCACTTTACCCAAGCCAAATGCTGCTGTTTCAACACAGGGCACAACACCTAGCTTATCTAGTCTCTTCTCCTCTCT
>NC_056744.1:675278311-675325811 GCF_019279795.1 Protopterus annectens | reverse complement strand
TATCATCCAAGGACCTTTGCATTCTGTCCTGGGTATACCAGGCATTCTATTGTCATAATCTGTGAATTAGTTGTTCCTTAAAAACAAATCTCAAAAACACAGTAACTCTTCATGCGTTACTTGTCAAATGCTATCAAAGTTACACACTGTCAGTGCATATTAAAAACATGAGCTGTTTTGCATAACGTAGAAGTTATAAATCTTGAAAAAAATGACTTAAGACCTTTAAGGTCCTGGTGAGTTTATCTGAGAAAATGGTGTTGGACTTAATAGATCTGCATAGGTGCTATTCACAAATTCCTTTCCTTAAGTTACTTTTGGTTGATCTCTAAACTGAAGTGTCTCTGTCTCAGAAATACAAAAACTCCATAAATGTAATCTAATTGCCTACCTGAGCTTCATAACAAATGTACAAAGTGATATACAGCAATATTTTATTTCCCTGATGTCAATAATCTGTGACACTCTTTTATTTACATGAACTATGGAGGCGTGCTATTCTTTAACATGTGAAAACCATTGTCTTATGAAAGTAAATGGAAGGGAAAACGTGAAGGAAGGATGGGAGTCAGAACACTTTTTATTGACATAAACAAAGCTTTGGTTGAAATAACCTGCATGAAATCAGTACTAAATGTTTTCTTGTTGAGTAGTTTTGCTCCACATTCATTAGTTAAGATAAGGCAGAGGCATGACTGAAGGTTATTTAAGAGAAAGTGCATTTGTGTCAGAGTAGAAAGTCTTAAAATACTGGAAATTTGAGGGATTTTTTAAAAATATTTTTTGTTGCAATTCACTACTTCCTCCTTGTGAGATGTATGAAAACCTATTCTTAGAAATTAGGAAAAATCAATAATAAAAAAATTAAAAAATATGTGTGTTACTTGAAGTGCTTCAGGAGACTACTGCTTTGCTTAAAACTATAGTTTATATACAGTAGCATATATCATATGTTTATATAATGTGAAGAGTATCTTGTCTGCAATTGCGGTTTGATATAAGCTTGATAGCTTACTAAATGTTGCATGAAACATTTCTGGCACAGCAGCAAAACTGGTAAAGACATCTTCCTTCCATCGTTTCCCACTTGGATGCAGAAAAAGTCAACTTATTTTATGAAATAATTAAAATCAATAAGGAAAATATGAGAAATATTGCATATATCTTAGAGGGGGAGAAGGTGAAGTCAAGAAGCATTCTTGATTTTTGCTTTTGTTTGTAACAAATAAATTAGAGTCAGTCGCCCCTCTCTCTTTCTCTCTCTCTCTCTATATATATATATATATATATATATATATATATATATATATATATACACACACAAAAATACTATATATATATATATATATATATATATATATATATATATAAAACAACTGTGAAACAAGATTGGAGGTTACAGTGTGTGTTTACGAGTCTATATTATATGTTCGAAGAGACTTTTCTTTGAGCATATAATCATCAACACGTAAAGAGCGAATGCTCTAAAGTGCGAACGGCCATGTCCGTGAATTGTTTTCCTCAGAAAAAAATTCAGTTGGCCGTTATCAGGAGTTGCCCTTTTTCCCAACGTAGAGTGATCTCGGAGTTAGTATATTTAGTTAGGGGGGGTGGGGGGGTGAAGCCCCCCACTTGATTGGGGTTTTGAAGTTTGTGTTTTTTTGTACAGTACCCATGAATTTTTTCCCCGAGGAAAAAATTTGTGGTCATGACCGTTCGCTCTTTAGGTGTCTGTGATTATATGTTCGAAGAAAAGTCTCTTTGAGCATATAATATAGACCTGTGTTTTAATGGGGATACTCCTTTTACCACACCAATGTGGGGACCTAGCACATATGTATAATATATAAATATTCTATCACAAAGTTAGACCAACTACTTTAAAAATGTTAATCTTTTATAAATCTTCATATAACTATATGATAACTCTGCCCATTTCCTAAAACGTGGCATTAAGTGATACATTTTTGTTAATATAAAAAAAAAAAGAAAAAAGATTACTCTGCCGTACTGCACACACCTAACTGTCCCTATTTTAGAGGAGCAGCCCCATTTTCAGGTTTGATTTATTCCTGCATATGATACCCATATTTTTGGAGGTGCGTCCCAATTTTCAGGCTTGATTCACTCCTTTACATAATTTTCTGAATTCCCCTCATCCCATGGGGTGTTTAAAGCTTCCTAGTACACAGACAATGACACTAAATGGCCACCATTCTAGTAGTAACAACAACTTAAAGAAAGAGGACACAAACCTTGCATCTCCCTTTTTCTGAAGAAAAAAATAATGAAGTTGTGAGGCATAATTTTGCAATACAGTTCATTAAAGTCTACAGGTTTTTCAATGTCTTTTTAATAATGTCCTTATATTTTCCATCACTTGTATCACTCTGTTTTTAAATGCGTTTCTGGGTAATATCCTACATTCCTGCTGGAAGCAGAAAGACTTATGTGCTACTTGGTATTCAAATTTCAATTAGCTGTCCACCTTTTTAGCTGAGTGTCCCTAGTTTTCAAGTGTCTTTGTTCCTATTGTCAATGACTGCAGGTTGAGAGGTATGTTGCAGACACCTCATTTAACTTACTGTGCACAGACTTCAATGTGGATGTATCTATTACTTTTTTCCTGTTCAAGTATTCTGCTGAACCATGTCATTGTCTCTCAAAAAGCAAATTAGATCACTAGTGAAAACCTCCAAAGCCAATTATGAGTTGAAACTAGCCTCCGAAACAAAAGGGAAACCACAAGTCCTTCTTCAGTTACTTCAGGAACCTCCATGGCAAAGCTCAGTTTGTTCTGAATTAGTACTTAATGGTATCACATACACTGATCCTGTTGACTTAGCCAACCTGATAGCTGATAAGTTCAGTGGAAACTTCACCCCCCATCCCCCCAAAAGGCCCATTTGACATCCCCGATACTTGTCCCACACCTCACATCTCCATAGAGCAAGTGTTAAAGGTCCTATCCAAGGCAAAAAAAACACAGATTTCATGGGACCTTATAGTATCCCAGGCTGTATTCTGCACCACCTCCAACAAGTGCTAGCTTTGCCATTGAGCACCCTATTCAATCACAGCTTAATTACAGGCTTCATTCCAGCAGAGTGAAAAACTGTCATTGTTATCCCCTTGCACAAAGGTGATACCACTCCACTACTGATCTTGAAAACTATTGCCCCCTTAGCTTGACAAGTCTGATCTGTAAATCTGTGGAGCGTATCATTATGGATCTCATATACAAGGACGTAGGTAATCTCCAAGCACTTGACCCCACACAATTTAGATTAATTAGGGGCAGATCTTGCCTACTGAACCTGGCTGACTTCTTTGAGACTGTCAACAAGGCCCTGGATGAGGGAATGTCAGTGCATGCAGCTTACCTTGACTTGGCCAAGGCTTTTAACACAATCCCCCACTTGGACATCATCGAAAAGCTAACACAACTTGGCATAAATCCCTATCTCATCGGGTGTGTGGCCAACTGGCTCACCGATAAGACCCACAAGATCAAAATAGGCGGCACCACCACCTCTAACAGCAGACCTGTCACTAGTGGTGCTCCCCAGAGATCTGTCCTGGGACCCCTGCTGTTTGACATCTACTTCTCAGAGGTCCAGGCAAAGACAAAGGGCCTGTAGCTGACCACGTTTGCAGATGACTGTAAGTTGGGTGCTGCCATTAACTCCCCAAATGATGTTAACATGCTGCAAGAGGGTCTCACAGCTACAAATAACTAGTGCCAAAGTCATGGCTTTAAGTTAATTGCAAAAAAATTTATCATCATACCATTTGGCAAAAACATGGGCCCTACTGATTACCACATCAATGGCAACCCTCTAAGCACGCAACCTGCGATGAGAGACCTGGTTACTCAGGATGACAACAATCTGGCATTCGACCATCATGTGGCGATAGTGGTCAGAAAAGCCTTTTACTTGGTTAATCTCATAAGTAAAGGGATTGTATCCAGAAAAAAGGAGGTTATTACCTCTCTGTACTCCTCCCTCATTAGGCGTATAATTGAGTATAATGCCCCATTTGGTATGTACCTCTCCAAACACTTGCATCAACTGGAAAGGCCTAAAAAATACCTTACAAAGAGAACCCATGGCCTCCAACACCTGTCCTATGCGGACATGCTCAAATTACTATCACTCTACTCGGTATCATACAGATTGCTCAGAAGTGAATCGTGTCTCTCCTACAAAGCAATATATGATGCTCCATATACATAAGTCTAACTCCTCGTGCATTACCCTTTTGATAGGCCTAAATCTAATATGCAACATCAATAAAACTTGCTGGAGAGACAGGTTTGTCTCCCAGAGGCTGCCCTGTCTTTGAAATAGACTTCCCATACATGTCAAACAGAGTATATCACTGACCCTCTTCAAGCACAACCTTGAGTGGATGGGAAACCGCAAATTTGTCCCAGGAGTTCCACCTTTGTCCCTCACTGATGGGGCAACAGGTGCTGACTGAGAGTTCTTTTTTGGGGATAAACTCTTGGATAGGCTTGTAAGGGCCCCAGGGCCATTAGCCTAGTAAACTCCTTTGATCCTATGATCATCAGACGCACTTCATTTCTGAAGTGCCAAGCACACAGCATAAAGGTGTGGGGCAGGGGAACCACTAGTCACTAGGGAATAGCCGTAAAGATGTGGGTCAGGGAGATGACTAGTCACCAGGAAATAACTGTCAATATGTTGGTTGAGGGACCAGTAGTCACCAGTGAATATCTGTGCTCTAACTACCCTAGTGCTAGTTAACAATTCTGTGCTGCATTTATTGATTTTGTTGAATTTTTCACTGTTTCTCAGTCTGCACTTGTTAAAGAAATGTCATTTCTCTGTTACTATGCTACTCTTAGGTAGTTTTAACACTATATATAAAATCCTCCAAAGCTAGTTACGAAAACAAAATCGCCACCGATTCTAAAGACAACCACAAAGCACTCTATAGCTATGTCAAGAATCTCAGTGGCAACACTCAGATCTGCTCTGAGTTACAGCACAATGGCACTAAATATACAGAACCAACTGATATTGACAACATCCTGGCAGATAGGTTCAGTGCTAACTTTTACCCCCCTCTCACCCCCTAAAGGGCCCATCTCTATACCAGAAGAATTCAAAGTTCCTGTAATCACAGATGCACAGGTAAAAACCCCTCTCTCCAAAGCCATGACCACACCATCCATTGGACCTGACAGTATCTCAGGCTGCATTCTATATGAACTACAAAATCAACTGGCACCCTACCTAAGCAATGTGTTGAATCATAGCCTCACCTCAGACTTTGTGCCCACTGAATGGCGCATAGCGATGGTTATCCCACTCCACAAAGGGGGAGCCACCACAGAGCCTTATTAGCCTAACGAGCCTGGTCTGCAAGGCCATGGAATGTATCATCATGGAACTTATAAACAAAGACATTGGTAATCTCCAAACTCTGGACGCCTCCCAGTTCGGGTTTGTAAAAGGCAGATCATGTCTCCTAAATCTGAATCTGATAGACTTCTTTGAAGCTGTCACTGAAGCCGTAGATGAGGGTAAGGTGGTTCACACTGCCTATTTAGATCTTGCCAAGGCTTTTGGCACCATCCCCCACTCTGGAATTATACTAGGTATAAATCCCTATGTCACAAGATGGGTTATCAACTGGCACACTGACAGAACCCACACTGTGTAGCAGACTCCAAATCCGACTTCAGACCTGTGACAACCACAGGGTTCAGTCCTGGGTCCTCTCCTGTTTGTTATCTACTTTTCTGAAGTACAGGCTAACACAGAAGGTCTTTGGCAAATGAAGTTTGCAGATGACTGTAAACTAGGAGCCATAATTGAAACTGTGGACATCCTACAAACGGGCCTCACTGAGACAGATGCCTGGTATCAAAGCCATGGTCTCAAGCTCAAGGCCAGAAAGTGCATTGTCATCCCCTTTGGTAAAAACTCAGTACCCATGAGCTACCACATAGGTGGTAGTCTACTTAACACCGAAAGTGTGATAAGAGACCTTGGGACACAGGTGGCCAGTACTCTCTCTTTTGATAATCACATCGCCAAAGTAGTCATGAAATCCTTCTATGTGGCACACCTCATCACAAAAGGTTTCTCATCCAGGAAAAAAGAGTTTATTGTTCCCCTCTACTCATCACTCATTAGACCCATTATAGAGTACAATGCCCCTTTTGGTATGTACCTCACAAGACATCTACAACAACTGGAAAGGCTGCAGAAGTACCTCACAAAGAGGATTACTGGCCTCAAACAGATGCCCTATGCAGGCAGTCTCAAAAAACTCCAGTTTTACTCCGTCACATATCGCCTACTCAGAGACCATCTCTGCCTAACATACAAAGCTATGTCAAACCCAGAGCTGTTGGACATGCTCCACTTAAAGAAATCCCAATCCCTCCAAGCTACATGCTCTAGAGACCTAAACCTTGTCACCACAATAAACAGAACATGCTGGAGGGATAGATTCCTGTCCCAGAGACTTCCCATACTCTGGAACAAAATACCTATCTATATCAAACAAAGCTTCTCATTAGCACTCTTTAAGAAAAATCTTGATGATTGGATGGGAACTAGGAAATTCACCCCAGGGATCATCTCTGTGGCTCTGCTCAACAGGGGCATAGGAAAATAATTTTCTTGGGTGCGGAAAGCCAGGGTACCTTTTTGGCTAGGCTTATACAGGCCCTAGGGCCAATAGCCTAGTACCTACCTATGAACCTATTTGTATATTTCATAACCTCCTATGATACTGCAAAATCTGTTCTGAGCTTGCCAAAGTTCTCCAGAGTTTGCCAAAATATTTCTAAATTTTGCAAAACTTTTCTGTGTTTGTAGAAGTTCTGCTATGTTTGTGCACATTTTCTGTATTTGGGAACTTTTTCTGCACTCTCCTGGGAGCAGAGGGCTGAGTCAACCCATCCAAGTTGGGAAATGCTGGTAGAAGGCTTATTGTGTGTTTATCTGACTGGCCTAAGGGCGTAACTGTAAAATTCTTTCATCCTGATGGCATAAAAGCAAACACAGTTGCCTGTGCCTGTATATAAGTAAACCTCTCTTGTTTAAAATCCTCAGTAGGAAACACACTCCATAGACTCCCACTGTTCATAGATGCTTGAAGAGTTGCCATTTTTCACAGAGGCCAGGCCGTCTAACAGTATACAGCTGAACACTCTCATTTAGACCTTTAAGTGACTGTCCCCTACTCCTTCCCGTCTACTAAGGATCTGGTATAATAGATAAGTGCATCTTTGTCATCTCTGTTTCTGGCCTTATGCATATAGGCATCGTGAGGTAGGTTGTTAAATGCAACTTGTGTCACTTGTATTAATGATAATATTACTATTACACCTGTGCTGGAATTAAGACAGTAGTAGATATAATAAGTATACGAGTGTATCATTGTCCTAAATATGTCACGCTGTTATGTATGTATTATATATAGGTTAAGCTTCAGCTTGTCATTTGAACACCTTATAGTATATTTATCATAAAAATACATGTTTAATACATAAATACATGTTCTTTGCTATCAGGTTTGTAATATTTTCTATGAAAAACAACAGTTATTTGTATTGTTTATTTATAAGTTTTAGTCTTTTATATATACAATTTTTTGAGCTGGAACTCACATCAGTTTGTTACTGTTGCTTTAAGCTAATGAAGTACTTGCTGTTAATTAATGAACTCCATGGCTTGAAAATGGTATAAATATCAGTGGAAATTTTTTTTATTGATTCTGATGAAGTGTATAGTGCAGTAGATGAAAGCGCAAAATCTTATAGAGTTATTGATGCAAATAAAAGAATGTTCGTTTTTTAATGTACACAGAGTGGACTGCTGTGGCTTTTGAAGTGCTTTGGATTCCTGTGCCTGGCGTTTTCCCTATTACTTTTTATTACTTAACTTTTGCTGGTTGTAAGGAATTACACTGACTGTTTTGGTTTAGTTGCATCCTGAGGTAGTGTAGTAACTGCCTAATGTTCAATGACAACCATTTAATTTTAGAACAAACAGTGTGTGAGAGATGTAGATACACAATGTCATTGGAGGCAAAGCACACACACACACATGCACAAACACACACACACACACACACACACACACACACACACACACACACACAAAATGCAAACCAGGTTGTCACCATCATGCCAAAAACACTCACTACAAACACAAAGGAACAAACACCTAGACCCACATATTTAGAGCTACTCACTTGTAGTCTGCACAAACCTCCAAGACCTCCAAAAGCATCTCTCAGTGGCCCTGCACACACACACACACACACACACACACAAAAAAAACAGCACCTCACATAGCACGTAACTGAAAATCATAGTAACTCCACTTCCAAGGCCATAAGGCAACGCATCACACAGCCAAACATCCTAGTTATTGAGCATTCCATTCTAAGACATACTGATGTCCCTCTTACTTAGCTAATCAAGGAGGAGATCGCAGTGAGCTGTCTGTCAGGAGCCAAGATGTGCCATATCAGATCACGCATCCATTTAGGTCATTTAACCACAAATACTAGTACGACATGATCATAGTCCATGTGGGCATAAATGACCTAAGATATACCTCACTGGACTACATGAAGTGACATAATGGAGCTCTCTGAATATGTATCCCAGGCAGGTATGAATCTGACCTTGAGTAGCATCCTACCTTCACCAATGATGATGTCACAGTACTAGCAAAAAATAATTGACTTCAACAATTGGCCTAGTTTCTGATGTCACAACAAGGGCATCTGGTATCTGTCAGCCTAGGAAGACATGATTTACAAATCACAATGCTTTGCCAGAGATGGTTTCACTTGCCATCACTTGGCTTCTGGTTATTGGCAAAAAAAGTTATCTATCCATTTAGTGCCTTTTTAGGCTGTGCCAAGTTGTTAAACCATCCAACATAACACAAACCACTCATGACTACCTAAAAGTACTACTGCTCATTGCTAGAACTTTACATAAAAATCTGCACTCCCTGGAGGCACTCTTCACCCTGTATAAAGCAGAGATATGTGCAGTCATGGAAACGTGGTTCAAAACCACAGAAAGCACTTTGGCTGTCAAAGGCTACAATGCCTTTCACAGATTTGAATCCCCCTCAGCTCAGGATAAAACAAGGGGAAGAGGTATCTCAGTGTTCATAAAGGACAAATACTCTGCTAGACTAGTCCAACAACATAACTTGCTTGGGCTACTCCATGCCCAGCTAACCACAGGTACGACACTCTATCATATCCTTACTAGTTACAGATCCCCTAACATGAGTCTGGAAAACCACACCTCCTACAAAAACATACTGGATTGTTTTAGCATTCAGACAAACACCATACTTATTGGTGATTTCAGCTACTCCCCCATAAACTGGGGGATTTATACAACCCAAAATTCACTTGCTCAGAGGTATTTGGACTTTGTCAACACAAACACCCTGGAGCAACTGGTTACCTCCCCAAATAGAGATATAAATATCCTAGACCTAATACTCTCAAACTTCAGGGGATGGTGCTCCCTCCCATGTATTAGCTCCTCCCTGGTAAGATCTGACCACAAAGTGATCTCCTCTGGTATTAAAACTAAACTAGAACCCCCATCAAACTCTGAACCTCTTAAGAACTTTGCAAACTAAGTGTCAGCTTATTAAACTTCTAAGCCCCTCCAAACCCAGATGACACTTAGGTCTTCTTAGAGCTGTACACAAAAGCACTGTAGAACCACATTCATAGGTACATAGTGGAGGAAGTACCTGTCCAAGTCAAACCTATCATCACTTGCAAAAATAAACCAACCTAATGGACCTCGAGCATGAATAGGCTATTGAACAAAAAAATCCTCTCCAAAGCCAAGAAGGAAATGAGAAAACAGTTCAAAAAGACACTCACCAGTCTAAACAAATAAATTATAGAGCTGGTCGCATCTCCTAAAGCAAACTATGAGGCAAAGGTAGCCTCCCAGGTGAAAGATAATCATAAAGCTTTTTATAATTATGTTCATAACTTCAGGGGAAATGCTCAGCAATGTGCCTAGTTTATCATGAATGACAACACATACACCAAACCTGAAAGCATAGCAAACCTGATGGCCAACAAGTTCAGTTCAAAGTTTTCCTCCCTTACCGTACCCAAAGAAATACCCGTAACCTTCTCCCTACATGACATTACAAGGGAACAGGTCCTTCCTGCTCTCACTAAAACAGAAAGCACAGCCTCCATGGTTCCAGACAACATTCCAGGATGCTTCTTAAATAGCTTAAAGCAGAATCTAACAGGGCCACTAGAAACCCTCTTAACCACTGACTTTAGATGGGCTTTGTCCCAGAGGAATTGAGGACTGCAACAGTCGTCCATCTGCACAAGGGTTCCCATCAAGTGACCTACAGAACTATAGACCCATAAGCTTGAGTAGTCTTATCTGCAAGGCCATGGAGAGAGATTATTATGGACCTGATCATTAATAACATAGGATCTCCCCAAACACTGGACTGGACCCAATTTGGCTTTGTCAATGGGAGGTCTTGCTTGCTCAGTCTGGTCGACTTCTTCAAGAAAGTCACCAGGGACATGGATGAGGGTAAAATGATACAGACAACATATCTAGACCTGGCCAAAGATTTTGATACAATCTCCTACTCGAGGATCATAGACAAACTTACTACGTTAGGCATAAACCCCTACATCATCAGATGGATAGTGAACTGGCTCACTGACAGGACACATGTTGCCTGGATAGGTGAATCCACTTCTGATAACAAACTTGTTACTAGAGGTGTCCCACAGGGTTCAGTGTTATGATCTATCCTGTTTGGTATATACTTCTCTGAAGTGAAGGCCGATGTTGGAGGTCGCTGATTCGCCAAGTCCATCGATGACTGTAAGCTGGGAGCAGTCACTGAATCCCCAAATGATGTTGACTTCCTACAAACAGGCCTAAAAATGACAAACAACTGGTGCCAAAAGCATGGTTTGAGGCTAAATGTTGAAAAATGTGTAATCATACCCTTCAGTAAATTAGATGTCCTGCAAATTATAATATTGATGGCACAACCCCAAAAGTAAACCCAGTGGAGAGGGACCTAGGAACGCAGATAGCTAGTAACCTAAACTTTGACCACCAGGTAGCTGTGGAAGTGAGGAAATCCTTCTGTGTGGCTCAACTTATAAGTAAAGGCATGACATCAAGATTCAAGAAAGTCATAACGCCGTTAGACTTGGCCCTCATCAGACCCATAATCAAGTACACTGCTCCCTTCTGCATGTACATAACCAGGCACTTACACCAGGTGGAGTGGCCCCAGAGGTTTCTCATTAAAAAAAAATACAAAGTGTAAGATACACATCTTATACAGACAGAATAAAAGCCCTATCTCTTTACTCCGTCTCATATTGTTTATTGACAGGTTACTTATGCCTTACCTATAGGTAAGGCATTCTCTGATCCAGCCCTGATGAAAATATTATGAATTCACAAGACAAACTATATGAGGGTTACACATTCCATGGACCTGAACCTTATTTATGATTCTACAGAATTTGCAAAAGAGGCAGATTCATGTCACAAAGGCTACCTCATCTATAGAATAAACTTCTCATCTTTGAATAAACAAAGCCCATCCCTCACTATAGTCAAAACGTATTTGGATAAATTGATGGGGATCTGTAAATTCACTCCTGGGGTACTGCCCATGTTCCTTATGGAGAGAGTCAGTCTTTAAATGACTGAGTGCTCTAAAACTATACAAAACACTACCCTGATTCTACCCCATCCCATTTCTGTGGAATTAAGATAAATATTGTCAGATCCTGGGTATTATTGGCTAGGTTTGTAAAGGCTCTTGTGCCATTAATCTAATAATCAGCTATGCACAAATGAAAACATGAACTGGGGGGGGGCACTATTCACCAGGGAATAACTTTGAAGACATGGATCAGAGGGATCACTAGTCACCAGGAAATAATTGTGAAGATGTGTTTCAGGGGGATCACTAGACACCAAGGAATAACTGTGAAGATTTGGGTTGGGAGCACCACTAATCACAAAGGAATGACTGTAAAGATGTGGGTCAGAGGGACCACAAGTCACCAGGGAATAACTGTGAAAATATGGGTCTGGAGAATTGCTAGTCACCATGGAATAACTGTGAAGATATGGGTTTGGGGGACCACTAGTCACCAGGGAATAATTGTGAAGATGTGGATTAGAGGGACCACTAGTCACCAGGAAATAATTGTGAAGATGGGTATTAGGGGGATCACTAGACACCAAGGAATAACTGTAAAGATTTGGGTTGGGAGCACCACTAATCACAAAGGAATGACTGTGAAGATGTGGGTCAGAGGGACCACAAGTCACCAGTGAATAACTGTGAAGATATTTGTCTGGGAGACCATTATTCACCAGGGAATAACTCTGAAGACATGGATCAGAGGGACCACTAGTCACCAGGAAATAATTGTGAAGAAGTATATTGGGGGATCATTAGACACCAAGGAATAACTGTGAAGATTTGGGTTGGGAGCACCACTAATCACAAAGGAATGACTGTGAAGATGTGGGTCAGAGGGACCACAAGTCACCATAGAATAACTGTGAAGATATGGGTCTGGGGGACCACTAGTCACCAGGGAATAACTTTGAAGATGTGGGTCAAGGGGAACCAGTAGTCACCAGGAAATAATTGTGAAGATGTGAGTTGAGGGGATTGCTAGTCACTAGGAAGTATATATGAAGATGTGGATTAGGGGGACCACTAGACAACAGGAAATAACTGTGAAGATGTGGGTCAGGGGAACCACTACTCATTAGGGAATAAGTGTGAAAATGTGGGTCGGGAGGACAACTAGTCACCAGGAAATAGCGGTAAAAACATTGATCAGGGACCGCTAGTCACCAGGGAATATCTGTGAAGTTGTGGGTCAGGAGGAACCACTAGCCACCAGGGAATAACTGTGAAGGTGTGGGTCAGGGAGACCATTAGTCACCAAGAAATAACTGTGAAGACATTTATCTATATCCCTCTAATTATTATTATATATTATAAATTCCAGATCTACAAAAACTATAATAATTGTAGGTTTTAAATAGTTTATTGATTAAATGTATACCCAATGACAGTTGTGGTGAATGTCATTTCAGTAAGCCATTATTGCAAAACTGCATGAAGACTCAGACAAAATTTCTTTGAAATCCAAAATGCTTAAATCCTGCATGGACCTTATCCATTATACATGGTATGTTTCAAAGAAATAATAACACAGATAAAGTATTTTCAAGAATACAAAATAGATTGAAAGGGCATCAGTGTTATACTCTGTAAGATGCAGAGCAGTGATTTCTCTATTTACCTATCTATCAATCTAATTATATATAGTGACCTAGAATCAACTATCCATTTCTGGCGCGTAATAAAGTGTCTAGCATCTGGTGTATGTTTAGCATTACTGTAAGATTTACAGAAGAAAAATAAAACTTGGACTTACTGTCAAGCAGTGCAGCAGAATGATAAATTGCCATGTCATCTGTGATGTTTTAATGCCAATTACAAAAAGGGCAGAAACTTATTTATGGAATGTACACAGCTGGTAGTTGTAAAATAGTGCATAAAAAAAACTGAAATACTAATGTTTTCTTAGCATGTTAGTGTCTACAGATAGTGCTGGTGTTCAACGCTAGCCCATGTTTCATGCCAGGTCAGTTATTAGGTTTGAAAATATGCAATGAATGTAAGGTTTCTTCCTTTTTCAAAAGCCATGCATGACTCTGTGGATCCTTCATGCAAACTAAAATGTGGTTTAAACAAGAAGATAGAAAAAACATTTCAAAATGTTGTACATGGGTGAAGACTAAAGCTAGCATTCTGGACCTACCGCTCATTGGGACAAAGGCTAAGGTATTATCATTGCAATCACTTAATAATGTCACTTTAAACCATTACTAGATCATGCCTGTTGGACACAGAATTCAACAGTGTCATGAAAGAAGGTAGATGGGTTGTTGTGCTTTCAAATGGGATAAGTATACTACTCATATTTGTAATATCTCATATTTAGCTTTCATTAGCTGTCATTAGATTATTGATCTCAACTTTATCTTTTTACATTGTTTGTAATTATATTGGCCCTAGCTGTCTTATTTCTTTAACATCATATCTGAATATTTCACATCCATATTTTTTTAAAATGCTGTCCCTCCACTTTTGTTCTAACTCAGTGGTCACCAAACTGATACTAGCATTATGTTCTCTACCATTTAAAATAGTTATTGTTGTGATTAGGATGGCCACATGAACAAATATCAAGCAGTATTTTAAAGGCCAAGAATGTGGTGTTATATCCAACAAAGAGTTAAGTTAAAATATCTAATAGAGAATGGTATGCTGAAAACAGAATACATCTTGTGGGGTTTTAGAAGATGATAGCAATATGAACTAAATGAAAATAAATGTACTTTAAATAAAAAAATACTCTAGAATAGGGTGTCCAAACATTCAACAGTTCCGGGTTTTTGACAGGACAAAAATAAAACATGTCAGCCCTTGGCCAGCTTAACCAACACGCTTTTTTTTTTCTCCAGCACATGCTTGAAGTGGAAGCAGACAAGCACTTTAATTGTAAACTGAAACTTTCAGGGGGCTCTGCTAGTAATTCTAGATGGATTATTTAGAAAATAAAATTGTCTTATTTACATTAGAAAAATGAACATTGTATTCCCTAATTTCAGACTGATTAAATATAAAACTTAGCTGCATTTTTTATCTATGTCAACATGCAATTAAATTAGAAGATATATCAGTAATGAGAACATTCACAAAGGAAGGCTTGTTCATAGGTCTGTACTAGGCTAATGGCCCGGGGCCTTTACAAGCCTAGCCCATAGGATTACCCTGGCATTGTGCCACCCGACCTTAGTTCCCAGTGCATCTGTCGAGTAAAGCCAATGGAGTGATCCCTGGGGTGAATTTTCTATTTCCCATCCACTCATCAAGATTTCTCTTGAAGAGGGCCAGTGAGGTGCTCTGCTTGACATGTATGGGAAGTCTATTCCAGAGCATGGGTAGTCTCTGGATTATGAACCTGTCCCTCCAGCATGTTCTGTTGCTTGTGGTAATGAGGTTGAGATCTCTTGAGCGTGTGGTGCGGAGGGATTGGGATCTCTTTAAATGTAACATTTCTAACAGACTTGGGTCAGACATGGCTTTGTAAGTCAAGCAGAGATCACCTATAAGTAGGGAATATGAGACAGAGAATAGTTGAGTTTTTTAGTCTGTCCATATAGGACAAATGTTTAAGGCCTAAGATCCTCTTTGTGAGGTACGTTTGTGGCCTCTCCAGTTGTTGCAGGTGTTTAGTGAGGTACATGCCAAATGGGGCATTGTACTCAATGATTGGCCTAATGAGGGAAGAGTAAAGGGAGACAATGACCTCTTTCTTCCTGGATGCAAAACCCTTAGTAATGAGATGTGCCACATAGAAGGACTTTCTGACCACAGTGGCAATGTGGTGGTCAAAAGGGAGGTTGCTGTCAACCTGTTTTCCCAGATCTCTTATAACGCCTTCTATGTTCAGTGGACTACCATAAATGTGGTAATTCATGGAAACCAGGTTTTTCCCAAAGGGGATGACAACATATTTTTTGACATTGAGCTTAAAGCCATGGTTCTGACACCAGTCGTTGGTCTCAGTGAGGCCATTCTGTAGGATGTCAACATCACTCAAGGAGTTAATAATAGCTCCCAACTTGCAATCTTCTGTGAACCATGTCAGCCAGAGTCCCTTTGTGCTGGCCTGGACTTCGGAGAAGTAGATACTAAACAGGAGAGGACCCAGGACTGAACACTGTGGGACCCCACTCATGACTGGTCAGCAGTCTGACTTGGTGTCAGCTACTTTCACACTGTGGGTTCTACCTGTGAGCCAGTTTGCAACCCACCTAGTGATATAGGGGTTGATGCCTAGCTTAGTGAGTTTTTCTATGATTCCTGCGTGCGGAATGGTATCAAAGGCCTTGGCCAGATAAAGGTAGGCTGTATGAACCACCTTGCCTTCATCCACAGCTCTGGTGACTGACTGAAAGAAGTCGACCAAGTTGAGCAGGCATGATCTACCCTTCACAAAACCCAACTATGTGGGATCCAGAGTTTGGAGATTCCCTATATCCTTGTTTATTAGGTCCATGATGATATGTTCAATAGCTTTGCATATCAGACTCATCAGGCTAATGGAGCGATAGTTCCCAGGGTCTGTAGTCACTCTTTCTTTGTGGAGAGGGATGACTGTAGCAGTGCGCCATTTGGGAGGGACAAAGCCTAAGGTGAGGCTGTGATTGAACAGGGTACACAAGTGAGATGCCAGTTCACTCTGTAGTTCATGTAGAACACAGCCAGGGATATTGTCAGGTCCCATGGAAGCTGTATTCTTGGCCTTGGAAAGTGCTGTTTTTTAACCTGTGCAACAGTAATACTGGGTGCCTGGCATTCTACTGGTATTGTGATTGGTCCCTTGGGGGAGGGAGGGGTAAAGTTGGCACTGAATCTATCGGCCAGTATATTGGCAATACCTGTTGGCTCATTATAGGAGGTACCATTGTTTACTAAGCAAACAGACCAGTCAAGGCAGGGTGCTTTGACAACAGTGAACACATTAGTGGCAAAGTAAACATCTCCATCTTTCATCTGCCATCATACCATACTGGGGGGGGGGGTAAGAATTCACCAGCAACACCCATACTGTTGGATGCTATTACTTACATAGCTGTACATTAATGTTAGCTGTTTGAAACTGAATACACTTTTGAGGTAAAAAAGAGAATAATTTATTCTTCTCTGCACGTCCAGAGTGGTAGTGGTTTTACCAAGTCTCTTAAGAATTAATCATTATTTTGACAGGAAATTCAAACAAATTAATTAGTACAGAAAGTAATACTTTATAGACGATTGTGCTTGATAGACAGGCAAAGGTTATTTATTGTGAACTATTTTGGTAGTAAAATTTAGATTAATTGGAGAAAGCCTCAGTAATTACAGCTGCATCCTCCTTAAGAGACTAAGGTGATAATTGGCATTTCACTTACGGTTTGTGCTTTGTATCAGGAAAGCAGTAGGCCTCAAAGCTGTGAGGAAGGCTTAGCCTTTGAGGGACAGGTCAATGTAGACTGAGTTAGTTCATTAGTTAAAATTTGATAACTGGGGTATTCACTGACCCAAACAGATAACTTGCAAGCCTGTACGCAGGTTAGAAAATATTACACAGTGGATAACAAATATTGCTAGTATTGTAAAACGAGGAACTGCATAAAAATTCAAAGCACTCTCTGTAAATGATATCCTTGTTACATAGAAAAGCACTGCTCAAAGCACCATAAGCAAAAGATGGAAGGGAGGGGTTCATCTCATGCATTAGGAAAAACTGAGAGGAAAGAAAGAGCATGTGATGGAAATAGCTAAGGAATCAAGTTAGTTAAAATCAATGAAAATGAGTTGTGGATCAAAACAAAGGTTTTTTTTATCTAAATTTAGTTGAGAGAATTGAAAGAGAAAAATTGTTTGTATATGAATTTTGTTTTTTACTATGAGGAAGGACTGTTTTGGTGACATTTATATTTGGCTATCTTCATTAGTTTTTTTTTTGTTTGTTTAATTTTGAATCAAAAGAGGGTATGATAGAATGTCTTTTCTGTTGGGTGGTAATTCTTCCCAAAGCTCTGACATGAGGATTGAGAAAGCATTTTTGGTACAGTGAAGATTGTTTTAAGTGACAGAAAGCAATAGTCTGGTGGAGGAAAGGGAGGTAATTGGAAAACTTTCTGGAGGAAAGCTTGCAAAAGCTTGGAAGGATTTATGTTCCAGAGTTTAGCAAGTTGAGATCTAGCCAATAGGAGCTTGTATTCTACCGCAAATTATTTTTACCTTCAAGAGGGTTTGGCAGTAGTATGCTCTTTTAGGGTAGATGATCTTGTGACTCTATGTAAGCTGAATGAAGGAATATACTCTAAAATATCAGTGCACAGACTGATATTTTCAGTGCATTTAATGCACTGGAATAATAATTAATCACATATAAGACCATTTTAGTGCATTTTATAAAGCATGTTAGCATTGTTTTTAGTGTGGCACCCTATTTAAATGTCAGGACACACAATATTAAGCCCCAAAATGCTACAAAAAAGACTAAAGCTAGAGGAGAAGAGTGACTAATATCACTATTCTTCTGTTTTTCTCAGGGGTGGCCAGCCTGCTGCACCATCATATGTGGGGTTTGAGCCCCCCACACACACACACACACACACACACACACACACACACAAAATCCTGAACTTATGTAAATACCATCTCATAGATTGCCATACCTTGGAAAATTTGTATATTCTGAGAATTGTCCATATTGGACTTAGTATAGGTAAATCTGGATTTTTGGTCATTTATTCTGTGCACTCAGGGACTCTGCTTTGCAAGTCTAACATTTTAAACAGTTATCTTTTAGCATGCATATAATTCTGTAGCTTTTCTTAGAGCATATTCATTCCTTCATTCACTGTTTAGCTGAAAGTGCTGTACGATTACTGTTGGGGTGGAACTCTGTTGGATTTTTACCACCAACCTACCCAGTTTCTTTTGTGTTTTTAAACTTACTGGCTTTTGATTTGAAAAATTCACTTTAGAAACTCCTCCAAATCTCTTATCATCTGCACATTCTACTGGACACTAAAAAAGCTAAGTGTCAAAGCAGTCCCTTTAGACTCTTAAATCTTGGGTTAGCCTTTGTTTTATATCAATCCACTCACTTAGTGCACTCCTCAATATTCAGAATATTAATCCATTTTTTTTTTCATTTTTATCATTGGGGCAGTTGTAGGCTTAGGGTTATTCTTAGGGACAGCACACATGAGTAAGATGAGCAGAGGGTGAACCTTAACACTACCTCTGCCACTAAACCCTAACCCTAACTCTATATATTACATTACTAAAACTGCTTTCTCTAACAGTACCACAGTACAAAACAAAAGACACTGAACTCACTCAAAATTAAACATCCACAACACGAAATCTACCCCCTTACCTAACCTTTATTCTAACTCATGAACACACCAAGTACTATAAGTCATTTCTGCACAGCTTCATATCCACCACTTCTTCATTCAAACATTATTTTTTCCCACACACATCATCTTATCTTCACTGTATACAATTAACTTCAACATTATATAATTCACACAAATGAGCATTCACTCTTGCATTTTCTATACTTTTACACACAAAAACACTTTTCAAACAAAACCATTAAAAAAATGCTTCCTTTACAAGTCACCAGAAGTTTCAGTTGGTGTTTGTTTGTTGTTAGAATGTTATTATTCAACATCTTGTGGTAGAACCATATCTGTCTATTGGGGTCCCTATCAGATTATTGAAGTTTCAAAACTTCAAAAGTAATAGGGTCAGGCCCATATGACTAAACTTTGTTAGAACATCCTGTTACTAGGAGGAACAACAATGGTATCAAACCATGTGGTAGGTGTAATTATTGCCCCTGTGTATTGAACACACGAGAAATCACCTTGGGAGACTCAGTCCACAAAGTTAGGTTAGTGAGGGGTAATTGTAACACCATAGGACTGGTTTATTTATCTGTTTGCACTGGTTGTAAAGCATACTATGTGGGTAAAACGGAAAGAGCCCTCAAGAAGAGGGTGTATGAACACTTGTATGCCATCAACACTCGTAACACAAACAATGCCCTTTATAGACATTCCCTTATATGTTCGTTTTCTGGCTATAAATTTGGCATGCTTGAAGTGGTCATGAAAAAAGCCAGGGGTGGCAATTGGGCTAACAATATTTATAAAAGTGAGCTTAAATGGCAGCTTCGTTTAGATGCCTGGTACCCACCAGGCTTAAATGACAGTTTGTCTTTAAAACCAATTTTATTAGAGAGGGCTGCTAAGTTATGATATGTTTTTTCTTTTTTACCATTTGTATGTTGAGTGTACTATGTCTTTAAAACTTTTTAAGGTGTTAATGGTACTGATTATTTAACTACACTTGTAGATTTGATAAAGTCTGCTATGGTAGCATACGAAAGCGCTTATCCAACATTTTGTTCTTGTAGCTGTGCTGCTTTATCCAACATTTTGTTCTTGTAGCTGTGCTGCTTTTCGCAAATTGTATTTGTTGCTGCTGTGGATTTTGGCTTTGCATTAAAGCATTTTTACCGAGGACACCTGGTATCTTGTGTTACTGGACACCGCCTTCAAGTGGTTGTTTTTCTACTGTTGTTAGAGTGTTATTATTCAACATCTTATGGTGGAACCATATCTGTCTATTGGGGTCCCTATCAGATTATCGAAGTTTCAAAACTTCAAAAGTAATAGGGTCAGGCCCATATGACTGAAGTTTTGAAACTTCAAATGTTTTGACTAGAGATCCCGGTACAGCACAGAATGGGAAATTTACCCTTTTCCATGATGTAGTGTGATCTTTGAGTTGGTATATTTAATTAGCAGGGAGTGTGGGGGGTGCAAAAACATTAAAAAATATATTTTTTTGTTGTTTATTTATTTATTTTTTAATGTTTGAAGTTCCAAAACTTGGATCATATGTCTCGCCCATATAAATTTCAAAGTTTCAGAACTTTGATAATCTGACACAGATCAGTCTATTGCTGTCTTCCACTCTCTCTCTCTCATAGATAGATAGACATATATGCACACATACATGTTTTAATAGAGATGCACATAGTTCTAGCTATGTCTCTCTCTCTCTATATATATATATATATATGTATATATATAAATATATATATACATACATACATATTTATACACATACACGCACACACATGCATATGTAAATTGATTCACTGTTATCAACTGACTAGCAAAAAGCACCAAGACAGTTTGCTATTTAAACATGAATATTGCAGTTTGTTTAATTAAAAAAGACAGCAAAATTGCCTTCTTTTTGCTTATTTGTTGTTTTTCTTTTTTGTAATGAAGGATCACCTGATACTGGTTACTTAGTGCTGGAAGTTGTTTTTGGTCATTATATCATTTTTGGTTTTCGAGGACCTTTTCTGCCCTCTTGTAACTTGTATGGATATTTGTAGATATGTTTGTTTGTATTTGTTTTTCTTTTCCAGGGTAAGAGCACTGATCTCCATGTACCTTTTTCCTACTCAGCCCAGGAGCAGTGTCCGGTTAAATGACTTGCGCAGAGTGACACAGCTAAGCAATGGAGGCTGGGGGAATCAAACCTTGCACCACTGGACCACAGAGAATAACTCTGTAGCAGTTCCTTAATCATCTAAGCTGACTTGAATGGTTGACCTTTTAAATGAGTAACACAAAAACACAGGGCAAAACAATTAATTATATTGATAAATTAAATTAGAAACACCTAGTACATCGAAAAAGGCAACACATTTCCTTTCCCAATATACAAGTCATAACTCTGACACGCATTCACTTCATATTTGTATAAATAATGATAGAGCTACAGAAAGGAATCTTTAAGGTAAGGTGTCTCACTGCTCCACCTTAGTATGCTAACCCTTACCATGCTCCTGTCCCCTTAACCTTAACAGTGTACCTTACCTTTCTGTTTAACTACCACTATCCTATAACCCCCCCCACACACACACACACACACACACCTGCACAACACTAAAGCTATCCTCTTACCTGACCCTAACTCTGTCCTTAAGGCTCTCACACACACACACACACACACACACACACACACGCACACACACACACATACACACACACACATTAAAACCCATCCCCTTTAATAACCCTTACCCTTATTCAAACCCTAACACACACACACTTCCACATAACACAATCTTTATCACATTACCTAACCCTTACCCTCATCCTAAAAAACACACTCACACATGCACTAAATCTATCTACTTATCTAAACCCATGTTCTATCTCTTTAAGACATACACCTGAGCACATACTTCCAGCCCTTCCGCCAATCTAATTATCTTTATCATGCATCCCAGAAGTCACCCAATTCACCAGTGGTACAAACTGCCTTTCGCATACTGCTCAGACTGCTATTCGTTTAGATGCACATGAGTGTCAACAAAGCAAACAAAGTAAAGTGTAACTGTGAACTATATCTATATATATATATATATATATATACATATATATATATATATATATATATATATATATATATATATATATACGCACACAAACACACACACACACTTAACCATAGGCACAATAGATGGATAGAGTGAAAGAAAAGTAAAAAGTAATCAAAGCCTTAATGCCTTAATTTAATACATTATTGTTTGAATTTATATTTGTAATTAGCATTATAATGCCACTTTTAGCCTAACTGACATAATAAAATAATATGAGTGCTTAGAAGTACTCAACATTTTCATGCTTATTAATGGCCTCTGCAGGAAAACTGAATTCCTATTTTGAGAAGTGTTGTCTTACAATAAGTAGAATCATTTTGTATGCCAAATGTTTCAGAGTATTAGCTATTTTCTACTTTTGGTATGCTGACAATTTGTAATCAGATTATAGCACATCTCCATAAATGATGGAGTCTGGATTTTGGATTTGCACAGATTACTATAAGTGTGCGTCTTATGCAGTTATGAGCCATTATGCAGTAGTGTTTCTACATTTTTAGGAGTAAGTTATGTAATTTCCCATGATATTTTGAAAAGAAAGGCTTATAAATGTATTTATCTATACATTCTTGAAAATCAAGCCAGTGGTAATGAAGGTAGGAGTGTGGTATAAAGAGATGAAATTGAATAGCAATGTTTTTTAGAACAGATGGCAGAAAAGGTAAATGTAGAAATGCAGCTTCCTGTTGGCATACGGACATACCAAGGGAGGAAGTGATAAACTTTACGAGGTGAAGCAGATGGAAGCAACTGATGCATAAATAAATACATTGTCTCAGACAAGAGGCATGCCTAAGCAGCAACAGAAAGACTGAATATTTCTCTGACATAATGATGTAGTAGAAGCATTGCAATGGTTCCGGAATGTGCTATGTTAAGGCCTGCTATGGACTAGAGCCCTGTTCAGGTTTAACTGCCTGCCTTATCTTTTATTGCTTGTTAGGATATGGCCTGACTCACCTTGACTCTCAACTGCATAAGTAGTTAATGAAAATAAATACATGCATGAATAAAAGATGTAAATGCACAGTTAACAAATAAATAAATATACTAATACTTCCATGAGAAACAGAAAGAGATAGCACTCAGTAGTCAAACAGTGAACATAACTTTTACTGAAAGGTTAGGGGCACTAGACATTTGTCTCAATGAGTAGTTTTAAACTGCTGCTAATTAACTAAACAGTGAAAGCTGGGGTTTGATTTCTACAGCCTATAGTTGTTTATTATGTTGCAGTTACCTAGACCAAAGATATAGGCACCTTTACCAAACACCCAGAAGTAGTGCATAGTTGTAGAGTGATTGGATATTATTACTACTCTTGTTTTTTTTTCCCCTTTTTTGTCCTCCTCACTACAGTTGACCGTCAGCTGTCACCATCTCCTTTCCTCATTCACTGGGTCTACAGGATTCACTTCTGCCTACCCTAGACTCAAATCAATCCAACATTTGGTGCTGATGAGTAGATTGAGAATGCTGGTGCAGTATCATATTGCTACTAAGGAGCATTCCCTAACATCCCCTACTAGCCCGTCCACCCCCACAGCCTTTGCAAGCTCCATGTTATTGCTGTGCCAGCTGATGCAAGCATGCTTCCATGCATGCACAACTGCTGACTACGTGGTACACCTACTTGCAGCATGGATCCTCTCTGCCAGGCTTTTAATGCTACTATATTGCAGGAAGCCTAGACTGCTTCCTTCTCTTCAGGAATGGACAAACAACATCAGCAGCTCTCAGTGAACCTGCTCCTTTGCTCAGTCCCCACAGCATCCTTGCCACTAGTTGAATACAGGTCATCTGGGTAGCAGTAAGAGCTTTATCCCTGTCTGACACATGGCCATCTTGCTATCTTGTTTAACAGTTTTAATAAATTACATGCCTTAATACCTAAGAATTTGTGGCTCCTGTGCTTTATGCTCTTTGCTTTTTTGTATCCTTCCTGACTTCTGGGTTGTTGGTTTAGTTGGGAGACACTAACTCAGGGCTTGCTGTCTGTATGTTACAGGAATGTTTGAAAACTTTTTGCCTGCAAGATGCTGTGCCATTAAGGTTTGACTTTTTCTCTTCATCAGGGAAATTCTGCAGAGCTACATTATTATTGTTTACATGACCCATCAGGATATGTATACAAGGCTAATTTCAGCTTTGTTGATAACTTTAAATCATTCATGCCTATACTGCCTTTTTGTATACTTTCATTTAACACCCATGGCTCCTTATGGTGCCCTGACATTATTCATTGTCAATTTCTTTAAGTAAGTGACTTACCTATGCATAAGAAGGGTAAATTGTAATTATCAAAATGACATTGAAATTGCTAACCTAGTATTCCCTGTTGTGGAGTTATTAATCACTCATTGTCAATTGCTACTTATTTTTTCAGATTTATATTTGTTTTTTTTCACACATAAGAGGACTACATGCTATTAAGGGACTTTAGTTTTATATTAATTATATGAATAAACATAATTTGAAATATTTCTGTAAATATCTCAGTAACCAAGGAATTTCTTGTTGTCATGTGAAAACTCTATTCTGGCTAAACAAAGGTGCCTCGGCACTGTATGTCTAAGATATACAGTGCCCAAGATATTAAACGATGCTAGTGAAACTTCAGAGAAAATCTAATTCTAAGTGTATGTATAATAATACATAACTGTATGTGAATGCTCTATTGTCACTGCAAACAAGACTTTTCACTAATAATACAACAGATTATGAGCTGGTCTCTAACCATAATTGGCTTATTATGTATTTGAGAAATGGATACCAAGAAACTCACGTCGAGAGTGAAACTTGAGGGATGAAGTTCTTGGTTTCCTTGCGCACAAATAATAAAAAGTAATAACCAGCGATCCTGTCATCATTTCTTATAGTGCATGGAGCTTTGTCTGCTCTATGTAGTACCAGTTACAGAAAAAAAAGTGTAAGCAGTGTGTAGTAGAAGGGTTTGACTAGCTTTGAAAGTTGGTAAACAGACAGCAGTATAGCCCTTACCTTCTTTGTTAAAGAATGCTTGACAGATCCAAAAATAATGTCAGGGCAAAGGATCAGGATTTGGGATAGTTTTTAATATTGGTCTTTACTGAAAAATATAATAGAAAAATATCATTTGTATCAAAATGCATTTTTTGAACAGTAAGTATAAGACTCTATTATTTGGCATTATTGACTGACTATAGTCCTCAGTAATTTACCAGAAAATCAAAACATTTATGTGAGGTGTAGCAAAAATATGAAAAAAAAATCAGAGACTGTTGAAAGCCATGGAGATCTGGAAAAACACAGTTGTTTTACCTTTTGCCCGTGTTCTTTGCCCCCCGCCACTGTCCACTATTAGTTTGTAGCACAAGACCTAATTATAACAGCCCACAGCAATGTGTACAACAGCTAAGTACCCCAAAAAGCACTGTTATGATCAGGTCTTGCTCTTGGTATTATCTTTTTCTCAGTATCTGAGCATATTCTTGGTGCTCCATACACTGCATTGCTGTTTGTATAATTTTACTAGCATTTACTAATCACAAGCCATTTGTTTGGCTTATACTTTTTAACTTGATTTTTCAGAAAATGGTCTAATCTGATGATATGTGCAGGTTGCTAGATGTGTGACATTCCCTGACTCATAAATATTAATTAGTTAATAAAGCTTTAATAAAGCTGATTTTGTAAAGCTGTCATTCAGCATAGCCAGCTGAACTGCTAAGAGGGAAATGGTGACTATGCTGTTTCTGACCGCATTCCTACAAGATGTCCAACACTGCGGTCATGTTGCAATGACTAAAACGGAGTGCTCTTTTTTTCTGTGGTCTATAAAGCTATAAAAGTTAACCCAGGGTGAAGGCTAAGCCAGAATGTGGGCAAATGCTATTAGCTGAGACCAGCTATCCTGACAAAATGAGAAGATACAGCAGCTCTGTCAGGCAGAGCTACAAATGTATCATTTTATGGATTTTACTTTTTATAAGAATGCATTTTTATATCAGTTTATTTTTTCTAGTCAGTTGCCACAGCTTAATCTGAATAAAACATGATTACTCTGTTTATATTTTATATTTTTGACACTTTTTAAACTTTTCTGAGTGGTGATATCTGACAATTCTAGTAGTAGTCAGAGGAGTTAAGCTTTTATGTCTGCAAATTTCAAAGTAACTAACTATCTAAAATTTTGGTCAGATGTATTTACTTTTCAAGAGCCGTTGTTTATATTTTCTATGTCTTCAGAGGGACAAGAATAATTTCCTTTCCTAATTCTGCTGGATTCTGCATTTGTTATGAAATCCATTCCATTTCAACCTTGATATCACCTAAAAATGTTTAATGTACGCTATATCAACAAACATGCTTTTTGTAGCAACAAGATACTTTCCATGAGTAGCACCTGAATGTTTCTTTTTGCAGATTCTTTCTTATGATGGTATTTTTTGGTTTTGAGGAGCTAACTAAACATATGTGATGCTAATATTTGTTACAGTTTACCAATCTAAATCCTTTCAAAAGTCTTATGTTTTTTATTAAACATTTTATTTTGTCTCTGTACAAAACATGTTGTGTAATTTCTTGAAACATTTATCACAGCCTATGCTATTTTTTTATGAGAATTCAAGAGCAGGCTAAGAATCATATGTGATGTCTAGCAGTACAGCTCAGAGAGTAAAGTTTATGAACTGCTGGTAAACTACAACATATAGTCCTGGATTTAATTCTGTCAGTCTTCAGTTAAATACTGTGCTTCCCTGAGCAAGCCCCTTAACTGCACCTTTTTCATGTAGCTGTAGATGGTTAACAAAATAATATGAAATTTTAGCAATGAAATAAGAATACCAGCCAGATCTTGCATACTGGTATTTATGAAGCATCCTGCATACACACTGAACCATAGGCACAACTTACAAAGATTTCAATGAGAGTTTTAAAATTCAAGAAAATGAGTAATATCCTATGTAGGAAATGCTGCATTACTTGGCATTCTATTTAATTATTGTTAGGCATTTAACAATTGCATTTCAAAAAAAAAAAAAAAAAAAAAAAACATTTAGGGGCATGAGGAAAACCTGATAACTTCAAATGCTTCCAGTTGTTGTTCACTTTTTTCATAATTCTGATGGCAACCCATTTGCACAGCCATGTTGTGAGAGAACGTTTTTTTATCCAAGGCCCCAATTTGAGACAGACATCTTATTACTTTCTGGCACTGAGGAGAAGTTCCTTAGTGCCCTTGTCAAATTTATCTTGTTAAGCATGAATACACCTCAGGTCTCTCTTGAAAAGATGTCACTGTCCTAATATGATTTACCCAGTCAACAAAATGTAAATAAAATAAATAAAAAAATATTTTGAACCTTAACTTTCTTAAAAAGAGAGAATCTTTACTTATTTGAACCAACTGTGCTCAGAGGAAAGCCTGCAATACTCTTCCTTTTTGATTTTCAATTCAGTAATTATTTGTGTATTTTACGGAATGGATATAACTGTTCCATTTTTTTTGCACATTGAGTCTTGATGTCCAGCAAACGATCTAGCCTGCCTCCTTCCACACATAAATCATCCTGTAGTTATTATGCTTATAGTTCCTTCTAGAACTCTGATTTCACATATGAGATCAAAAATTACCCCCATGATAGAGTTGTACAATGGGTGTGCCAATGTTAATGAGAAAGGAAGGTAGGATATACATTCTGAAACTCTAACCTATGATACAGGAATCCCATTTATACGCCTTTGCTTCATTTATGTTTACAACAAATTTGGCCCAACATTTTCCAAACTTTTATAGCTGTCCATCATGAATAATATCATTTTTAGTCCACAAGTCCATAAAGAAAGGTGATATCACACATCAGCTAAGAAATCATCTTTCAGGTTAGCATTTCATAATGATGGTGCCAAGATCCATATGACATGACTCTAAAGTAGATACTTATGCCCTTAAGCTTAGATTTACAGCTTCATCCTTATAAATGTATACATTTTTCAGTTTTCTGAGTCCAAACTTTCAGGACACCATTTATGAAGCCAAACAACAGAAGCATTGTTGTCCATCTCTTGATGAACTTATTCTAATAATGAATTAGTAGGAAAAACACATCACTCTTCAATATGTAATTCTGAAATGATACCGCTGTACTTTGATATAATATGTCTAAGATACGTATTCAGAATGTTTAGACCAACATTATTGAAAGCTGGCAAAGACATGGGTCTGTAATTTATTTGTGACAGTGATGATCTGGCCATTTTTGGTCTTGGTAATATAAGCAGTCAGAACAATGGGTCAGAGGATTTGCCTTTTGATAGTACATGTGAGGCACAATTGTTCAAATTAAATAAAAGTATGAGGTCCATATGGACCAATGTATGGCACTCAATGCTCCTTAAGGCTTACCTAACCAAAAGCATTTCACCAAGGGGCCTTAGGGTATGTATACAGCCATTAGTTAATAACATTGACACAACATTAACACAACAATGGGCTTTGGCTCAACAATGAGCCTCCATGAGGTTTGTGCAAGTTCTAGCCACTCATTATGCGAGAACTATTGATAAGGACATAATGGAAATTACCCAGATGTATGAAGATATTAAGAAATTTGAAGGACAACAATCATATAATACTGGCCTCAAGAAACTCAGCCATGATCTTTTAATTTTGGAACAACAATTGAAAGATAGAAAAATGAGGAAGTTTCATAGGGATCTAGCTGACTATGAGAGTGGGCATCCATTTTCCAACAATAAGCATCTTAGGTTTGAATAAACCAATAGAAAGGTTACCAAAAAGAAAAGACCAAGGTCTATTTTAAAGAAACCTTCTTCATCAAGCTGTGACACCTCAGGTGAGGAGTCCTCATCAGGTTTGGAGCCTGATGCACAGCACGCCCTGGATTACCCTGCCTCTAAGAGTAACCCACAGGTCCCTTTAGGTGGAGACAAAGGAGGGGAGGTAGGAAACATTGTAAAGGTAGACAACATGGAAGGACTGTTGAAATTGATAGTGGAGAAATAGACAACAACAATAATGTATTGAATATTTCATCTACCTCTCTGTCACCCACCCAAGTTAACGTTTTGAACAAAGGTCTTAATTTTATACCTGGCTTCTATGTCTCTGTGGATACATTTGCACAAGATATTACCTCATTTTGTAGATTACTTAACCTAAGATTATTTTTTCAGACAGCATTTAATCCTGAATTGCAGGATGGTTTCAGATACCACAAATCAAATTTTACACCACCAATGCATCACAATGTTCTTATGTTTCAGAACTGTATTCCCAAAGATCTGCATTTTCACTCTAGGGAGTTCTGTGCCAAATCTAATAACCTCTCAAAGATTGAAATGGAGTCTATCCGTGAATTGGAAAATAATCATGATTTGGCTATATTACTTGCAGATAAGGGTGGGGTGCTAGTTGTCCAGGATTGGACCCAGTATAATATAGAAGCCAAAAGACAGCTTATTGATGGTCACTACTATGCACATATGGCATTGGATCCAACTCCTGGTTTCAAGAAACAAATTGATCAGTTTTTGGTGTCAGCCAAGAACGAGGGAATTATTATGGATACCACTTTATATCATCTCATGGTGTCAGACCCTTTGAATCAGTACATCGACTTCCTACCCAAAATCCATAAGAATCTTCAAAATCCACCCAGTAGACCCATAGTCTCAAGTAGGGGCACGATTACAGAACCACTTTCCCAGTTTCTTATGCAATATCTTAAACCATTATTGAAATGGGTTAAGGCTCATATTCAGAATACTGTGGAATTCCTTAAGGTAATTTCTGAGATGCAGCTTGAGCCAGGGTGGATACTCTGTACCCTAGATGTCTCTGCATTGTATACCAACATTCCCTATTGGGTGGGCCTGTAAGCATTATACATGCCTATACGAGTCAGAATTGTACCAATCCAGCTTTAATACTTTTTTAATTTGCCTTGCCAAACACATTCTAACTAAGAACATATTCTACTATCAGAACAAATGCTTTTTGCAAATTCAAGGCACAGCTATGGGAGCTTCTTTTCCTCCCATATATGCTGATCTCTTCATGGCCCACCTTGTGGAACAACTCATCTATGACAATTCACACAATCTAGATGAGATTGACATCTGGAGAAGATATCTAGATGACTGCTGGTTAGTATGGAGATCTGATTCTGATTATCGTATGGAGTTTGTTGGGTACTTAAAGGATAACAAATAGGGTATATAATTCACAGTCAATTATAACATCGACAGTATCATCTTTTTAGATGCCCTAGTAACTAGGAATAGTGATCATACATTGGCATCAGAGGTGTACTGAAAATACCCCCAATACAACTCCCTTCCAGCTTTCATCATCCACATATATGCAGAAATATTCCCAAATCACAATTCTTACATATGAAATGAACATGTTCCAATGGTGTTACCTATCAGGTTTATAAGGAGAATCTAACCATGAGATTCAGGAACAGAGGCTACAAAATGGGGAATATTTATGAGGCCAGACATTGGGTGGCTACCCATGACAGGAAGGACCTTTTGAGATATAAGGACAGGACACTAGATAAGGAACCTATCATTTGATTGGTCACCACCTATGGAAGGAACACTGATGTTTTACTTAACAGTGTTTGATGACATTGGAACATCCTCTTAGCAGATGCCAAACTCTCTGATTTTTTGGATGACAGATGTCATTTTTCTTTCAGAAGAGATAAGAACCTGGGATGGTTTCTGAGTCACTATAAACATGGATAGAGATGTAAGGGTGATTCCATCCAAACTACACTTATGGTGGCTCAGCTTAAAGGATGTTTTCCTTGTGGGCATTGTACCCACTGCAGAAAGGTTATGAAAACAAGCCAGTTCAGTAGTAAAAATACTGGTCAAGTATTTGATATTCCTTTCTTTGCAAATTGTCAGATGGACTGGGTGATCTATTTGGCTACCTGTACCTGTTCTGTGTTTTATGTGGGACAAATGTCCAGACCAGTAAAATTCAGAATTTCTGAACATTATAGTGATATCAAGCACAAGAAACTTACCAATGCTTTATATAAGCACTCTCAGGTACATAATAATGCATCTTTCAGTTTTACTGTGATAGACAGAATCATTGGTAACAGGTTAAATATAGCAGGATGGCATCAAATTTTGAACAGTAAAGAAAAGAAATGGATCATTAAACTGGGGGGGGGGTCTTTTTTCACCAGGACTTAATGAGAACCTTTAATTAGGACTTGATTAATTTATTAATTTAGAGCCTCACCTAGTGGTTACATTTAAAAAGAGAGCAAGGCCTTATGTCTTTACTGCACTGATGAAGGCTATGTAAATTTTACAGCCGAAACCAATCTGTTTTGTCTCTTTTTTATTTTATATTATGCTTTTGAGCTAGTTTGGATTAAATATTGTATGCTACATTCTGCTGGCTTCCCTGTGTTTTGTATTACTATGAGGTCTTTTTGGAGCCGTGCAGCTGCCGTACTTGCAGGGGCTGTTTAACTTATAGTTCATCTGTAATTTATCTGTCAGATGTTCATTTCCAGGTTTATTAGTTTTTAATATTTAACCATCATTATACAGAAGTGGTGAAAACAAGGTCATTGCTAGGATTCATCCCAAATTTTGGTTTCCTACTCCCACTACAGAAATAATACATCAGAGAAAATATGTTTGCACATTGCTGCATTCAGTAGGTAAGATCTTATAGAACTTAAAGCCAGAAACAAAAAAATATATATATCATAGTTATTTATTTTTTTCTTACTTACTTTTTTTAGTGGATCCAAAAAAAATTCATGATTTAAATTTTTATTATATTTTTTAAAGTGTATTTATATTGCTCATAATCTACGGCCATGAGTTCAAAGCATGATTGCTTTTATGCACATTTAGTAATGATGTCCTGGTTGCCAAAAAGAGTCAGATTTGTAATCGTCACCAAAGATTTTGGCAAAGTAAAATGCCATTTTACCTCAGTAAGCCTTCATAAATCAGGCCATTGGTTTAGGTTCAGAAAGCTGATTCTCAAATTACCTTCACAAGTGTCTTTTCAGCAAAAATATCTTTATCGGTATCCTCCAAAACAGCAGTCCAATAAGGTGGTCATAGGTATTCCTATTAATCTCACTTCTCTTCTACAGCCATTTTTCTGTAATATGATAATATATAGATCTTCAGTTTCCATATTCTCCTTCAAAATACATTCATAAAATGACTACTATAAAGTCTCAAATTGCCTGGCAACAAATGGTGTTATGCTTAGCTAAAAAAAAAAAGCAAATTAAAATGTTTTTTGTCACCTGACTACAGCTTAAAAATATATTCCACACAGTGGCCCATTATGATACCCCTCAGATGTTTGCTTAGAAACCATACTTCTCACCCATTGCTTTCAGATTCGTTTGGCCAAACCTTTTCCTTTGAATAATGTATTATACAAACACTATCCCAAATCAACTCACTGCTGCTCTGGTCCTGGCAATTAGCTTGTTAATTTTCTTGGATGGAAGAAGACATGTTCAGCAGTTCATTCTATTAACACAGCTGGATTATTAATTTCTAGTTATACCCTGCACCTTCTGAATGAATCTTAACATACCTCCAACCACAGTAAAAGGGATTAGCAAATTATATCATTGAACATGCCTGTTGATTACTCATTAAACAGTACTCAGATGTTTTACACCTTCCTGTTTGAACTATTAAAGCATAAACCCTTCCCATTAGTTAGTAGCAGACAATCTGAGTATCCAGTTCTCAGCATAACCTTTAGTCCCAGTCAAAAGTTACACAATACCAAGATGCACATCTAGCAGCTACACTTCAGCGATCACTTCTTAATTCTTCACTCCAAAACCTAGACTATTTCCCCCTTTCCTACATAAGTCTTCCCAGTTGCAAACAATTTTCGAAACAGCTTTTATTTTTTTTTGATTACATGATTAAACTATAACTGACTCACCCACACCATACCATTATTTCATAAATAATCCTTACTTGTTACTGATTACCTACTCCAATGTAACCTTGTTTTCACCACTTCCTTATTCCATGCCTAATTCCCTTCTACTCCACAATCTTAAGCACTACATTTAAAGCAGAATAAGACAATTTTCAGAAGGTGATCCTGGCCTGTTTTGTATTTCCCTTCTATAATTTTAATAACTGACAATTGCCATGTATGTGGCATGGCACTGTGGTAAAACATCACTGGGCATCCGCAGTTACATTTTTACTTTTGCTTCACTATCAGGTTATACAGAACCACTTTATTCCAGATCAGCTTGGGTATGTTCATGAGATCAGATCACAGATAAATAATAAAACTGCAGTTTGCTACAGGAAGCTGCTGGAAAGGTAAATGTTATGACAGTATTTCATTAAGGGGCAGATGATTTTTCAAGGGTGTGCCAGACTGCTGAGATGCATGGAGAACTGTTAACTGCAATCACTGCTATCATATCTCAGTAGTTGTTTTTTGTACAAATTATGATTGTGTTTGCTGCATTTTGACAGGTCATTCTAGGTATTACAGAGTTAAAAGTAATTTTCTTATTAGCACTTTCTGTTCAATTAACTGTGTTAATTGACTTAATTGCTGATTAAGTGTGTTGCTTTAATCTTCTGATAATAAACAACACCAGGGAGGATGTGTTTAGTTTTCATGACAGATATACAGTTAATATAAGGACGATTTGCATTGGTGGTCCTGTAAGTAAGGTAAAGTGGTCAGCATTTCAAGTAAAAAGTAATTAATTAAAATCTCTTTTTAGTTAGGCTGTGAAAGCATATTGGTTCTAAACATATACTGCTCTGTTGCACCAGCAATGCAGCATGCACTCAAAGCTAAAAGTACAAAGTAAATCCAAAAAAAATGAAGTCGATGCCAGAGTTCTCACACTCATGAAGTACCTTTTACTATTGTTCATGTTTTACTACTTAGCCAAAATGCTTGAAAAAGCTAGCATTATGAGATGCATTTGTTAAAGTGTTAATATAAGTTTTGTATGACACCATATCATGCTTTGGCTATCCAACAGAAAAGTAATTTTAGGTACCTTTTGCCAAAAAACTCAGGTTTGCTTTTCAGAAAATCACTTGTAATTTATGAATTTATGTATGTATGTATGTATGTATGTATGTATTTATTGCTGGTGATAAAATGAATTTACTTTTGGAATAGTACAGCATGAAAAGTACTTACACTACTCACAATTTTGAGAAATGTGATCCAGGAGTTCTCAAGCCACAAATGCAATGAGGATTTGTAGAGCACTGTGCCTGATTCCTAAGGAAGAACTGGGATTGCAGTGTAATGGAACTTTTCCACTGGCATTCAACATCAATGGACATATTATAAGTAATAACTGTGTATCCTTCTATTGTCAGTAGCCAGACTTGGTGAAGAAACAGTTCCTCCTGTGCATGGAAACCAACAGCATAAGCAGCTGACCACCCTACATGCCTGCAATACTGCTTCCTACATGCAGGTAGAGTTGTACTGCAGGTCAAAGGATACTTATAGGAGAGTGGCTATGGGCCTTCTGTATGCACAGGGGGTGATTTACAGTTTATTGTTTTAGACATTGGAGGGTGAGATTAACTTGATTTTGAACTGTCCTACTTTAGCATAGCCCCACAGGTGTCCTCCCTGTAATGTTGCCCATCACAGTGCGTGTATGACAGTTTTCATTGTCCTGTATGGAAACATGTCATTTCCAAACTTTAGGAGGCACTATGATGTCAGGTGGCTTTGGTGACTCTCAGCTGTACTTTAATTTCTCTAAATCTTTTGGGTTTCTAATACCATGATGGGAATGAACCCCATAAGTCAAATTATGAATAAAGTTCATAAAATTAGTATTGTCTGAATCTTTGATATCAGCCAGAAGCTCTTCTCAGCACCCACAATGTGCCCAGTAATGACTCCTTCTCAATTCATACAGAGTTACTTGTATTGGTAACATATTTAAATATGACTGTAGATTCTTTTTTATAAGACCCATTGCTCCTACTACTATTGGAACTCTCTGGGTATCTTTCTTCCACATCACTCTTATTCTGCCTGCAAATCTTGATATTTTATGACTTTGTGTTTCTCTGTACACAAGACACTGTAGTCACTAGGTGTAGTGATTTCAATGATCTATGCTACTTTTGTCTTCTTTTCATGGGGCACTATATCTGGTTTTCTCGCATCTATCTTTTGAACTGTTGGTAATGGGTGATCCCATCTGATGCAGACTTCATAATTTTCTATGATGCTTTATGGCTCATGTTTCCAGTGTTTTCAGCTACTACAGTATTATAATGTTTGTACAATCCCCAGTGCAACAGTCTTGCCATATTATTATGCCTTTCAATATACAGTCCTTCTGCCATTAGTATATTACAACTAGCAACAAGGTGTGTGACTGTTTCCAATTCTGTTTTACAAAACCTATATTTGTCTGTTTCTCCCACATGTTCAATGGACTTTGTAAACCACCGTGTACGTAGCCCACTATGTCAGACTGCCAATATTAATCTTCCCTCTCTTGGTTTGAATTTGCTTCTCCTTAACCATTCCTACATTCAGTCCTGATCAACATGAGATTCTTCCAGGAGTTTTCTATGCTTGCAACTATATTTATGCATTTTCCACATTTCTTGCCCTCTCAACTGATCCTTCACCTTATTTTCTTTCTTTTGTTTTTTTGGCACATTCAGTTGCTGCCTGATTTTTATCTACTTTTGGTTTGATTTCCATTCCCACTTGACACCGGGAAGTCATCTTAGATTTATTCTCCTCATATTTCAAAACGTTCACTATGTTTGGGTCTTGTGAAGTCAGCAGATGTGTATGCCATCCCACAATTGCAGATCTAAACATGTAATCAGTTTCAAGGAGGCCCATCCCTCCTTCGGAACGGGGTACATATAATCTTAATTTGCGCTCATTTTTATAAATCATTTGATGAGCATGAAGCATCCATCTTGTTTTCCTGTCTAACCCATCCAACACCTTTTGGGGCCTGTCAGTCATGTCCAAAACTGTAAGTTAGGACGAGAAGAGCAAATTTGTTTATAGTTTGAATTTATTTTGTTCCTAGATGTCAAAGCTGTTTCAGGATTAAAGTCTTCTAGAATATTTCTTACTAAGTTTTATTCACATTTGCTCATGTTTTGTTGTTGATCCTTCATCAGTTCCTAAATATTTATACACTCCATCTTGCTGAAATTCTTTTATATCACATTCTTGTCCCAAACTGATGTTTTCTTGGTGCTGCAGCTTTCCTGCTTTAAAGGTTGCTTTTGCTTATTATCAAGACCAAACGACATTCTTATATTGTCTGAAAAAGTTTTGACTAATTTCAGTTCCCCATCTGATGAGCTATACAGTTTTAAACCATCGACAAAGATAAGATGATAAGTCTTTACACTTTGTTGCTTGCTGTGAGCCAAATTATAGCCATCACCTAATCTGTTAAGCAGACAGCTTAATGGGTTAAGGGCATGGCAAAAGAGCAACAGTGGCAGAGAGTCACCCTGGAATATCCCCTTTTGGATTTTTATCCCTGGAATAATAATTTGCTCTTTATCATGGCTTAACTACAAAGTTGTTTGCCACTGTTTCATGGTTGCTGTGATTTAGTTTAGCAGTGTAGGGTGTACCTTACCTGTATGTTGAACTGTGTCTGTATGTTGAAACTGATACACAAGCAGGCTAAATGCCTGCAATACCAGTTCTCATGGAGAGGTAGAGATGTAAGGACAGTCATCTTTGGATCAGCCAGTTTTAGGCGATTTCAGGTGTTACAGTTCAGACTCAGAATTTATGGAATATTTCAGAAATAGTCAATAAGGTTCATTAAAATCAAATGCTAATGAATATATATTATTAGCTGCTCATAGCATGGCAGGAATGCCACCCAAATGCAACGCTGGTATAGCTTATAGGGAGCACTGAATCCTGATATGATATCATAGTTGATGTGAAATTAAGGGGATTGTAGGTTCATGGATTAAGTCTATGGCCAAGGAGACCATTGGGAACTTCAGCCACATCAAGCAATAAAAATATTGAGGTAGTGCTGCAGGATAGTATAGTATCTGTGCTGTGCTATCCTAGATGTTTTTGGAATCGAGCTAAAAACATACAATCACTTCAGTACTACATTTGCAGCTCTGGGTCTAAAGCTCTACCTCTTGTTAGGTTACTTGTTGATAATAATACAGGGGAAAGCACATGGGCATAGTCCATTACATTCTATGAGGTGGTGTTTATATGTCTTATGGTTTGTTGTGTTCAATGCTATAATTAAAAAATGGTATTGATAGTCTATTAAACAACTGCTCAAGTTTAACTTTGTCTCCAGAAGATCAAAGACAAATAGAGATAAATGAACAGATGGCTAGGAGTGCCATACACACGCAGTCTGCTGCCTTGCATACAATGCAGCAGTTTGCTACCATGTTGTGCATCATGCAGATAGATGCAGACAAGTACTATTGTGAATTTATGAACTTTGTAAAAATTCTCTCATCTCCCACACAGCTTTGCCATCAATATGATGTCATGTAACTTTAGGTCTGATAAATATGGTGGCAGTAGAAGGAGATGGGAAGGGTGGTAGTGATTCTGGCCAATGATATGATTTCACAGCCTCAAGTAATAATATGATAAATCCAAAAAATAAGTAATCCAAATGAAAACGGCAATAAAACACTCATTTTTAATAAAAATAAAAACAACCGTTAAGCGCTTTCATTCATAAAGAACTTCTTCAGAGGTCTGAAGAAGTTCTTTATGAATGAAAGCGCTACCGGTTGCTTTTATTTTTATTAAAAGTGAGTGTTTATTGCCGTTTTCGTTTGGATTGCTTATTTTTTAGATTTATCAATGATATGATTTCACAGAGTGATCCCTATCAGATGAACAGTGACAGAACACTCTAGGAACAGCTCACAGAATTCCATGTAGAGCATGGCACAGAATGCACTAGACACTCCCTAAAGAACACAATAAGGACACCCCGTGGAATACCATATAGCTGATCCCATGGCACACCTTATATAACACTATCTGGATGACCTCCAGAACAAAGGTGAAGCACATTTTGTCCTATACACGGTGCGCTGTGCATTTATGTATGGATGTGTGTGTGTTGTACCTGACATGTTTGTACAATCTTTGCCATTTTGCAGTGTGTCCTCTGTCACCTGTTCAAATGATGATGGCTGTCACATGCGACACATTTCTCTATGTAGTGCTGTCTACGCTATCCTATACACAGTGTGCATAGATAATGCACTGCATAGTTTTTACTGGTTTCCCCTATAGTTTGTTACATTTGAGTATGCTGCTTATGTTCTTTCATGATGCAGATTTCTGTATTCATTTTGTATGTGTTCTAAATGCTTCTCAGGGCCTTGTAGTCAATGCTCTACTGCCAAATGAGTTACCGGTAAGATACCTCATATTGCACAGGTATGTGACTTGTGTCCATTTCTGTGAGACACAGCTTATAAACATAGTATAAACACCCCTCCGCCCGTTTCATGGATTACATACTTATCATTACCCAGTTTTGCTTTACATTTTTGTCCCCTATTTTCCTTGTGCTGTTCTCATTTTACCTGGTCAGATTACCTCTGCAAGTTGCACTTGTGATGTTTCTAACTCAAAAAAACTTTGTGAAGTAATTTATTTGCATGTATTTCTATACCATTTAAGTGAGTTACATATCATCCAAATCTTAGTGGCTCATGTCTTGTGTTTCAATCACAAGTACCTTGTATGCTTGCAAACTCTTTGCTGATATAATTTGCATGCTGTACAAATACTTTTAATCCCACCATGAGTCACAATACAGTTTCGAAAAACAACATAAAAAAACATACTTTACTTTTGTAGTAACATGCACATTCTCAGGAGACATTCCTCCTAGCATGGTAGCAATAATATGTAAAATGTTAAACTTACAGTGCCATTAATTATATGCAAAAAAAACAGTCTTAACCTTTATTTGTCTACTGTTAAAATATCACCATATGTCATTTTGTATTTGAATATTAGTCATAAGGCAACACTGTAATAATGATTGCAGCTGAACACTAAAATGTAAATTTACGGGCATAGTTGCTGAGCTCATTCTAATTTATCCGTCACTTCTATAGAAACACTTTAATTCCATCTTATGCCTCTCTTTATACGAAGACTTAATTTTTATTGTCTGAATATACTTAAAAGCTACCATACAAGTGATTAAATATGCAGTATTAAAATCCATCCACTGCATTATGCAGACACATAAAACATTGAGAATAAGCTGGTGACTGACTTCCCAAAGACTACCAGAGTGACCTACTTTGTCATTTTAGAGGTCAATCTTAACACTGTGTTTATTAAAGGTAAAAAGAAGTGAAATGCTAGTCAAGGGAAATGGCAGCAACTGTTCATGGCAGAAGAAAGTTCAGTGACCTGATTTTTGCTGTAGATGTGTATGGGTTTTGCTGTGCTTCAAGTGTAGTATGCAAATAATCTTGTTTCAGAACAAGCTAGAAAGTTAAAGTGTAGCCATATACTGAGTGAATGAAAGCCCAAGCTGTGACTTTATTTCTCTGCAGAAAGTGTATGCAAGTGACAAGAGTTTCTAAGATTCTAGACCAGTGCTGGCAGATGAATATGCTATCAGACTTACTTCCATCATTCTTGGACAGTCGGATGTATTTAACATGGTATATTTTAGCAATAACACATGACTAGGTGTGGGTATCACAGAATTAACCCACAGTTGGTGTGGTTTGATCATGACAGTGAAGTTCAGGTGATCAAATAAAGTCAACAGTGGGTTAATCCTGAGATATTCCCATCCAGGAGTGGGTTACTGTTATTATACAATGACATTATTTAAGAAAGAAATTGCTAAAATTTCTTAAATAATGCCTTTGTATAATGGTGCATTGATGTATGCCCGTGTTCATTGTTCTTTGCTGATGTACTGTGCTAGTGAACTGCTATAGGAGAGTGTGTTCTCATAACTGTTTGCCTCTCAGTTTGTGTCTGTTTTTTTTTTTTTTTGAAATTTCATGGGACAGGACAAATATATCAGAAAAGTGAGAGGCATTCCGCTAAAATCTGGACACTTACGAGGTAAAGTTAAAAACACTGGTTGTATTACTAGTGCTGTATCTTATAAGTGTCTAGAGTTCTTTAGAATGTTTTTTGTGTGTGTGTAATATTTTGATGTAAAAAAAAAATCTATTGTGAAATACTTTGAGAGCCACAATGTATCCTAAGAGAAAGTCTAGCAAAGCATCGTGGTTTGTCGATCATGTCTTCCCAGGCAAACAGATACTGGATCCCCTTTGAATGACACCAGAAGCTTAGCCAATTGTTGAAGTCAATCATTTTGTCCTTATACTGTGGTATAATTCTGGGCAAAGGTAGGATGCTACTCAGGGCTAGGGTCATACATGCCTGGGCCACATGATCCGAGAGCTCTTCCATGTATCTTTTCATGTAGTCCAGGGAGGTATGTCTCAAGTCATTCACTCCAGCATGGACAATGACAGAGTTGTATTTGTACTTGTTGTGGAGTGACTTGAGTGCATGCATTATGTGGCAGATTGTGGAACCCGACAGGCAGCTGACTGCAATTTTCTCCTTGTTCAGCCTGGTGAGTGGGACATCAGTGTGCCTGACTATAGAGTCACCTATGACTAATGTGTTACGTACATTGTCTTGCCTTAGGGGCTGTTGTTGGGTGGCACACTGGTGTTGTGAGCTATGTGTAACTTTGGTTGTGACTGGTGTTTGTTTGCATTTCAGCTTTGGAGGTCCTTGTTGCTTGGGCAGGTTAATGTTAAGGGCCTTCGCATATGTGGGTTTAGTGTTGCTATGTGTGGGTGTTGATGGTGTGGGTTTTGAAGAGCTATGAGTTGCTTGAGGTGTAGTGCAGGTGTTAAACTTCTCCACTTGACTGTCTAGCACAATTTTGGCCGGAGAGAGCTTTGCTTCCAGTTTGGCTATGTAAGTGCATCTGTTGCAGGTTGTAGTGTTGGGTGGTAGGAGGAGAGGGTTGTCTGTGTACATGAGGTAGTTGCTGCATTGCCCCAGTATGCCCAGATTCACCAGGTGGACAGAAGAAATCACTGGAGGTTGACCCTTGGACATGCCTGTTTAGGTGCATTTTTTGTAAAGTATAATAACAAAAAAAAAAAAACAGACTGAAGATGCAGAAGTGCACATACCAAATATTGTTGTTCTCCTTTAAGCTTCTTTTTGCATGCTCCCCAGCACCCACTAATGTAGAAGGCAAGCCTCCACACCCCCCTGAACTTATACATACCAACTCTTGAGATCTTCATGATTTGAAGTAAAGAGAATATTCAGAGAAATGACAATCTTGGACATAGTATATGTAAGTCCAGATTTTCAGTTATTCAGTGTCTACATTTCAGAACTCGGAGTTGTGAATCCTAGCATTTTAAATGGTTACCACAACATAATGTGAGCTTCAGACTAACAGCTACAATCAGTAGGAATAAAATGCTTGGCCTCTTATTTAAAACTTTCTGTACCACAAACCTAGTTGGCTTACATAATTTGTAAAGAAGGAATAAAAATTACAGAAGTGAATGGCATATTTTACCAATGTGAATCTTTTAGAAACTCTTCAAAGGGAATGTAAGAAAAGAATATTTCTACTCAGAAACAAGTAATATAAAGTTAGATTGATGCCAACTGATTCCCACAGTGATAATTACATGGTCATAAAACAACTGTTACGCATTTTGCGTATTGAAGAAAAATGTTGTAAGTGTTCCTGTAGCTCAGTTGTGTTTTTTTTGTTGTTTTTTTTTTTTTCCCCTCAGAGGTATAGCACTGGTTTAGTAAATCAGGAGTTATGAATTCAATTCTCATCAGTGCCTCTGTTTGTCTTTTTAGGGGTTGGTGGTTGGCATAGTGATTAAGGTGTTTACTTCACAAACACAAGATAGAACGTTTAATTCTGACCTTTGGGTTGCAAAATGTGGCTAGGCTTAAAATGGCTATCATAGTCATTTGAAATATGCACTAGTTAAAAATAACAAGTCATAGACACAACAAACATATGAGAGACATAAAATAACAGTGCTAAGAAGGATAACTTCATTGTACAGTCAGTACCTAGACTATATTGTAAGACTCCAAGCAATTACTCAAATGCAGTTCCCCTTGCTTGCATATAAGCAAACTTCTCCAATTTAAAAAACTCTATAGGAAATGGGTTTGCGATCAGTCTACCAGAGTTGCGCAACATTTAGCAAGATGTGTGAAGGGCATCTACATTGAAATACAAGGCATCCACTGAAAAAAAAGAAATAATAAGTATATTTTAAACAACACTGCACTTTAACTGTATTTAATTAAATTACTGCTTCATTTTTGTTGTTTGTGAGTAAGCCCAGCTAGCCCACTTCCTTCCCAGATGCCACATTTAGAAAAATCCTGCCATAATGGATGGGTAGTTTCCCATCATTTTTCCTGCCAGCTTAATTAATATGGGAATCATGTGGGAATGTAGCAATTGATTCCTGTATACTGACAACCCTTTACTCCTAAAGCAAACTAACATCCTGTGTGAGAGATGCAAATACACTATGGAATTGGAGTCAGTTGTCTCACATAAAAACAAACTAGACATCAAACAGGTTGTCGACACACATGCTTCACCTCTCACACAAAATAAGGTCACAGCACATAAACCAATATACGTGGAGGTACTCACTAAAAGCCTACCAAAAGAACATAGACCTCCCAAATGCACACTACCTACACTCACCACTAAGCAAAAAGAAACCACTACACATATCAATACACACACAGACGTGTCTCAACAAATAAGCCCCAAGGGCAAAACACATCAAATGCTTTGATCATAGCCGTCTCCATAGTGAGACACCCAGATATCCCCCTCACCAGACTGGATAAGGAGAAGGTTACTGTCAGCTGCCTATCAGGTGCCAAGATCCAATAAGTCCTGCATACACCCAAGTCACTCATCAACAAGCACTATTATGACTCGGTCATAGTCCATGTTGGAATGAATGACTTGAGACATGCCTCTCTGGACTATAAGAAGAGAGACATGACAGAACTCTCTGATTATGTATCCCAGACAGATATTTCCGTAGGCCTAAGCACTATCCTACCCTCACCCAAGATGATGCTACAATATAAGTAAAAAAAATTATTGACTTCAACAAGTGGATCAGCTTCTGATGGTCAGTCCAGGGGGTCCAGCATCTGTCAGCCTGGAGGATATGGTAGACAGACCTTGCTGTTTTGCAAGAGATGGTGTGCACCTTTCCCCCCAGGTTTTCAGATACTGGCAAAGGTCCTTGGCTCCCCCATAGTGCCTTTTTTAGGGAATGTCAAAACAACAAATTTTCCAGTGTAACAAAGTCTAATTGAGACAAACTCAGGGTTGTGCTGCTTAATTCTAGGAGTTTAAACATGAAACTGCACTCCCTGGAAGCACTTCTCACCTTGGAGGATGCTGACGTATGTGCAGTTGCCAACACATGGTTTAAGGCTGCTGAGTGCACCACAGCCATGCAAGGCTACAGTGCCTTCCACACATTCAGACCTCAAAATGATCACTGTGCACAGTGTATGCAAATCCCCTGTGCAAACACTTAAGCAATACATAAACTCTGTTGTACCTGACCAGATCAAAACCCATTTTTTCTGTAAAAGCAAGCCCAAGTATAAACAGATTATATAACAAGAGTGAGAAACCATTGTCCAAAAGCAAGAGAGATATCACTCTGCAGAGGAAAAGTTCCCTCCTAAGCCTAAACAAGAAAATCAGACATTTTGTAAAGGCTTCGAAAGCAAATTATGAAACTAAAATTGCATCTCTAGTCAATGATCATCATAAGGCATTCTTTAACAACATCCAAAGTCTAAAAGAGAATGTGCAGCTATGTGCTGAACTGGTTCTAGATTGGATCACTCATACTACACTGAAAGATATTACCAACCTGTTAGCTGACAGATTTAGATCAGATTTCCCTCCCATATTCCCACCTACCATATCCCAAAGCATTCCTGATACCAGCCCACTGCATAGTATCTCTAGAGAACGGGTCAACTCTGCGCTAGCCAAGGCCAAAATCATGGCCTCAGTGGGACCAGATAATATCCCAGGATGTTTACTAAACATTCTAAAATAAGACCTAGTGGACCCACTTGGCATTCTGTTTGATCATAGCTTGAAAACTGGCTATGTTTCTGCAGAATAGAGAACAGCAACAGTAATCCCCCTGCACAAAGGGGGGGGGGGTATCAACTGACCCTGGGAACTACAGATCCATAAGTCTAACCAGCCTCATCTGCAAGGCCATGGACAGAATTATCATGGACATTATCAACAAGGACATAGGCAACCTCCAAACTCTGGTCCCAACCCAGTTTGGCTTTGTTAAGTGTAGATCATGCTTATTAAACCTAGTAGACTTGTGTGAAAATGTCACCAAAGCCATGGGTGAAGGCAAGACAGTGCACACAGCCTATCTCAACCTTGTCAAGGATTTTGACACAATTCCCCACTCTGGCATCATTAAGAAACTCTCCCAGATAGGGATTAACTCTTATGTTACTAGATGGGTAGCCATTTGGCTCACTGTCAGAACACATCATGTCAAAATTGATGACTCCACCTCCACCAGTAGACCCGTCACCAGTGGAGTACCACAGGGGAAAGTGCTGGGCCCCTTACTGTTTGGCATCCATTTCTCAGAAGTCCAGGGCAAAGTAGATGGCCTTTGGCTCACCAAGTTTGCTGATGATTGCAAACTGGGAGCATTCATTGAGTCCCCCAGTGATGTCAACATATTGCAAGAATGGCTAACACAAACAAATGACTGTTGCCACAGCCATGATCTTAAAACTAAATAAAAAAAAACACATTATTATTCCATTTAGTAAAACAGAATTTCCTAAAAATTACAATATGGACAGACCCTCCCCCCTGAGTTCCAACCCAGTGGTGCTAGACTTGGGAACAGAGGTTAACAGCAATCTGAACTTTGACTTCCATGTTTCCACAGTGGTAAAGAAAGTCTTCTACATAGTGCACCTCCTAAGGAAGGGCATAGCATTCAGGTCAAGGGATGTTATGACTCCTATTCAACCCTTATCAGATCACTAACAGAGTATAATGCACTCTTTTGCATGTACCTCACTAGTCACCCGCAGCAGCTGCAGAGACCTCAAAGGTTTCTCACTAAGAAAATACAGGAACTCTAAACCATGACCTACATGGACAGGCTGAAAGCCCTGTCACTTTATTCTCTTTCTTTTAGGTTGCTGAGAGGTGACTTATGCCTGGCCTATAGGGCAATCTCTAATCCTGCCCTAATGAAAATGCTGTAGCTACAAGTTATATGGCACAAGAACCACTCACTCTAGGGATCTCAACCTAGCTTGAAATTAACAGAATATGCTGGAGAGACAAATACGTCTCCCATATACTGCCACATCTCAGGAATAGACTTCATATTCATGTGAAACAGAGCTCCTCACTGACCCCATTCAAATACAACCTAGATAATTGGATGGGAGATATCAAATTTGACTATGGGGAGGCTCCCATGTCCCTCATGGACAGGGGTAGCCAGTGTGGATCACAGACCCACTCTGTTCATAAATTCATTCTGCGAACTACCCAAAAAAGAACAAATGGGGATACTTGGGATTAACATGGCTAGGCTTGTAAGGCTCTAGGGTCACTAGCCTAGTATCCTGATATGAACCTATGTAAGTTCTCTAAATAATGCCCCTCAGTTTAAAAGGAATGTTGACTAATGGGTAGAGAACCTTCAATATACAGTCACCCTTACAGAGTCTTTGCTCTTCAAGTCTTTGTGCCACAACATAAGAAACCTGAAATTCTGAACTTAAATTTTTACTGCATGACATTATGTCATGCTACAGTTACATCATGTTTGCTTGTAGTATTAATCCTAGAAAAAGTTCAGCGACGTTATCACCTCAACATTCCCAGAAATGTTGTGTCATCCTTGGGAGCTTGCTTCTGCTGGTACTTCATTAGTTATGATCCACAAAATGCTTGCAACAGCTCACCATCAAGACTACAGATTATTGCAATACCTTGTAGTCAGTGTGCCAGTAAAAATAACTTAAAATACTAATGTACAGACCATGCAGTTTTACTTATTATCCACTGTTGTTGTGTTTCCATCCAAGATTATTCTGGGGATATAAACAGAGGAACTGCTTAGCCTCTTTACATTAAAAGCACACCTTTGTCAATAACTATCAAAAACTGGAGACACTATCCAGCATCATGGCAAAGAAGGATAATGACCTAACTGCAACCCAGGCATTGTGGGTTCAATTGGTGGCTCATGTGTCTAAGGTGCTGGCAGAGATGGACGGGTGTGCCTATCCTACGGGGGCAGGATGTTCATCAAAGCATTACCTGTGGATAGCTGTAGTCCACAGAGTGGAGTAGCTAATGAGTGAGCACAGGTAAGCAGGGTAATAAGGACAGGTCATTACAGCCCCCCCCCCCCACAAACACACAGCAGTGTGCAAAAAATATAACTTACTTGTTTCTTTACAATATTTGCCAAAATACATAAGTGCAACCTTTTGTTTTGGAGTCAATGCGTACTGTAACCACTGGTCACTTTGATTTGTTTATCACCCCTAAGTCATGGACAGCTGGCTGCGAATGATGAGACAGCAAGAGTACAGCAGTTTTCTCTTTTGCAGAAAGTTACAGGTCATAGTCCAACACACATATAAAACAGCACTTAGTACTTTATATTTCTGATACATGTCCTGGAGCAAAAAAGTTAAATGTGTACTAGCGCACACACACACACACACACACACACACACGCGCGCGCGCGCGTGCGCACACACAAATACGCACACACACATGTATGCGTGTACATGCACAGCAGCAAACAAACACACCCATCCATTAGAGACATATCTGTACACATGTGAATGCATACACACAAATTAATGCAGACAGCATACACATTGATGCCAGGCTCAAGAACAGTCATGTTAGTCCGTGAAAATACCTATGGTACAAAACATAAATCTCCTGGTCTTCTGCCTGTGCAGTGCTTAAAAGGTAATATGTGTGTGACCAATAAAAGCTAAATTTTTTACTTATCCTTTGTTGACCAGGTTAGTCCTACTATGTTAGAGCCCTTTCTTTAGAGTGACCTAAGGTGATATTTCTACAGCTAGAAAAAATTTAGCTGGGGCATGAGGGAACTTCTTCAGTTCTTTTCA
>NC_056744.1:675123311-675273311 GCF_019279795.1 Protopterus annectens | reverse complement strand
AGCCCTAAACTCTCTCCAAATGCTTAAGGATCTTTATGTTATCCTTTTGGTTCCATGAAAAGAATCTGTAATAGAACCAATCAACACAGAGAACACTGATCACAAACGTGATCACTGAAATAGCAGTTAAATTCAGAGCTCATTCTGACATTTCTCAAGTATTTTGTTTGGGGGGTTTCACTCCTAGCATCCTCAAAATGGAGTGTGCGTGCCACAAACAGCCCTGCTAATTGCTTATACTATTTACAAGATCACTGTATATAAAGGCAAGAAAAATTATCCAAGGTGGTTAAAAATTGTTTGTAGTACAAAGTTCACAGTACTTACTGTTTTGCTTTGTACAACTTACTTTTCAGCTTTTTTGGTATTCTTCTGTCATACACTACCCCTGACACTGAGCCAGTTGGATGAAGCCCCCTCAGATTCTAGCTTCAACCTGGTTATTCAGACTTCTCTTCTACTCAGCTACCCTTTCTGAGATACTTGAAGCTGTTAACCTGTTTTACTCTTTTCCCTTCTGTCTCAATTATAAGCCTCTTATGACTTCCCCAATTTGCTGTCATTTCAACTACCTTATCAGTACACACTTTCATCTCATGTGCCTTCAGTTTTGCATTCCATTCCCATATCTTTTGCTGAAGTTGTTGTTTACAATCTGCCTGTAATGCCACATTATCTGAATGCAACAACTTTGTTGATCTGCCTCCTCCAACCTGTTTGCTAATGTAGTCCATCACCAGTATGAAGAGTGGTGGGCTTAGTGCTAAACCCTGATGTACATCCACTACCACTGGGAACCCCTCTGTGAGCCAAACACTGTCCATACTTGTTGCATCAGATCCTTGTACATAGCATGCACTAATTCTACAAATGTGTCTAGGACTTAGAACCATCAAAGAGCTGTCCAAATCAGCTTCTTGGGACTTTGCCATGTGCTTTCTCCATGTCAAGGAGTGCCCAGCTGGAGTTATTCCGCATCTATAGCTTCTTCTCAACTGTCTGTTTTGCTGCAAATATCCAGTTGGGTGTGCTGTATCCTGATCTGAGTCTCATCTCTTCATATCCTATTGCCTTCCTTGTACCTTTCTCTCTGTTTTATATGTCATCTTTGCTAATTACTGTCCTAATCTGACAATGCTGTGCCTATTTTAACAGGATAATTCTTGGAAAATACTATCAAGTGGAAATCAAGTCCACTGTTGTCAGAAGAAGTAACATTTCCTTGACAATAAATGCGATGAATCCACTTTGTATTGTCTCCAGTGCAGTTAATGGAGTAACTTGATTGTTTCACAATTACTCTGATTACATATAGATGTAGCACATGAGATATAGTTATTTAAGATGGTGCATTTATAGTAATACTTGACTTCGACATATGAGTCAATGATTGCAAGCCATTTTCTCTTTACACAAAGAAAATATTCTGAATATTATTCAAATAAACTATCACTTTAACATGACTAGAACTAGACCTTTATAGAAACAAAATTCTTGCCAGATTTGAAATTGTTATCCACTCTGCAGTAAAGATTTACAAAATTAGGACAGCTTAGGAAGATTCTGAATCAAAATTACTTCATAAGTGTTCCTATTACTGTAGTATAGTGGCTATAGTTGAAAATGTGGTTTCATAGTCTCACACCGTTCATTGATAACTCTTATAAGAGAAAAATGTAAGGAAAATATCTGACATTTTGTGCTTAAATTAAGTTTTGATTGCTGCAGAGAAGGGCTTGCATTACTGTACAGTAGAACATAAGTGTAAGAGTACTTATGGCTGAGCATATGACCTTATCCAGTATGGCAGTTGCAGAATTTCCTCTGTTTGAATGGTTGCTTAAAAATAACATACAGGACATAAGACTGCTGTGTCAGTCACTTTCAACATGCACGGTTAAAGAGACATGAGTCTGCATGCAGTAACTTTTTGTGTTATTCACACCAGTTGTCCTCACTTGATTTTCAGTGATTTAATTTCTTGCATTTCTAAGAACTTGTAATGGCTTATGCCACTAGATATATTATGTTATGTGACTGCAACTGCAATATGCTTTGTTAACGCACTCATGGACTCTTTTTCTTATTAAATCATGTACACTTTGCATTTCTATAATACTGTTTTTTAAAACCCAGAAAGTCCAGTATTTCTCATTATGGTTTTGAATCCCAAATAAGAACTAACGTAATCCATCTTGGGGCAGAGGGTGTTTTCCTGGTCTGTCTGAGCTGGGAAGTACACCAGAGGGGCTCAAAGTGAAGTTGTTTATTAGCCAGAGGCTCAGGATTTAGATTTCACTTTCATTTTTGCTTATATAAATTAGGTGCATTTGTGCAGCTCTGTGCTCATTTCCACAAAGCTCCACAAACCTTGATGGTTCCACTAAATCTGGCACCATCTAGGCAAAAATAAGTTCTTAAACTGAAATATTGCACGTTTTTCACTATTTAAATTATCATTGCTTGTATTTTGCTATTTTCTGTGCATTTAAAGTGTATTTTTGCTATAAATAGCCTTTTCTCTTTACTGAGTGGTACTTGAACTATTTGTCTGTTTCTTGCCTTGTAGAGGGGTGATTTAGCTACAGAGTAAGTTGTTTGTTGTTGCATTGTACTTGAGGGTCTTTTTTTTTTTTTGCTGTGCTTTTTCATTAATAGGACTTAGGTCATCCATCTTGTGCAGAAGGTATTTGCCTGGTCTGTCTTAACCTGGAAGCACTCCAGTGGGGCTCCAAATATAGTTGTTTATTGGACAGATGGCTCAAGAGTTAGATTAGATTTCACTTTTATTCCCGCTTCTATACATTAGGTATGTTTGCACAGAGCTGCTTGCCATGCAGCAGTGGTTGGCAGTGCACTGCACACGATGCAAGCATCAGTCAATTTACCTATAAAACTCGTGCTAGGACTGTAACCAGCAATTTAGTGATGCATTGCTAGGATTTAAGCTCAGACCATCTAGCCTGTGCATCAGATGTAACTAATACCATATCCTAGCACTATTCAGCTCTAATCACTAACCCTAGAGGTCACCTTAGGAGACATCTGTAAACCTCATTCTTAAACCCTAATAGCCCCCCAATACATGTCCGAACAACATGGATATGCAATTCCTAATATCTCTGCAATCTGCTTGGTAGATATAGGCATCCTGAGACAATGTAGTAATTGTCTCGTGTTCACAGACAACATTTTAATCCTTAAAGAAACCAACATAGTATGCAAGAGATGTAAATACACAATTTTCTTAGTGGCACAAGTTTTGTTTACAAACAAGGCTGTCAAGAACACATACACTACATTCAGCACATATTGTGTCTACACACATAGACCATCTCATTGTGAGATACTAAAAAGCAATTTCCATAAACCTCAAAGACCTCTAAGCCTGCAAACGACATCACCTATACTCAGCAATCTGTAAAACCAACACCAGACCACACATAAGCCTACACCATTGGTCCCATGAAAACAAAGCCCATAAGGCAAGCAAACAATTTATTCAGGACTCTTATCATATTGGTCATCACTGTATGAGATACATACGGCCCACTCACCAGACTAGACAAGGAGATGATTATGGTCATTTGCTTATCTGTAGCTAGGGAAAGCCAAGCTACATGTGCAGTGAAGTTACTGCACTCCAGGTGCCAGCATGATTCTGTCATAGTCCATGTGGGTGTAAATGACCTGAGATGTACCTCTCTGAACTATATAAAGCAAGCCTTTTGGACCAATCTCACACCGGTATGTGCCTTGCATTGAGCACCATTCTACCTTCACCAAGGAAGATGCTATATTGTGAACAAAAAAAAAGATTGACTTTTAACAATTGGCTTAGTTTCTGGTGTTAATCCTGAGGGATTCAATCTCTGTCATCCTGGGAGGACATTGTCTACAGAAAGATGGCCTGCACCTGCCCCTCCCCTCCCATATTAAAAACATTATCCAACCCCCTAGAGCCCTTTTTAGTCAGTGCTAAAGTGATAAACTACCAGCATAGTGAATAAAACTGAAAGGAACCTAAATATGTTACTGTTGAATTATCCTTAACAAGAAACTCCATACCCTATAACCTCTGGTCACTCTGGAAAATATAGACATCTGTGTCATTGCTGATACTTGCTTTAAAGCCACAGAAAGTTCTCCAGTAGTGCAATGCTACCATGCCTTCCTCACATTTAGACCATCAGCTGCACAGACAGGTACTAAAGGTGGAGGTGTCTTTATCTACTTTAACAGGTATACCTCAAGAACAGGATGATAGCCAGAAGATTCTCCATGTGCATATCACCTTGTTTTGAGTCCCTTACCATATCTTTGCAAGCTTATAGGTCATCATCTGTGTCACAGGAACCCCACAGCTCATATCTAGACTTACTGGAGACACTCTCCATCCAACCAAACACTGTAGTTGTTGGAGACTTTTACTATCCCACAGTAGACTGGGAAACATATACTGCCTCCTACTTACAGACAGAATGTTTCCTGGCAGTCTAATTCGAAATGAATAGCTGCTTGTTAAACACAGCAAAACTTGTTACATTTTGGGACTATTCTAAAGCAAACTACATTCTATTAACTGACAGTTTATCAAAATTCAATGTCCTGCCCAATCCAGAGAGTTCACAAAAACCTATACAGAATTATTCACATAAGTACTGTACAAACATGTAAAGGTTGCATAGAGGCTGCAATACCTACCAAAAGGAAGCCCAAAACAAACCCAAAAAACAAACCACACCGATGGAATCCTAATCTTAATAGGGTATATAACAAAAGGAAAAAAGTCATGGCCAGAGTCAGAAAGAGCAACTCTCAAAATGACAAGTGCTCACTAATTAAACTAAACAGGAAATTAAGAAGACTAATTAAATCCAATAAAGCTAATAGTGAGGTCAATATAGCTTCTCAGGGTAATACAGGCACAAAACATTTTACAGCTGTGTCCAAAACCTCAAAGGTAACACACAACAATGTGCAGAATTGTTAGTATATGGTACCACCTTCACTGAGCAGAATGACATAGTGAATTTGCTGGCCGAAAAATTCAGCTCAAACTTTACACCTCATCCCCCTGCAACCCCTTGTGAAAATTCTACCCGAATAACCTCCCTAACTATCAACAGGAAGCTGGTCATAGTGGCACTGACTAAGGCTAAAAGCACAGCCTCAGTGGGGCCCTAGAATATCGCGCGTTGTCTCTCAAATAGCCTGAAATGTGACCTGTCATGATCACTTAAGTCACTTTACAACTACAACCTCAAAACAATCTACATACCAAGCAGATGAAGGCTGGCAACAGCTATTCCCTTCACAAGGATGGACCATCAACTGACCTCAGGAACTACAGACCTATTATCCTGACTAGTGTAATATGCAAAGCCGTGGAACAAATTATCATGGAAATTATCAAAAAGGACTTTGGCAGCCTACAGACACTGAACAAATCCCACTTTGGTTTTGTCAAAGGAAGGCCATACCTACTTAATCTGGTAGAATTCTTTGAGAATGTAACCAAGGCAATGGATGAAGGGAGAATCATACACACTGCCTACCTAGACCTTGCTAACGTGTTTGACACAATGTACCACTCAAGTATTGTGGATAAACTCACCAAACTAGGCATAAATCTCTATGTAACTCACTGAACTGCTAACAGATTCACAGATAGATCCCAGGAAGTGAGGATTGGTGAGACACCCTCCACCAAGAGGCATATCATCAGTGGAGTACCACATGGCTCTATGCTGGGCCCACTCCTGTTTGGCATCTGCTTCTCAGAGGTTATGCCTAAAATCAAGAGCCTCTGGCTTGCCAAGTTTGTAGATGACTGCAAGTTGGTACTTAATATAAATTCCCCCCATGACAATAACATACTGTAAGAGGGTCTGACACAAACAAATTACTGGTGCTAAAGCCCCAGATTAAAACTGACTACAAAAATGCACTATACTTCCTTTGGGGAAAACTTCCACCCAGGCAAATTATTCAATTGATAAGTTTCATATACAGTTTTTTTTTTCATTTAAGTTATTCACTTTACAATATTGACATATATCTATTGGTACAATATTCTTAAATGATAGATTACAGCAATCATCTTTTGTATCCATTTTTATAGCTCATTTAAGCTGTTCATTTTCAGAATATTGACATTTTGTCTATCAATCAATCCATCTATGTATGGATCTATGTATGTATGTATGTATGTATCTATCTATCTATCTATCTATCTATCTATCTATCTATCTATCTATCTATCTTTCTCAAAAAACAGAGTTGCTGCTATTGAACAGGTTGATGAGAGGATTTTTTCATCAGAATTGCTTTTGTGACAACATAGAAATAAACTCCTAAACTCCAGATATGCCGTACATGTATAATTTTGTTAATTATCTCCTCATTGCTCAGATTGTGCTGTGTATAATCACAAGGTGACACTTTTAAAGCTCATTAAGGAGCACACATTATCAGAATGAGGAAAGCATTCACAAATGTGTAATTCTGTAATAATTGCTGCCTTCCACTAACAGTGTATAACTAATTCTTTGCTATATTTGTTGTGAGAGAGTTTCCTGGGTGAGAACAGAATTAAGTACCTTTATGTGCTCTGTATATATATATATATATATATATATATATATATATATATATATATATATATATATATACAAAAATACAGTGCATATGTCTTCCTAGTTTAACACAGAGTAGAATCATCTGATAACATAATAAAAGTAAAAAAAAGTCAAAAGTAACTTTTTTGTCATTAAGATCTACACAAGTGTAGATTAAATGAGATTCCATGCAATCAGCTCATCATGGGACAGACAAAAAATAAATCACATACATAGAAAGACATAATTTAAAACAGTATATAATAATACTTCCACCATCTTATAAATCAAATCTATGTTTAAGTATATAACTACATATATTCCTAGAAACACACAATTATTAAGATACTAAAAATACACATGTAGCAGCAAAGTCCAAGTAATAGTATTGCACATGAACCACGTACAACATTATGGGTGAACTAGCACATATCAGTAGCAGCTGAAGAAAAAAAATATTGCACCAGAGTTAGTAGTATAAATTATAAATGTTGGCTGGGCTTATTAAATAATAAATAAAATAATATTGCACAGTGAATGGGAAGTCCGAATTTCCTGACCTGTCAGTGATCAGACCTAATGTTGGAATTAAGAAGTCTGATTACCTTCAGATAAAAATTGTTTTTGAATCTAGTTATCCTGCATCGAATACTGCAGTATCTTTTACCCAATGACAGGCTCATAAACAGACTGTTTGCAAGATGAGTTGTAGCATTTAGTATTTTGGTGGCCCTCTTTAGGCTCCTTGATGTATAAAGATCCTGGATTGTGAGCAGACTAATGCCAGTTATCCTCTTGGCAACTCTCACCACTCTCTGCAGTGATTTCTTATCTGTGACTGAACAGCTCTCATGTCATACCAAAAAAATGGATGTTAGGATGCTTTCATTTGCTGATCTGTAGAAGGTAAAAAGTGCTGACAATGGTAGTTTCACCTTTTTGAGTCTTCACAAAAAAGTGGAGACGTTGGTGTGCTTTTTTCACTATGTGGCAGGTGTTCCCTGACCAAGATAGACCATCAGAGATATGAACTCAGAGGAATTTAGTATCGCATACCCTTTCCACTGTCTCGCCATTGATCAGGAGCAGTGTATGGGGTTTTGCCTCTTCCTGTAGTCTATGATGATCTCTTTTGTTTTACTTACATTCAGGTCAAGGTTGTTTCTTGCATACAAGGCAATCAGTGTGTTAACATCTTCTCTGTATGTACTCTCTTCCTCTCTCCTGATGAGACCCATGACTGTGGTGTCATCAGCAAACTTAGTGATATGATTTGTACTGAAGTTTGCTGTGCAGTCATGGATAGTAAACAATAGGGGTTTGAGAACACACCCCTGAGGAACAACTGTGCTGAGTGTTATGCTCCTAGAGGTATTCTTGCCCACACAAACCTTCTGTGGCCTGTTAATCAAAAAGTCCAGGATCCAGTTGCAGAGGTGTTTACTGATGCCCAGATGTACAAGCTTATTGATCAATTGCATAGGGACAACTGTGTTAAATGCTGAGCTAAGGTTGATGAATAGCATTCTTGCATAGCTGTCCTTCCTCTCCAGATGCTCAAGAGCAAGATGCAATGCGACTGCTATTGCATCAGCCATGGATCTGTTTTCTCTGTAGGCAAACTGCAGTGGATCAAAACTTGATGGTAATTCTGCAGACAGGTGTTTCTTGACTAGCCTCTCAAAACATTTCATAATTGTGGATATTAGTGCAACAAACCTGAAGTCGTTCAAGCTTGAATGTGAGGCTTTTTTGGGTAGAGGGATGATATTTGTTACTTTGTAATATGAAGGGACCTTTGCTAGGCCCAGTGAGGTGTTAAATATATCCATGAATAATGTACATAGTTGGTCTGGACAGCCCTTTAACACCTTACCCAAGATATTATCTGGACCAGCTGCTTTTCTGGGATTGACTTTCTGTAGCTTCATTTTTACTTCCATTGGGCTAAGGGTGAGTACTGCATTATACTGCTCTGTGTGTAACCTTTGCACAGTTGTGGTGTTCCTCTCCTCAAATCTTCCAAAAAAGGTATTCAGCCTGTCTAGGAAGTCAGTGTTATCATCACATTGTGCAGCTCTCGTCTTATAGTCTGTAATTTGTTGTATACCCTGCCACAACCACCTGGTATCAAGTCTTCAAAGTGATTTAGTAACTTTCTCCTGTATTCCGTCTTAGCATCTTTTATGCCTTTCTTCAGGTTTGCCTTTGCCACACTTAAGGTTTCCCCGTCATTTGCCCTGAATGCTGAATTTCATGCCTTCAGAAGATCATAGACCTTATTTGCAAGCCATGGATTTTGGTTAGCTCTTGTGCTGATGCCCGTGATCTCTGTGACATCATCAATGCATTTTATGATGTAAGCCATCATTGCTTTAGTATATTCATCTAGGTCAATATGCTGGTCTATTGTGGCTGCCTCCTTGAAAATGCTCCAGTTAGTACACTCTAAACAATCCTAGAGAGCTGATAATGCTCCCTCAGGACATACCCTGATGTGTTTTAACATGAGTTTCTCCCTGACCAGAGCTAGTTTGTAAGGATCTACATCACGTTGTCAAACTTTTAAAAGTTGGAACGTCATATGGTTGACACCATATGATTGAACTTTTAAAAGTTCGAACATTTCAACAGAAATCTCCGTACAGTGTGGAATGGGAAGATTTCCCTTTTCTGCAATGTAGTGCGATGTCGGAGTTGGTATATTTAAAGAGCCTCCCTCTTAAACCATGGGTGGTGCATGGGGGTTTGCCCCCCCTGCTTAAACTGTTCAGGTAGGTTTTTTCTTTGGTTTATTTTTTTATTTTTTATTACATTTTCGAACTTTTAAAAGTTTGATCATATGGTATTGACCATATGACATTCGAACTTTTAAAAGTTCGATTATGTAATATAGATGCAGTTTATAAGCAGGCACCAGCATGATAGAAAGATGAACCGAGCCACCAAGGTGTTGATACCACACTGCTTTGTAGGCTTACTTTATATTGGTGTACACTTTATCCAGGGTACTCCTACCCTTTGTTGGGAAGTTTACATGCTGGTAGTAATGGAGGAGTATTGACTTTAGATCAACCTTATTAAAATCACCAGCTATCAAATGAGCAAACTCAGAGTGCTTATCCTGCATGTCACAGGTAGACTGGTACAATTTTGTGAGTGCCTCATTTGTGTTAGCAGTAGGTGGGATATACACTACTGTTACACATATTCCATTTAACTCTCTAGGAATGTAAAAAGATTTACATTTTATAGACAGAAATTCCAGATTCTCAAAGCAGTGAGACATAATGACCACACAGTTACGACACCATCTGTTATTAGCACAAATGCAGAGTCCTCCTCCCCTAGCCCTTCCACACAGTGCGTGGCTACTGTCTGCATGCTACAGTGTGAAACTCTAAATTAACCACATTATTACTGATACTTCTGTATGGAAGAAATAATAATAATAAAAATATGTTCACAGCCAAAGTTTTGGCACTAAGACTGCATATTTCAAGAGGAGTAGCATATGTGCTGCAAATGTCTATGATATCTCTTTATTTTGTATCAGTGTAGCAGCTATAACATGCAATTCACACCTTTTTTTACTCTGAAATATTCTATAGATATGCTGTCAAATGAGAAAATAACGCTTCTCTGCAACTTAATGTAGACACCAAGTGTCATTGAGAAACTGTGACATTCACGCTTGGTAGCTTTCTGGCTATTCTTCATGCATCCTGAAACTAAACTTTATGTTGTTTTTTTTTTCAGACGATTACCCAGCTAGAACTTTTTGGGGATATGTCAACTCCTCCTGATATCACCTCACCACCCGTAAGTACTACATACTAGGGCTACAAAAACATATTCATTACTTGTTTAGACATTATTGGACTATGTCAATGTTACCAATACCGCAGTTTAAGAAGATGAGTCAATTGGTGATGGTAGGCAATGAAGATGTAATCATAGAACCAACAAATAATCAAATGTTTCATATTGGAAAAGGAAGAGTAAACATGGCAAAATCTTTAAAGTTAAGCGCTTTCTTTATTTGTATTACAAAGAGCTTCTTCGGCACCACAGTTTGTAACTATCACATCAATCCTCTGCATAAAGCATATGTAAGTACACAGATTTTTTTGTAAGTTTCAGCTCAGTTATATTTATCGTTTGCACCTATAATCTTAAATTAAGCAAGCGATTTATCAAAACGTCATAAAATGGTTAAACCTAAATGTATGCAGTTTTCTTTGGCGCAACTGCATAAGTAATAACGATAAGCCTAAAATATGATATTGAATATCAATAAAACGTCTTTTAAAAGCATATAAAGAAACAAAGCCTGTGAATCGTAATGATTCTAAAGCTTTGCAGAGACACTGTTTTGAGGTGTGTTGGCATTTACTATAAACACATTTGCACATACACCTGAATAATATCCTAATTGTGAGATTTTCCATTTGCATTTGTGCAGTACTTGTTTTAGAAGCAGTAATTTTGTGTTTATTTTTAGTTCTGTATCCATATTTACACAGGTAATGCATCGGCTGAATAGGAAGCCACTGCACCGTGATTACAAGAAAACATTTTAAACTGAACATAACCATTTTATAAAATTGTGTGTTTCAAGCATTGAATAGTATTTAACTGTGTATTGCAATCAGTCAGTTGTGACTGCTCCATCAATCAAGTTTGTGTTTTGAGTAGACTGCATTCTAGTCACACAACTGACAGATTAGTGAAAATGGTCCATAATAATTATAAACACAAGGCATGTGTAATGCTGCATAAATCAATGCTTATTTTTACCATTTTGTTTAGAAGCCTTTTGTAATTTGAATATGAATTCTGATTGCACCCACATATGCATTATTTCCTACTTTGGCAACCTCCTTGTGTTTTGCTTTAACATATACCATATGGTAGTCAAAGCAGTAGTTAATATCTTTACTGATTATTCGTTATAGTGTATTGCTTCTATACGAAACTTGCCAGCATTTTAGCTTATATCAAATCTATAATATATCTCTGAATCTACTAACAGCAAAGAATAACAGATCTATTCTTCAGATATTCTCATATTACAGAAGTTTTAAGTTCTAAGTATTTGACTATGATTACTTGATAAAACTGTGTGTCAAGAACAAAGTATTGATATTGAGAGCTGCTAAAGATAAAACAAAATTAAATTAGAGAATCTAAAGCTTTATTTGAACATAAGTAACTTGACATCTGAACGTCTTATTTCAGAAATCTTAACAAAGCTACACAAATCATGTTTTGTGTGTGTGTGTGTGTGTGTGTGTGTGTGTGTGTGTGTGTGTGTGTGTGTGTGTGTGTGTGTGTGTGTGTAAAATACCAGTTTGCTACAGTTTTCTTGCGCCTTATATTTCTTAATTTATTATTCCTTTGCTAGGTGTCTATGGCTGCACCTATTCTACTGGCTAGAAATTTCTTAAGCTAGCAACATCCAAAACTATGCATTTGCTGGAAGTATGTGTGTGAACATTAGGTTATCAAACAAATTTGGCTTGTCACTACAGTGGAACTTAACTGGTCAACTTCTTTCATTTTCCAGGCATGTTTCTGATATAGTTTCAATATTTTGTGTTTTATTTCCTAAAAATTAGTGATTTTGTGACAAAACTGAGATGACTGTAAGAACTAAATGTGTATGACAAAATAATTACAAACTTTATTTTCTTCACAATTAGTTAATTGTTTAACATACTCAGTGCCTTTCCCAGCTCTAGAGAAACAGTCCATTATTTAATACCTAACAATGATTACATGATTTTTACATTTTGTTTATTATTATTATTATTATTAGCTATGAGATATGGTGGTGGTGCTGTGGTAGCGTTGTCGCCTCACAGTAAGACGCTGTCTGGTTCGATTCTCAGCTAGAGCATCTTCTGCGTGGAGACATGCGTGAATAGGCATACCTTCGTTGAAGGTTGTGCGTCAGGGCTGGCGACTCAGCACGTGAAAATCAACTGCCAATCATTAGCGGACCGGAGTTCCGCTGTGCCTACCCCTAACCGGGAAAAGCCGAAAGACACAACAACATTATTATTAGCTATGACTACTACTCTTGAGGTACATGGTTAAGAATCGGTACTTGTTCGGCATTAGAACCTTGCCTGTCAATAGAAAATTATACTTGTGTAGGGCTGCTATTAGTATTTCATATCAGAAAATTCGCATGTTTTATATTTTGTCCCAGTCCCCTTCAATAAACACACACCACACCGAATGACATTTGACGACCTTTATTAAACTTCCAAAACATAGCTTTGATAACCAATATTTATTAATTACAACTGAACTTAGTATAGCTGATTTTAATCACAGCATAAACATCCATGTAATGTTAATCAGGACAGCGTGACCTTACTCATCCTGACCCAGTAACCAGCGTCCATACCTCCAAATAAGTCAGGACAGCATGACCTTACTCATACTGACCTAGTAAGCAGTGTCCATACCTCCACTGACTTACTTTACTTATGAAGCAACCTCCAACAACTCACTTCATATACCACTTATTGAATTACACCTCCAACCAGATAAGCAGCATGCTTACCTCCGCTTGCTTATATTTAGCACTTATTGAATGAACCATCCAAACTAATAAGCAGCATCCTTACCTCTGCTTGCTTATTTATTTATCAAGCAGCCTCCAGCTGCTGACTTTCTTTTCCCAACTCATTATTCCAAACATCCAGCGCCAGACGGGGAACAGAAGAGGGCAAGCCTGTCCCTCTTCTCTGCTCACCAGCCTGACCAGGCTATTTCCCCCTCCCTTCTACCAAATTTTTCAACCACCTGACCACCCCTAAAAGGAGGGGTTAAACCAAACATTATTCGATGTACCCATCATCTGTAAACCAATAAAATCCCTGTCATCAACCCCAAAAGTCCTCTCATATAAGTACTGAAAGCCACCAATTGACTAATCTAGTAAAAAAAAACTAAAGAAGGGCTACATCTGCAAAGAAACACAAATACAATGCCTTGCTTAATCCCCTTGTGCAGACAAAGCACCCAAATCCTGAATTATCCCCTGAGAACCCCCGCACACCTGTAATGCTTCCTGATACCTGCCTACCCCAAAACAGTGTAATTCAAAATTGCCATAATGAACCCAAATAAAGTAGGATTACTGATTACCCCACTGTGCCACACCAGCCACCAAAGCATCCACTAAAACAGAATTCATTACCTTTCAACTCCACTTTCTTCATACCATTAGCCATTGCTTGCTCTGCTAACTACCCTCTGTGACCTCATTGCACACCACTCTTGTGACCAGGATGTCTTCTGCGACTGATATAGTCAGAACAGCAGGATCAACCACCCCACCAAATCCATCAGCTTTCAAATCCACTTCCTTCAGGGCCCAACTGCTTCCACCTGCAATGGGAAGAACACTGTAAATTCTCTGCAAACCAAATCAACTTTCTTAATGAAATAAAAAATAAAATAAATAATAAAATAAATGACATCAGGCAATGTCAAAACGCATTTCACTCCTGAACTGCTCCTGCTACACTGCCCTGCCTCTCCTACCTCAACCTGACACCACCATACCCCCATCAAGTCCTTTCACAGCCTGAGCAAGAACATACAACAGATTCAATGACCCTCATTAAAACATGGAAAGTAAAGTGAGATACCAACTGGAAATGTTGCAACTAATCACTGTAGAGAAGCGATAACTTAAATTCAATATACATATACCTTACCTGGGTCACGTCTTGATTTCCATTTAACACCTATACAGCACAGTATAGGCAAAGTAAACATATCTTAACAGTCTGTAAATCATTTACGTAATTAACACTGCAAGAATATCCCTCCAAGATCACTGAAGCAACTGGTAATCAGGCTGTTTAGATCACAGATGCCGTGTACATTAGAGGAAACAAATATTAATGCTCTGTCTCTGCAATTTAAGCTAAGCCATTGCAGTGTGTATGACAGCAGGTTATGTGGACTGTAATAGTTCCCAATTCCCACAACTAGACTGAATGACATGAACAACAAGCATGTAGCAGCAGCACTACCATCCATGTAGAAGCCACCATCTTCCCAATCTCACCAGGACTCCAGGCACACTGATATAGTCAAAACAATATATGTAGTCACTAACTATAACTGCCTACCACCCAGAAACTACCTATCCTCCCATTTCTGCTGCCCGTAATCTGCAACTTTAACAGCAATGTTAAAGAACTTACTGTGCTCTCCTGTCAACGTTTACCTCCCACTCAACCTCTTGAAAATTATACCACTACTGGGCCTTAGCCAAGTCCGGTAATTGCAAATAGCAGTAAGCCTGAGTGCAGGCGGTACCTCCCCCACAACCCAAAGCAACACCCCCCCACCCACCTTGTAATGTTCTGCCAAATGCCTAATCTAATCCTACAACCTCACCTTTGTAGCCTAATCTAATTTTTAACAGTACTAAACTCACAAAGCAGCACCGCCACCAAAGACCCCCTCCGCAAACAGCTAATCCTTTTCTTTGCAACTTCTGCCAGCCCTTGATGCCAACCAAACTACAACTAAATCGTTAAGATCCTTCCTTACAACTTTCTTCCTTCATGTTGGCCTGCAATCTCAAAATACCCCTATCCCCAAATTTGCTGTTGGCTCTGTAATTATCTGCAAATCCCCTGAAACAACCCTATCTGCATGCTCACACACCCTACAATTAACTACTAAACACCAGTCTACCACAATCTCCATTCAGTATGCACCAACCAATTAAGCCTTATCCAATGACACTCGATAAAGAGAAAACCATCAACCCACCAAGCAATCCAGTTGAACTGCCTGACATACGAAAGTCTGGACTGAGAGCTACCATACATTCATTAATCCATCCTCGTCCCTAGCTTTCACCAACAGTGCTAACTGTAAAAGCATCAAAGCCCACAGTGACAGCACTCCTCATCTTGTTAATTGAAAGAAAGCAGTCAGTACAATGCATAATGTAACTATTCCATACCTTTATGCAGTACCAGAGATTATGAAGCCTGCATGGCATCATGATAAAGGAGAGACTTTACCTAACATAACACCCCATGACATTACCAAACCCACAACAGGTTTCAGAATATATCACACTGTAATCATTCCTACCCAACTTAAAATGTAAACAAAAGGCCTATCTATCCATGAAACAGTGCTGTTTTAGTCCACCAAACTTGTTGCATCAATAGGAATCCACAGAAGGATAGTAGTTCGGAACCATCTGTCTATCATCCCAATTAAAGACTCTGCACCATCCCCACTCTCCTAATGAGCATGTAGCCTGAGGTTGAAGGGCACCCCAACCCTAGCCATTTCAAACCCAAAGCCAAGGATATTCTGCGACAATCTGTATCATCACATGTTATGAATTTTGGAATGGGTGCAAAGTCTGCACAATGCTTAAATTAGTTTCTAAATTCAAACTATAACAATTTGCCAAAAAAACCCTGATTGTATTGAAACAGACTAAAACCATGCTGCTAAGTTACAGCTGTTATGTAGTGTCTAGATAAATGGCATGGCCTACCCCCCTTTCCTCCACACAAAGCACTTGGAGGCAGAGGCAGTCTGCATTGCACTACCCAAGACCTCTCCAAATTAACACCTCATACTGCCATGCCTTTGTTGAAGGTTGGGCATCGGGCTGGCACCACAGCACCATAAAAATCGACTGCCAATCATTAGCTGACCAGAGTTCCACTGTGGTGACCCCTAATTGGGAAAACCCTAAAGAAAAACAACTACCACCACCATGTTACTCAACACATACCCTGAAATGCTGGAGCTAGCCCCATATAAACCATCCCAATACTACAATAACTAAGTGTTCAAATAACTGCACCTCCTGAACACTTCAGACACTGCTTGAATCTCTCTGCCATAAAGTACTGACCTTACATGAAAACATCAAGGTATTATGTCTGATCACTTCAATATTGTATGTATTCTGTATTAACTATACTATTACCTTGAATTTTGTAGCACACTGTATTTATTTAAGGAGCTTTTCTCCCCAGGCCTCCACTGAAAAAGAACATGTCCAGTCAGACTTTTGATAATCAAATGTAAAATAAATCAAATAAATAAGTTCTCCTACCAGGTTGCATCCACAAGTATACTAAAATTTTGAGAGCAGAACGTGTTGTCATAATTTGCCGTAAGGCCACAGTATTATGAAAACGAACTAAAACTATGAGGCAATCTCTGCATTTTCCGTGAAATATGCCCACTTGAGAGGCATGCTGCCACCCCAGATTTGTCACAAGGACCGTAACTAGTCCCCGAGCCATACTACTCAATCATCTAGAGCGAGAAATCTCAACAAAGTCATACATAAAACTGGAACAATGTGCTAACAGGGATCACTTTCAGATATTGCTACTACAAACCTAAAAGCTTGGTTTTGCGTTAGCATAAATTTCCTGACAAGTATGAAGTCCAAAAGCTCTTTTCTTTATATAATGACAGCTGCCAGGTTCTGATCCTGGGACCCTATCCACTACAGCATAGTATTTTAGCACGCTAGGCCACGTAGTTCTTCTGCAAATGTATATCATTTTTATCATTTCAATGCTAAAGAGTTGCCACTAATTTCCCAGAAAACTACCATGTTATGAAACAAATCAAGAATGAGGCAAAATCCATATGTTCTGCAAAAGCCGACAAACAATCTTTTTTTTTTTAACTCGTCTATTTATAGGTTAAGGTTAACTCCCCTTGTGGGTTATTTTTAAGCCAATTACCCTATGTAAGAAACAAAATTACCTTGTATCTGTGAGGTAAATACCTTAACCCTTATGCCAACCTCCTAACCATTTGACAGTATGCAAGGAAATCTGTACAGTTAACCAGTATGCCCAGCATTCAGCTGCTCCACTGGCAACTGCACATGAGCAGCAACAACCATTCCTCGTGCTACTACTTGCCTGTGGAAGGCTGCTCTACAAACTGCACCAACATTCTATTCAGAAAGTCTCAGGTCATGTCAAAAGCTCTCCATGCAAGCGATACACAGGCACAGCTATACGAGTCCCAACTTCACTACAACAGCACTTCCTTAAAAGATGCCTAAAATGCACCCATCAACAGTCTTCCCACCCCCATCTCACAACCTCCCAGAGTCAGCACTCTGAACAAAACCCACACCTAAACAGGAAACAAAGGCCAAAAATTCTCATGCATACCTAGAAAGCCAAGAGAGAATGTCAGCATGAGCACTCCAAATGAGAAGCTGTTGGAACTGCAATGTTCAAACTCATTTACCACCAATCTTAAATGATTTTAAAAGATGAGGACCAGAAATATGAGGCATAAGTGTGGACATACCTTGCAAATCTGTGCAGCCAAAGGGCCCACTCCTTCTAACCTGTCTTCCTTTCCTCGGAAACACTGTACCATTAAAAAGTAAGGCCCTACTCCACTGATAATTTGTAGTATATGGGGCATGCACAGTGGCAGCCATTATTCTCCCTTACTCAAAACGCGTGAAAACCACTCACAGCTTCTGCTGATGGGAGCACGTCAACATGTCAACATGGCCATGACGGTGAGAGGAACAAAAACAATAGACACATGCCAAAAATAAAATAAATAATTAAATGGGAGAGCAAGATAAGCACCTGCTTCAACCAATGCACTGACAAGCCCATTGACAGAACCACACAATCAAAATCACATCTCCCCAAGCCTCCAAACACCATAACATCCAGCAAATCCAGCGACACATGTCCAGAAGACCAAAGCAGAAAATGTGACAGACCAACATCCCCTACCTATCCCCCGAGTAATATATAATTTTTTGTTTTGTTTTGTTTTTCTATTTTATTTTCAATGGAGTTAAAGTAATATCCACTAACCAGTAACCCCATAACAGTGATACTGCAAAGGCCCTCCCTTTTCTAAAAGTCTAAAAGCAGCTTCTAACAAAATAACACAACAACCCAGCAACAGCCAGTTGCTCCAAATGCCCTGTCCCCATAACCACCACAGCAAGTTGGAGAGAAAGAAAAAAAAACGTTTAACTATACAGACCACCTGCCCCCAACCAACCCAACATCCACCAGTAACCCAAGGCCTGCCTGCTCACTTGGCATACCTACAGATCATCTTGGGCATGAACTCGCCTTAGCATGTTCAAACCAAAAATGTGATCCCTTACCCACCTACACTTGCCTAAACCCTTTAACCCCTCCCCTTTACCTCATTTCCTCCCAATCATCCCACCTTCCCATTTAACTCTTTCATCCCCCACCCTCTTAACTCCCACTAATATTATCTAAACCCCCTTCTGAAGATGTCCCTAGACAAATTGGTTTGGTACCAAACCTCATTTATATCTGCTACAAGTGCTCAAGTCCCCAAGTGCTTGAAAACCACTGTTCTAAAGCCAAGGACTTGGGTGCTTTGTAGCTTGTTCTGGATACCACTCATGCTCACACTTCACTAACACTAAAAGGTTGGGCAAGCGTCAGCAACAATGTAGAGAGAGTGGAAGTTTAGGGTTAGGGCACAATTTGGGACTTCAGATCTATGATCTTTGTACTTTTTCAGTATTTCTGGATGCTTTTAGGCCAATAAAGCTAAAAGTCATGCACATTCAGAAGCCATGTATTTGAAACACTTGATGTCCTTTAGGGTTCATTTGAATATATCCCATGGACTTCCAGCACAGCAGATTTAAGGTATCACAAAGTAAAAACTGTAGCTTGCCTGGGTTTTTCTTGTAGTTTGCACTATTAAGTCAAGACATACAGCAGTATTGTTAACTTTGTTTAACCTAATAATTGGGCTAATGACTGAATTTGGAAGTGATTTCTGCTCTTATTCAGGAAAAGATATAAAAAGACAGTAACAGCCTCAAAATTATTTTACTAGGTACATAGGTTCATAGGAGATAAACAGGCTAACAGCAAGAGCTCCTAAAAGCCTCACCAGTTTTATTGAAATTTTATTCAATTTTCTATCCATAGGGGAAAGATAATAAGGGTAAGCAAGCAGAATTTTGCCTCTGTCCAAAAGGAGTGAATTTCTGATTTCCCATCCATCAGTGCAGATTTTTCTTGAAAATGGTCAGAGAAGGGCTGTGCTTCACATGGGTAGGAAGGCTATTCCAGAGGACTGGCATTCTCTGGAACACATATCTGTCTCTCCAGCATGATCTAGTCATTTCAGAGATCAGGTTAAAATCTTTGGAGTGGTTAACCCTCGTGCAGTTAATTTTGCAAACATGTAGTGTTTCAATCAGGTCTGGGTCAGACACTGCCTTGTAGGTTAGAGACAGATCACAACTCACTAACTAAATGCAGTGCTAGGGCATTTAATCGATGCAAATATGACATGTTGGTTATACCTTGTATTTTTATGGTGAGAAACCTCTGAGGACACTCCAGCTGTTGCAAGTGCCTGATGAGGTACATGCCAAATTTATTTATTTATTATTTTATTTATTTGACATTTGTTAACCAGCAGTGTCCAACTGAGAATGAGCCCTTTTTCAGCAGAGGCCTGGGGAGAAAAGCTCCACAAAAAAGAAGTGATACAAAATAGTCGAGATTGTGCAATGATTATACAGTGCTTTAAATACAGTGATAAATGTAAAGTACTGAAGTAATATTACATACAAACAGCAATGCATAAAATTAAGGTACAGTATAGGTCAGTCTGCAATAGGGTACAATTATACAGAGAAGCAAAGTAAGGATTGTACTTGATTATTGGTCTGATGAGGGCTGAGTACAGTGGTACTATGAGCCACACAGAAGGATTTCCTCACCACCGTGGATACATGTTGGACAAAGTTCAAATTACTATCTATCTGAGTACCCAGATCTCTCACCACTGAGTCCAGTCTTAGGGGATGCTGTCAATGTTGTAATTTGCAAGGGTATATGATTTCCCAAAGGGTATTATGATGCACTTCTTCACATTTAGTTTGAGGCCATGGCTCTGACACCAGTCATTAGTCTGCATCAGACCTCTCTGCAGGATATTGGCATCATTTAGGAAGCCATTGATTGCCCCCACCTTGCAGTCTTCAGCAAACTTGGTCAGCCAAAAGCCATCTACATTTGCATTGACATCTGAGTAGTATATTCTAAACAGGAGGTGGCCCAGCACTGAACCTTGTGGTACTCCATGGGTGACTGGTTTCTTGCTGGATGTGGATTGCCCTACTCTAACAACATTTTTCCTATCCATGAGTCATTTTACGATATAGAGGTTTAAGCCCAATTTCGTGACTTTATCTATATTACCAGATTGGGGTATTGTGTCAAATGCCTTGGCCAGGTCAAGGTAAATGATATGCACTGTCTTACCCTTATCAATGGCATTGATGATCTTTTCAAAGAAGAAGTCCACCAGACTGAGCAGGCAGGACTTGATCTTGACGAAACTGTACTTGGTTGGTTCTACAGTCTGAAGATTTCCTATGTTATTGTTAATCAGGTCCATGATTAGCCTTTCCATAGCTGTGCATATGAAGCTAGTCAGATGTGGCTTGATAGTTTCCTGGGTCAGTTGATGGTCCATCCTTATGCAGAGGGTATGACTGTTGCTGTTCTTTTCTCTACTGGACAAAGCCTGTCTGGAGACTGTGATTAAACTGAGATCTGAGTAGGTTTGCTAGGTCATGTTTCAAGCTATTTAATAGGCACCTTGGGATTCAATCACACCCATTGATGACATTTTGTTAGCTGTAGAGACTGCAGTGATGACCTGTTCTTTTGTGTTAGCAGGCAAAGAAATGGTAAGGGATATTTTATGGGGATTGACCGGAGGTGATGGGGGGAGGAATATGAGCTGAATTTATTGGCCAGCAGGTTTGCTATTTCTTCTGGCTGAGTATAGATAGTGCCATCTACAGCCAACACAGTACATTGCTGAGTGTTTCCCTTAAGATTTTGGGCACAACCAAAACATACTTTGTGGTTGTCCTTTGCTTGGTAGGCTATTTTAGTCTCATATTTAGCTTTTGAGGACTTGACTAGTTGCCCGACCTGCCTGTTTAGACTATTGAAGGATGTTTTTCTCTGTTGTGCTCCCTCCCACGTATGTCTAGATAAGAATGTCTTCCTTCTTTCGTGTAGTCTATTCATGCCAGGGGGTCTACTAGAGCGTCTTGTTTTTCTGGATAGATTTGGGTTTAGTTTGGTACTGCCATTTCTGTGCAGTTGTTTTAAGTGATTGTACAGGGCATTCACTTATACTTCTGCATAGGCCTCTGTGTTTTTAGGGTTAGGGGGACTTTTAAAATTACCTGTGCTTTCACTTAAAATCAGGTAATTTACCTTGGAACTATTCTTTAGAATTTTAGGATTTGATGGGGCTCCTGCTTTTATATTTATTTCAAAGGAGACTGATTTATGATCCAGTCTTACTAATGAGGACATTATGCTTGGGGTGGATGCAACACTCCACTATGTTCGTAAGTACTATGTCAAGGATATTTGAACCCCTAGCAGGTGTGCAGAAAAGCTCTTCAGAGCATTTGCATTGACAAAGTCTAGGAATCTCTGAACCTGCATGTTATGGTCGCATATGTTTCACAGTTTATGGAAGGATAGTTAAAATTACTCATGCGTAGTGTCTTGGGCAGAATGATTACTGATTCAAGTAACTTCTGGTATGTGGAGTGGTTTTCATGGTCCACGGTTGGCGACCTATAGCTAGTGATAATATAGTGGAGGATTTTGCCTATGGTCAGCCGGACATTCAGTAGCTCAAGCGAGTCATACTGTTGACCAAACTAGAGATGTGATTGCTTTTTATGTAAATGAAAACAACTCATCCTTTAATATTTTTTCTTTTTCAGAGGGTAGTCTGAATGTGTGATAGGCATTGTAGCTTTGCACTTTGGGGTGCTTTCCACAGCCTTGAACCACATCTCTGTAACTGCATAGATGTCAGCATTCTCCAGGTAAAGCAGTGCTTTCAAGGAGTGCAGTTTCTTGTCAAGACTTCTAGGATTGAGGAATAGTACCTTCAGCTTGGCATTAGAAGAATTTGTTTTGTTGGGTAGGTCTGTTGGTTTGGCATTGCCTAAAAAAGGCAGTATGGGGGGTGGCTAATGCCTTGGCCAGTATTCAAAAGCCTAGCAATGACACGTGGATACCATCTGTGGCAAAGCAGAATGGTCTGTCAGTCATGTTGCCCCATGCTGACAAATACTGTGTCCCCTTGGAATGACACCAGTAACTAAATCAAAAATTTCAGTCATTCAATTTCTGTTTGTATTGAGGTATCATTCTCACTGAGGCTAGGTAGAATGCTGCTCAATGTAAGGCTCATACCAGACTGCGACATATTCAGAAAGATCTATCATGTCTCTCTTCATATAGTCCGGAGAGGTACATCTCAGGTTACTCACACCCACATGGACTATGACTGAGTCATACTAGTAGTTGTGGTGATCTGGTAAATCTTGTCCACTGACAGGCAACTGACTGCAACCCTCTCTTTATCCAGCTTGGTGAGGTAGGCATCTGTGTGTCTCACGATTAAGTTTTGTATGAGCAAGATGTTTGAATGTGTGGTGTTTCGCCTTAGGAGTTTTCTTGTGGAGGCACTGTGATGTGTATTTTTATGTGTAGTGGTTGATGTTGAATGGTTTTGTTTGCATGAAGTTTCTGAAGGTGGCATACAAGAAACCTTTGAGGTTTTTGTAAGTTAAGGCCACCAAAGAAAAAATTCTTCAATAGGGACAGTGAGGAAGAAAACCCATTTCCTGGACTTCCAGAAGTAGAAAATCCAGGGTATTTGAATAAAACTTTTCATGAACCTCGAAGTAACAACCATAAGAGAACCAGAAATCTGGAATATGGACATGAGAACAATGGGGAATCACATTCCCATGCAAGGACTTTCAAAAAAGGCAAATGGTATTAATAAACAACAAAAATCTATTAGCAATTATGTCATAAATTTGTCTAATTATGTTTTAACCGCTGAAGACATTCAGTGTTGAATAAAGGTGTTACATTCATCCCCACAGTCATTCCTAGGGTGTATGAATTAAAATGTGAAATATTTAAATTTATGAAGAAGCTGAATTTAAAATCTTACTCTGCTGAAAATGCTAATTATATAAGTGAGCAGTATAGTGATGCCAATTCTGAAATGAGTGAAGCCAGTTTTCATTCTTGTATTTCTGAACAAGATTTTGATGGTTATTGTAAATTAAATACTGATGAAGTACCATACAAAAGTAATTTTAGACCTAATTTTAGGGATGAAACAATTCAACAGTTTGCTAATGTATTACAATATCATGTGGAAAAAGAATATGACTTAGTAATGAAGGAGAGGAAGAATATACAATTTAATTTAAATAAACAAGAATGGTCAAGTTTACAGAAATTAAGTCAAAATCGACAACTGGTTTTCAAACCATCAGAGAAAGGGGGGGGGGGGCAAACTAGTTGTTCTTAATTACAAACAATATTTCAAAATGTGTTATACGCATCTTGATGAAAATGTGTATGTAAAGATACATATGGAATGTTACACTACAGCAGTGAACAAATATAAGGAATTATTAGCCAAAGGCTACAGACTAAACTTTTTTTCATATGAGGATGTTAATAAGAAATTTCAGGTTAAGGACAATACTATGGCATATTTTCTCTGTGTTCCTAAGTTACATAAGAATATAACAGATCCTCCTGGGCACCCCATCGTATCAACAAGTGGTTACTTTACACACAACTTGGCTTTTTTCTTAAATTTGTATTTAAGGGTGGAGGTAGAAAAGTTAATATCATATATAAAGGATTCCTTTGACTTTTTAGCATAAATAAAAAAATATTAAATGGGCTGAGAATATGTTTTTCATAGTGATGGATGCGGTAAGCCTTTATACAAATATTGAAGATACGCATGGGTTGGAAGCATTAATTTTTTTCTGAAGGATACCCCAAAAACCCATTACATTCTAGAATTGGTCCATTTCTGGCTTAGCCATAATATTTTTGAATTTAATGGTGAATTATTTAAACAGCTAAATGGTACAGCCATGGGGACAGGTTGTGCCCCTATGTACGCCAACCAGTTTATAGGGATGTTCAATTACAAATATGTTTGTAAGAATCATTTTTTCAGGAAGCATGTATTGAGGTACTATAGATTTACTGATGATTTAATTTTTATTTGTGATGGGTGTTGGAATGAGACAGAAAACGTTGTCCAGAATTTACATAAAAACAGTTACAATGTAAGATTTCCAGAAGGGAACTAAGGTCGATTTTTTGGATATAACCTTAACTGGAATTATTAACGGAAGAATCAATACAATACATAGGAAATTTGCAGGAAGTAATCATATATTACCTGGGGAAAGCTGCCATCCCCCTCACACTATTAAGTCAATTCCTTATGGGGAGCTTCTTAGAATTAAAAGGCTTTGTAGTGATAGACGTGAATGTGAAATTGAAATAAAGAAGACAATATAAATGTTTATTAATAGAGGTTATAATAAAAAGTAGTGGAAGAAAGTGCTGAAAGAGTCAAAGGTAGACATATAATCAAAACAGCTAAAGAAAGCTCTAAGAAATGTATAACAACGGGTCAAGCAGATCAAGCCATGTCTTTCAGAAACATTGGCTAAAACAGTCAAATACCATTGGGGTATGTTAGAAAAATTTTTGAAAGCAGAGGTAAAAAAGGGTCCACGGTTTTCTTATACCAGGGGCAGGAGTATAAGAGATTTTAGAGTGCATGCAAGATTTCAATTACCTATAGAAACTAGAAGCCAAGAGTAGACATGCAGGGCACTTTCTCTTGTGGAAAGTGCAGCTGCTGTAAGTTTATTACACAAAGTTTTGATGAAATCAATGGAAAAAAAATTTAAGAAAGGAGCATATTCATGCAACAGTACAAAAAGTGTATATGGTCTCAAATGCCCTTGTAATAAACTGTATATAGGCAAAATATTCTGCTCATCTTCTGAGTGGTTGGCTGCTGAGATTCACCTGCATAAATCAACTGACAAAAACTGATTTAAGTATACTTTTCTCTGCACTTATTTAAGATGAGAAATTTGTAGATAATTGTTATATATAATATAATACAGGAAGATAATACTCTCTGTCTCTAGCTGCAGTTAGTTGCCTGAAGTGTGAGAAAGTGTAACCATCTGGATACATTGAAAGTTGTTAGACTGCTTTTGAAATTCTGTGTTAATTTAGCCTGGGGGTGTCTGCTTGCATTATAATCTGTGCTGGTCACATTTTTTATCATTCTGCTCATCTTCCGAGTGGTTGACTGCTGAGATTCACCTGCATAAATCAACTGACAAAAGCTGATTTAAGTATACTTTTCTCTGCACTTATTTAAGATTAGAAATTTGTAGATAATTGTTATATATAATATAATACAGGGAGATAATACTCCCTGTCTCTAGCTGCAGTTAGTCTCCCACCCCCCTCCCTGTTCTTGTTGTGGTATTAATCTTGGTGGCTTTGGAATTACCCACCCCTGGTGTAAATCGTTTTTTGGACACTCCTACTGGGCACATCTCATTTGCTCACTCAGCTGAGTACAGGGAGATCATATTTTGATTTCAGACACTCCTAATAGTCCCATCTCCTCTGCTGTATACAGAGAGAGCACTTGGGAAGGACATCCCCTATAGCATTTTAATCTACTCTGTTCCCTCCCTCTCCGCAAAAATAAAAAAAATAAAAAATTGCTTATAGTTTCTTGAGCTGTTCTTACATAACTGTCTTCTATTTACTGTTTTATGTGCTTTTAAGTGTTCAAGTGCTCTTATTTGATTTTTCATAAACTTGTTTTTGTCATTTTTAACTTATCTGCATTTATTTAAACTGTATTTGCCTTAATATTGCCACACACTCAAGTGTGCTAGCTTGTACTGCATTTAAAGTGTTTTTGCTACTGTCATTAATTCATTCTTTCTAATACAGAGAGAACTTTTTGAGAAAGCCAACCCACTTAACTAATATATATATATATATATATATATATATATATATATATATATATATATATATATATATATATATATATTCCAAGCTTGTGTTCTGTCTTTCCTGTAAGTAGTCTAATCCAGATACAGATTTGCTGTATCCAGGACTGTTTGTAAGCTTCTGTGCCCCAAGCCTTTCTCTGTTGGAGGGAAGCCTTCTAGCTTATCAGTGGGAGTGGTAAACACTAGGTAGCCTATCTACCACAAGAGTGGTTTCTGGCCCAGAAATTGTAGTTTATTGGCCATTTGGGCAGTTTTTCCATCTCTTTCAACTTTTTGGTTTAAAAGCTTGCATTTACCCTTGCTTCCCCCTTCTCTGTAACTAGTTTAGTCCAGATACAGATTTGCTGTAACCAGGGCTGTAAGCTTCTGTGCCCCCAAGCCATTCTGTGTTGGAGGGAAGCATTCTAGCTTATCAGTGGGAGTGGTAAGCACTAGGTAGCCTATCTACAACAAGAACTAGATACAGATTGTTAGTTTCAGCACTTGAATTTGCTTATCTGTGCTCAGCACTTCTTCAGAACTTGTTGTAAGCACCAAATAAACTACAAATTACTACAGCACTCACCCTTCCTCATTATCTATAGGAAAACAATTTTGGTACTTACGTTCCTCACTTGCTTAGAGAAAAACAGCTCTTGTACTCACCTTCCTCACTTGTCTAGAGGAAAATGTTTTTTTATTCAGACATGTCCAGGGGTCAGCTCCTAGTGTTCTGTCCTGTCTATCTGATGAAGCTGGGCATCTTGGGGCAATGTAGCAATTGCCTCATGTACACAGACAACCCTCTCCTCCTACCACCCAACACTACAACCTGTGAGAGATGCACTTATCTAGCCAAACTGGAGGTAAAGCTCTCTCCAACCAAGACTGAACTTGATAGTCGAGGAGAAGGCAAACACTTGCACCACACCACAATCATCACATAGTCCCACTAAACCTACATCACCAAACTCCACACATAGAAACACAAAAAATTTCGTGGAGGCTCTCAGTAATAATCTGCTCAAGCAACAGAGACCTCCAAAGCAGAAATGCAATAAACCTCCCACCACCAACACATCCCAAATGACACATAGCCCACAGACTCAGTGTGCCACTCAACCACAGTCCATAAGGCAAAGCAACGTACCCAACACACTAGTCATAGGTGACTCTATAGTCAGGCACACTGATGTCCCACTCACCAGGCTAAACAAGGATAAGGTCACTGTCAGCTGTCTGTTGGGTGCCAGGATCCACCACATAACCCACACACTCAGGTCACTCCACAACAAGTACAGATATGACTCTGTGATTGTCCATGTTGGTGTGAATGACCTGAGACACACCTCCCTGGACTACATGAAAAGAGACATGGAAGAACTCTCCGATCTTGTAGCCCAGGCAGGTATGACCCTAGCCCTAAGTAGCATCCTGCCATCGCCCAGAATGATACTGCAGTACAAGGACAAAATGATTGACTTCAACAATTGGCTAAGCATCTGGTGTCATTCTAAGGGGATCCAGTATCTGTCTGCCTGGGACTACATAGTCGACAGACCACGATGTTTTGCCAGAGATGGCCTGCACCTGCCACCCCTGGGATTCTGGATACTGGCAAAGGCTCTTGCCGCCACTATAGTGCATTTTTTAGGCAAGGTTCAAATAACAAATTCACCCCCGTAACAGGAACAGGCAAGCAAAAACTAAGGGTAATGCTACTCAATGCTAGAAGTCTAAATCTCAAAATGCACTCACTCGAGGCACTCCTTAAAATGGAGAACATCAATGTCTGTGCAGTGACTGAGACCTGGTTCAAGGCTCCAGAGAGTACCCCTGCATTTCCAGGCTATAACTCATACCACACTTTTTGGCCATCTAACCTAAACCGGAACACCAAAGGTGGAGGTGTGTCCATATTTATTAAGGATATCCACACCTCCAGGCTAGTTGCTCAGCATAATGCAGCCAAAGTTATCTAAGTGCAACTAACTCTGGGCAAAACTGCAGTCCAAATTGTAACTTGCTGCAGATCCCCCACCATGCCCCAGGATTCCCACTCCTCTTTTCTTGATATAGTGGAAAGTATTAGGGTTCAGCCAAATACCCTAATATTGGGTAATTTCAACTACCCCACCATTAACTGGGAAAACTAATCATGTACTAACTCGAATTCATAAATTCAAATGCCCTGGATCAACTTATCCCCACCCCCACCAGGGGCAACAATATCCTAGACCTAGTCATTACCAACATGAGTGACCTCTGTTCCTCACCTGAAGTCAACTCCTCGTTGGTCAGATCTGACCATAAGCTAATCACCCTAGATATCCACATCCCACCCCCACCCCCCATTAAGGAAACCATGGTAAAAAATTTCTCCAAAGCCAACTTCATGCTTCTTAAGACAGAAGTGGTGAACTTCATGACACCCATGCAGACGAACAATACAGTTACGACTGCTGAGTCTTACACAAATGCACTCTATAAGCACTTACATGAGTGCATGGATCGTGCTATCTCAAACAGAACCAAGACGCTATCCTCCAAAAAAAGGAAGCCAATCTTGTGGTCCCCTTCCATAAACAAACTCTACAACAGAAGGAAGAAGTTTTTGCAAAAGAGAGTAAAATCACATGAGTGGAGGAGCTCCCTGGTCAGCCTCAGCAAGAAGGTGAGGTCCCTTATAAGATCCTCCAAAGCTAGCTATGAAAACAAGCTTGCCACTGATTCTAAGGACAACCACAAAGCATTCTATAGCTATGTTAAGAATCTCAATGGCAACACCAAGATCTGCTCTGAGTTACAGCACAATGGCACAAAAATTACAGAACCAACTGATATTGCCAGCATCCTAGCAGATAGGTTCAATGCTAACTTTACCCCCCTCTCACTTCCTAAAGGGCCCATATCTATACAGGAAGAATGCAGATTCCCTGTAATCACAACTTCACAGGTAAAAGCAGCACTTTCTAAAGCCAAAAACACAGCATCCATGGGACCGGACAACATCCCAGGCTGTGTTTTACATGAACTTCAGAATGGACAGGCTCCCCACATAAGCACCATGTTCAATCATAGCCTCACATCAGGCTTTGTGCCCACTGAATGGCACACAGCAACAGTTATCCCACTTCACAAAGGGGGATCCACCACTGATCCTGGGAACAATCGCCCTATTAGCCTGACGGGCCTGATCTGCAAGGCCATGGAACGTATCATCATGAAATTCATATACAAAGACATTGGTAACCTCCAAACTCTGGACCCCACCCAGTTCGGGTTTGTGAAAGGCAGATCTTGCCTCCAGAACCTGGTCGACTTCTTTGAGGCAGTCACCAAAGCCATAGATGAGGGTAAGGTGGTTCACACAGCCTATCTTGACCTTGCCAAGGCTTTCAACACCATCCCCCATTCTGGAATTATAGCTAAACTCACTAAACTAGGCATAAATCCCAATGTCACAAGATGGGTTGCCAACTGGCTCATTGACAGAACCCACACTGTAAAAGTTGCAGACTACAAATCTGACTTTAAACCAGTGACAAGTGGAGTACCACAGGGTTCAGTCCTGGCACCCCTCATGTTTGGTATCTACTTCTCTGAAGTACAGGCTAACACAGAAGGCCTCTGGCTAATGAGGTTCGCAGATGACTGCAAACTACGAGCTATAGTCGAGTCCCCAAATGATGTGGACATCCTACAAAAGGGCCTCACTGAGACAGATGCCTGGTGTCAGAGCCATGGCCTCAAGCTCAATGCCAAAAAGTGCATTGTTATCCCCTTTGGTAAAAACTCTGTACCCATGAACTACCACATAGGTGGCAGTCTTCTTAACACTGAATGTGTGATAAGAGACCTTGGGACACAGGTGGACAGTAGTCTCTCATTTGATAATCACATTGCCAAAGTAGTCAGGAAATCCTTCTACATGGCACACCTCATCACAAAAGGGTTCTCATCCAGGAAAAAAGAGGTCATTGTTCCCCTCTACTTGACACTCATTAGACCCATTATAGAGTACAACGCCCCTTTTGGTATGTACCTCACAAGACATCTGCAGCAGCTGGAAAGGCCACAGAAGTACCTCACAAAGAGAATTACTGGCCTCAAACAGATGCCCTACACTGATTGTCTCAAAAAACTCCAGCTTTACTCTGTAGCATATCGCCTACTCTGAGGTGATCTCTGCCTAACATATAAAGCTATGTCAAACCCAGAGCTGTTGGACATGCTACACCTAAAGAAATCTCAATCCCTCAGAGCTACATGCTCTAGGGACCTAAGCCTTGTCACCACAATAAACAAGACTTGCTGGAGGGATAGATTCCTGTCCCAGAGACTTCCCATACTCAGGAACAAGCTACCCATCTATGTCAAGCAAAGCTCCTCATTAACACTCTTCAAGAAAAATCCTAATGAGTGGATGGGAAATAGGAAATACACCCCGGGGATCACTTCTGTGGCTCTGCTCGACAGGGGCACAGGAAATTAACTTTCTTGGATTGGAGTAAGCCAGGTAACTTTGTTGGCTAGGCTTACTTAGGCCCTTGGGCCGATAGCCTAGTACCTACCTATGAATGTATGAAAGAAGAGAAGCCTAAAATAAAGACTAAAAGAACATATAAGAGACATCAACAAGGGCAGAGAAGAGAATCCTGTGGCATTACATTTCAAACAAGTACATGGTAATAATACACAAGGTTTAATGGCTACTATTTTGGGGCAGGTTTTAGAAATTAATTATATAGATGTGAAAAATGGTGGAAAATGGAGTCAGTTTTTATTCTGAAATTTAGCACATTATCCCCAGTGGGGTTAAACAGAGAATGTCATTAGAAATGTTTCCTTTAACTGTTGAATGTATTTTATATGTGTAATTGGTTAATTGTGAAGAAATCATACTCTGTAAAGGCTGGTACAGCCGAGGCACTAGAGGAAGAATGTATGTCTATGTTTTGTGGTACTTGCATTTAGAGACTTTGATTTTAATAAATGTTCTTGAGGTTTCGTCTGGCTTTCTTCTGCAGTGGCATTTTCATATTTTTCAGCTTCAGTGGTGAAGGTTTTTGTAAGTTCCTTGTGAGGAACTCCACATATGTGGGTATGTGTGTCGAGACCTTATTTAGTGAGGGAAATGATGTGCATGTGCTGACAACCTGTTTGCAGTTTGATTTTTGAGTATGCGAGAGTCGTGTCTCAATTTTCATAATGTAACTACATCTCTCACATATTGTTTGTTTGTTTGTTTGTTTGTTACAGGATAAAGTGGTTGGCAGTATTCATGAGAGAATTGCTTTATTGACTCAGGATGCCTGTGCCCACCAGGCTGGCCTCATAGATAACAAGAAAGTGCCTATCCATGGTTTCCATTTTTTTTTTTTATGGGTGTAACCAGGGAGACGAGTAAGAAGATTTAACTGGACTGAGATGATAGCACACAGATGAAGATTGAGTGTTATACCCAGTGTAAACTGCAACCATCCAACATGACAATGTTGCTCTGTGCACGCCTCAGATCCCACTAGAGTAGCAGGGGAAATTTTTTAACTTGGTAGTGTTTGCATCTTTATAGGGAGTTGTTAACTTTCACTTCATGGAGAGCAGCCTTGTGCAAACAAGTTTTACAACAGAAAGGCCTACAGACCAGTCAGGAAAACACACAATAAGCTTTTAACCAACACCCCCCCCCCCCCAGCTTAGATAGTTTTGCTACAGCATACTTCTGCCACAAGAGTGCAGTCAGAAAACGCTCTTAATGTAAAAATACTAGTTTTAGAGCTGAAGTGCAGAGAAACCACACAATCTAGATACTACTGTCCTGTAAAACTAGCAGACACAGTGTAATAAAGTACTACAGCAGCAGTGGAAAGAGTTCAGTTTTAAAACTCTACTAAAGTGTTCAAGAAATGTAACAATTAATACATAATTCTTATGCAATGCAGTAATAATAATCAGCAGAGGTACAAAATTATACTTATTTTCATTCCTTTTGCAGTGGATGGCTTCAGATGCAGCAGATTCAATGTAGATTTCAGGCAAAGTAGTCAAACCTCTGAGGAACTGAGCTCAGTTATGAGGTTCATGTAAAAGAGCAGAATCTGCAAAGTTTCACATATAGGTTGCTTAGGGAAGACATGAAAAGACCTGTAATTGTACTGATAATCAAGAAATTCAGCTATGCTGGGCATCTGGGTAATATAGCGTACTTTACTTACCAGGAATAATGATGTTTGTTTGTTTTAGTCAATGGGGCTGGCAGGCCACAAAGAAAATTATTTTACAAAACGATCAGAGAATGATGGACCTCTCATCTGAAGTGCAGCAAGCAGAATTGTTATGCTCATTTAAGACTAAGCTTAATGTCTCTTATGGTAACGGTGATTATAATCCATTAATTTGTCAGAATAGGGCTAATAACCTCATATGAGAATTGGTTTGGCATAATGGTTAAGGTCTTCAGCTAACAGACACTTGTTGCAGGGTTTGGTTCTGACCTTGGGTGACTGGCTTGGCTTAAAATGGCCCTTCAGGTCAGTTAGCCTAGTATTCACCTATGAATCACTGAGATCCTTAATCTTACTGATGCATAGATACATGGAAACAGTGAAACACTAAAAATCAGAGGGATTCAATCAGTCCATCAAACAGAGAATAAACTACACAAAAACAAACTGTAGAAGAAGTCCATACTTGCTCATAGTCAACCTTTTTGACTTACTAACACATTACAATCTTTTTTCTTTGAAAAGAGATGACAACTCACCAGGTTATTCAGAATTAGATAAAGGGTCTTGTCTACCCTGTTTTCCATTGTAATAATGTACGGTACAATTGTTTTCAGATATTTTTTACACCAGAGTTCATAAAAGTTATCTGATTTATATATTAACCAGACTGTTATAGCCATATGTAAATTAAAGTGAAGTGTGTGTGTGTGTGTGTGTGTGTGTGTGTGTGTGTGTGTGTGTGTGTGTGTGTGTGTGTGTGTGTGTGTGTGTGTGTGTGTGGGTGTGTGTCTCTCTCTCTCTATATATATATATATATATATATATATATATATATGTATATGTATGTATATATATATATATATATATATATATATATATATATATATATATATATATATATATCATGTCAGCTGTTTCCTGCAATATTACACTTGTGCATCATCTGAATTTGCTTTTATTGTTGCAGAAATGCAATAATTACTTTAATAGGGATGTTGTTTCTGCTATAATTTTACTACTGTTTATTGCTCCATGACCATGGCACAAGATTCCTGGGTTAGTTTGGTTTACTGAAACACTCCTAAACATTGCATTATTTCACTTATAGGTACTGTTTACTGCTTGTACTTCTCTGTGTGACAACATTTACTTTATTAGCACATCATTAATATGACAGGCAATTCCACTGATGGGTTTTAGTTTGAATCTTTAGTATATTAGAACAGAGGCTGGCCACAAAAATCTGGTGATCTGTTTGCTAGGAAATAGTATGGAGGTCTCTGTCTCATTTACTAGATGGCTACTACTAATCCTATGATGATTGCAGTTACTTCCCTATCTGGTGTCTATTTTGGGCTATAGAAGTAGCAGAAATAAATGATTGTTAATTGCATCATTACAGATGGATTATTATACATGTATGAGTTAATGATCTCAAAAAAAATCCTTGTTAGAATATACAGACGCATAACTCATACCCATGTAGTTGTGTTTATTTAAGTTGTAGACCAATGTTTCCTCAATTTTTGTCATTGCTAATAAGACTTTGTGAAGTAAGGAGTGATTTGTGGCAAGCTACAAGTTAATCGAGAGGTTAGCACTCTACGCAATTGCTTTCTTCCCTCACCTGAAAATGGACCATGACATCAACTATTAGTTATTAGGTAGCTGCTCGGGCTACAACATATGGTAGACATACCCTCATTTAATTCCACTTTATCCTGTTTTTTATTATAGTAGCTACTTTAAGAAGTTAGGTCCAGACTTGCAAAAAATAAATGGATGCTCTAAGAGCAATGATGAGTTGAAAATAATGCCACCAACCTTAAACTTCAGAAAAAAGAATAACGTTTTGCAGTGTTCAAGCCATCCTAAATCTTCCATGATTTCACAACCACTGAGAAAAGAGATATACCCTGCAATGCTGAGATAATTACCCATACAAACTTTGACTGTATGTCCTCATGGTATACATAGATAATAACAGCTGCAGTGGCACAGCAGAGAGTTGTCAGCTCACAGTAAGAGGCTCCCCAATTCAGTGCCTTCTGTGTAGAGTCTGCATGTCCTCCCTGTGTTCGTTTGGGGTTCCTCTGGTTCTCCACCCCCCACACATTCCAAAGACATGCAGTAGGTAGATTGGACACTCTAAACTGGCCATAGTTGTCAGTGTGTGGTGTGGTGTGGAAGAACTACAGAGGCAGGGCTAGCCATGCGGTGGTGTAAACCTTGGCTCTAGATGATTGTCACTGTTGAAGTGACATCCTGACTCTATGGGGAAAAGGGGGTTTGGATGGATGGATGGATCAGATCTTGGACAGTAACTTAAGGAAAATGAAACTTGGAAAATGACGGCCAAGCTGTTGAACACATATAGAATAATTATATCTCAATCTATTTAGATAGCTTGATATAGATATACAGATATAGACAAATATAGCTTTAGATATTTACATATAAGTAAAATACATATATCAGTATATTTTGCAAGAGTGTGTATATATGCATGTGTATGTTAGTGTGTGTGTGTGTGTGTGTGTGTGTGTGTGTGTGTGTGTGTGTGTGTGTGTGTGTGTGTGTGTGTGTGTGTGTGTGTGTGTGTGTGTGTGTGTGTGTGTGTGTGTGTGTGTGTGTGCACACGCCCATAGGCATGTGTGGACTGAGACACTGGCAGATAACCTATAATACTGTTCTTGCAGAATTTAATATATGCCATTTTACTCCTGCTGTAACACAGTATTTCAAGTAAACAAATGGTGCTTTTTCTGAGTTCACTGAAACAAGAGAAAAGGCAAATATTTCATCTTTCTTTCTTTTTATTTTTTCATTTCTATTTATTTTTTGTTTAAAAACAAGAATTTTTTCTCCATTTGTCCAAATAACTGCAAACTTAGAGAAGACTCTCCATCAGATGAAGTCTCTGCTTGAGACAAAAACATGCAATCTTTCGTTAAAAAAATGTGCTTGAACACAGAGAACACAGCAGTTTATTGTGGGCTGAGATCTTTGATGGACACACACTTGGTAATTTTGGTCACTCTTTTGGCTGATTAGTGTTTTGTTTGGTGTGTGCCTTCTGTGGAAGGTTGGGCACTGGGCTGGCAACTCGACACTGTAAAACTCCACTGCCAATCATGAGCGGACAGGTGATCTGCTGTGGCGACCCCTAACCGGGAAAAAGCCGAAAGAAGAAGTGGTGTTTTCTTTGGTGACCTACCATTTTGTTTGGCTAGACAATTATAGTATGTAGTAAGGATTTTGAGGGACATACAGAACATGGAGAGGGTTTACCCCTGCATAATATTCTGGTTGCAGTTTTATAATTTTGAGTTAGAGTGGTCAATGTTGTTTAGATAATCATTTTTAGTCATATAAATGCCCACCCAACTCATTTCCTTTGGATTTGCAAGTAGATTTCTGTTTGCATAAGACAAGTTCTAGGAAACACAATAGTTTGTTTTTCACAGAAGGATTAAAGGAAATTATATCTCTGGTGCAAATACTGAATGAAACAACATATTAGTAATAAAGGCAGACTGTAAAAGACTGAAGAATGCAAACTATTGTACAAATGCATGCTTGAAAATGCATGCTTCCAATGGAGAGCTAACATTCTAGAATAAAAAAAACAGAAAAAAAGAAAAAAAAATCATAAACCTCATCTATTTTGACCACAAGTAAAATGTTTAATCTGTTCTGTAATTAATACTTTGCAAACAAATAGTAAATTAAGTTTAAGAAAACAGCTTCCACATTTATTCACTACTAATGCACTTTCATGCCTCATTAGTGGGGCATGGAAGTCAGCTAATCCATTTCAATCTTAGCCCTAATCAAAGTTATTCTTTGAATGAAAAATCCTTTTTGTTTTTCTACAGCAGTTTTAAAATGCACATTTAATATTCAGACTTGACTGCCATTCACTACAAAGTTTTCCTCTGTACATTGCTTGATTAAATATTTCTCCTGGACTCAGTGAGCTCTAGTTACCTGTCTTAATGTCACTGTGCTTAAATAATAAAAAGTAGTTTAGCTATATGACAAGAACACCCCAGCAGTTTACACCTCTGTGCTTTAGTGTTAGCTTGTGACATTTCAGCATTCTGTTAATATTTATTTAGTCATCTATGAAAAAAGTAGCAGGTCTAAAAGAGCATAATTGTTGAAGCAGAAAGTGAAATTAATTAGTCTCTGTCTTCCATATATGACTCTCGGGTTAATTCACCTGCTGTTGTTCAAAATATGTAAATTATAAGCGGGCAGGTGATGTTTGCAGACTTGACTAGAGTTCCACAGTTTTTGGTTTACATACAGGACACAATGATATGTAAATGAAAATGACAATTACATAATTTTTTTACTGTTGAAAACAATCAGTTTACATTTGCTTATTTTTTCATAACTGGTCATGTAAAAAAAAAGGAAAAAACACTTTTCTCATTTCAGTTTATTTCACCTGGCATAATTATCATGCTTAATGTTATCTTCACTTTTATCTGAAATCTTCTTCAAGAGATATTTTCAGAGCTAGATAGTGTTTCTGCTATATATATTTTAGATGTTGTTTTTATTTTAAGAAGTATATTACAAAGCAGTCTGAGATATTTTTTCATATGTATAATGGGAGCAGGTGAGATTTAAGCATGCGTCTCCATTGCAGACTTGAGTTAATTTATCTTTGGAGAGGATATGTAAATGTTCAGATAACTGCTCATTAGTTATCAGTGTTAATCCACTCCCTGGCAGTTGTTGTTGTGTCTTTCGGCTTTTCCCGGTTATGGGTCGCCACAGCGGAACTCCGGTCCACTAATGATTGGCAGTTGATTTTTATGTGCTGAGTTGCCAGCCCTAATGCACAACCTTCAGCGAAGGTACTCCCATTCACGCATGTCTCCACGCAGAAGATGCTCTAGCTGAGAGTCGAACCGGTCAGCGTCTTATTGTGAGGTGACAACACTCCCTGGCAGTACAAATATAAATGTCTACAAGGTCAGCACTCATAATTCTTAGTCTAAAAGTCACTGGTATCAATGAGAGATTCTAATCTACTCATCTTGGGGAAGCATTTGCCATGTGACAGTTTGATGGACTGGCAAGTCTCTGGTATTCTGACTGTGCAGAACACCTGCTTTGGGGACAAAATATAACCATTTGTCATAAGAAAAAATCCCAAAGAATTCATAATGGTTATTCTACAGGGCCAGTTATATCAGTGAGTATGGTAGTGTTTATCATTCATAAAGGGTTAAATGTGAAATGGGAAAAATGAAAAATATATATTCAATAATACAGCTTAAACATTAACTTCAAATCCTTTTTTATGTATCACACTACTTTGATCATTCTGCTTCTAAAGCATTTAAAAAAAGTTCAAAAGAAATATAAATAAACTACTAAGGGTGAGAAGTGCTAAGTATGAGCAATTATTAATGTGGAAAATGTACTCCATCATTGCTTACTCAGTTTCTCTGCCAAGATTGTTACTTCTTCTATTAAAAGTGGCTAATGGATCAATCTTTTTTTTTTATATTGGGGGAAAAAATCAGTTTAGGAAATATGCAGTGCATATTAGTCATGCATTTACTCATGCATATTGTGATATGCAGTGCCTTTACTGGGTATTAGGAACTATAAAGAATTCCTCAGATATTCTACAATGTAAAGTTCTGCTACTTTGCTACTATGCAGTGTTACAATTTTTCAGTTGTATATACAAAAATAACATTATTATATTTTATTACATGTGTTAATTGCACCTTCTGGTAGCATGCAGTCTTACACCTTGCAATCCTTGGTGTGATTTATGATGTACTGAAGCCTCTAGCTATGTTATGACAGGTAGATTTAATAATACTAACTACGGCAGAGTTTTAACTATTTCCATTTTCACTTTATTCTTTTATTGAGATAAAATCTAAATGCTATTTATACTATTTTATCTCGGTCTAAATGCCATAACTAAGACTGCAAATCTAATGGTTTTTGATGGTCATTTAAGATTATCCTCAGGGTAAAAAAAATGAGTGCTTCAGCATGTTGTTCATTTTCTAACTGTTATGTTTTCACATGTAACACAGTTGTTAACAACCAACTGCAGGACAGATCAGTGGCTAAGATCTTTACAGTTTAGAGATTATAGTTCAGGCCTAATTTCTACTCACTGTCTGGGTACAGTTTATATTTTATTCCCATGTCTGTGTGGGTTTCTCCAGGTAATCCCACCTCCCAAAAATGCATGTGTGTATCTCTCTCTCTATATATATATATACACACACACACACACACACACACACACACACAAATACATATATATTGATATATATAAATACATATATATATATATATATATATATATATATATATATATATATATATACATATATATTTATATCGAGAAATAGATAAATGTAGATACAGATATAGATAGCTATAGATGTCAATATATATGGGTGTAGTTCAGTCTGTTAAATGTATCAACAGTTTACTGTCATGTAAATGTATCAAAAGCACCCTTTTTTAACTGCAGGAGTTAATGAAATGAGGAACGTCATTTTTCATTTCGATAGGAGATGTGCTTGTAGTCACAGTACGTGGAAATGTGTGTGTGTGTGTGTGTGTGTGTGTGTGTGTGTGTGTGTTAATGCTGAAAAATTCAAACATATTACATCTTTCTGCATTATGGATGGAAATGTGTGAGTAAGAGTATGTGGGATAGATTTAGAGAAAGGCCAAGGAAAATGGATAGGTTCAGTATTGTCCATATGTGCCACATATGGGAAGTATCTGCCAGTGTTTGAAGGCCCCTGCTTATCATTACTAATATGTACTAACCGGTTTACTATCAAAATGTTGACACTGACAAAAAAAACATATTTAATATCAGAAGTCAATGTGGCATTCCTGCATATTAAGTAGGTGAAAATGTCGACTGTGCTGAAAGAATTCAGCAGATTCGACATTTTCATCGAATAGCAAATGTGACATCCATATAGCTTCACAGGTAAGTGAAAATCTTACACTTGCATTCACATTTTTGCAAGGGGGGCTGCACCCCCCCACACACACACACACCCCCTGCAATTTATGTATTCCAAGTCCGAGATCGCACTACAGAGAGAAAAGGGATAAATTTTCCAAGCCACACTGTACTGCGATCTATATTTAAAACATCGAGCACATATCAGTGACTGCACAGTGGCATTCGCTGACAGAAACTCTTGCTCAAGTAATGTTTAGCAACACAGAATTGGCCAACTGCTGTTCGACATTCCTGTGTTCGCCAATGTTAATTCTACATTTTGAAAGCAAACCATACTAACCCTAGACATACCTCTGCCCCCAACAGCAACTCTACATCTTATCTAATGAAAAACACATTTCCCTGTCAGTGCCACTATTCAGACAATTTATGTCCGAAGTAAATGGCATTTCATTTTTTTTTGTTTCTGGTTGACCTGTTGAAGAAGGGAACTGTTTCCTTCTTTTGCTGTTAGCGGAGTTTTGATCTTCTTCTCTTTTTGGTACTTATGTTTTTGATCTGGTGGTATCAATTTGTTGTATTCTGATGTTTCTGCATATTGACAATCCATCACAGACTCGTATATACATATAAACTTACCTGTCACTTTATTTTATCACAAGACGCTGGAAAAAGTTATCCAGTCACATTTTATCATGTGCTTCTCTTCAGTACATTTAACCTGTTACAACTATGATAAGAAAAATGTATGTTTTTTGATTACTTGCATGAGTTTTTTTAAAGATTTATAAGTAGTTTTGTACTTTGCTTCATTACAGTATGTTGGAATGTGCAAGTTGCTGGTGCACTTTCAATGTTTTTTGCTCCTTTCTTCCAGTGTAGTGTGACAATGCAGTCATAATATATATACATATATATATATATATATATATATATATATATATATATAATTTAGGGAGTTGTGGGGTACATCAGCAGGTAGTGGGGTGCTCTCCCTCCTGCAAAACTTTTTTTTCTGGAATTATCTGTCTACACACACACACACACACACACACACATGGGTCCACTTTTAAATCTCGAAAGCTCATAATCTCGAAATTCAGAATACTGAGTCCAAAATCTCTAAAGTTCAAAACACTGAAAACTCAAAATACTGAATTTCATAATATCGAAAAAACAGAGTACACCAACACTTACAATATTCCAGCACAATTACATAACAAAGCATATTACTCTTCCCTGACTATAAGCAGGGGGGAAGGTCCCCCTGCTACTTAAAAATATCAAATCTGAGATTGCACTCCACAGAAGAAAATGGCAAACATACCATTACGTGCTTCATGACTGCTGGTTGTAACCTTAGTCATGTGACACCCATCATTTCAAAAACGTTCCGTAGTAAAAGGACTATTAGTAAGGGCGGCCTGAATGGTCTCAGATGAACAGGACTTTTTGGAGGAATGTAACAAACTAGTAGAAATGTTTAAAAGGAGGGGCTATCCGGATGTATTATTGGATGAAATAAGTCAAGAGGTAATAAAAAAGAGAATTTTAGGTACTTATAGACCTATTTTAGTCCCTAAACCCTCTAACATAGGTTTAGATAATGTTATTGCCCAAGAGGGCACTTTATTGGATGAGCTACCTAGTAAACCTGTGGACCCATGTAGTCTTATTCTCACATTTTATATGGATAGCTACGATTTTGTAAACATAATACGAAAGAATTGGGAAAACAGACTTACCCACTGTTAAAGAACTACATGATTTTCCCAAGGTAGTCTTTAAGAAAGGTAGGAATCTGAAGAATCTATTAGAAACTCATAAACCTATTCATTTTAGTCCAAAACATGGGGGCATGTATAAATGTCATATGTGCCCATATTGTAGATACATAGTGGTAGGGACAAACTTCTCTATCAGAGGGGTTAGATATACTACTAAACATAGGTTTGATTGTAATACAAAAGGAGTGGTCTATCTTGCTAAGTGTCACAGCTGCCCTGCCTTCTATATCGGAAAGACTGGTAGAAGGTTGAGGGACAGAGTATATGAACATTTGTATAGCATTAGAAATGACTGATGTTCATGTTATATACTGTGTTTTGAATATTTAATTGCATCTGAAGAAGTCTAGCTATCCAGCCAGACGAAAAGCACTTTATGGAATAAAAAGTTTGCATTACTAGCTTGCAAGTTTGTGGATTTATTCTTTTTGTGGAGCATTAGTCGGTTTGTTGCTGCTGTTTTTTCCGAGCTAGGATGGAAGCCCGATAACTCAGGGGGTATTTCACAGTTCACAAAAAAGATAGGGCTAGGAGTAAATATAAATGAAGAGGAATAGTGGGTGTAAGAACTAAGGCAAAGATTATAGTGAATGTCTGTCATGGGTATATAATGCCACCTAGTGGAAAAAAGATAGACTGAAATCGACCTTATTGTGTCATGTCTATAGGTAGTATTACTTTTGATTAGCAGAAGTGGCTGGGAGAGTTAAGCTGTTAAAGTGGGAGGAGAGGGATGGATGGCAATGGACTGCAGTAGGCTGCTATCATACAGGGTAGATTACAGTTTTAAACATAAAGCAAGGCTGTATGTACAAGTGAAGTTGACATACGCAGCAGTTTTTGTTGCGCTGAAGGTGCACTAGTCAAATCAACAACTTTTGATAGAAAATAAGTTCACAAAAAGTCAAATGTTCAGTAAAAGTGAAATGCTATGCATGACTCAGAATAAACTAAAATTTTATGCCAAGAGAAAGGACAGCCATCTAAAGCATAGTTGAAAATTGAATAGTCCAAGTATATTAGATGCATAGGTTCATTGCTTCATAAATAAAAGGCATGGCATTCATGCATGACACCACTGAGAAGCCTAAGAAGTGTAACCCAATTTCCCATTTGCGTCAGAGCCCTGATTAGTTAACTTGCTCAGCGTTACACAGAAAGAGATCCAATATTGTCTTTATTTGATAAGACCCCTCTCTAGCTAGCCTGACTTTCCCTAGCATGTCTAGACCAGTAGCTCCACAGACAAAGGATAAAGGAGGAGGTGTCTCAATATACACCAATAACAAGCATATCTCTAGCTTGGTCAAACAGGATGACAAGCTGGAGCTCCTCCATGGGAGGATCATAGGCAAAATCCTGTACTATATCCCCGTCTGGTATAGGTCACCCTTCATGTCCCAAGAAGTTCAACATTCATGCTTGGACATACTGGAAACACTTAGCATCCAGCATAATATACTACTCATGGGGAACTTTAATTACTCCACTACAGATCGGGTATCTAACACAGCCTCACATCTATAGACACAGAGATTCTTGGACCTGAAAAATACAAATACTTTTGATCAAATAGTGAATATACCCACTAGAGGCTCCAACATACTGCACCTCTTACTGTCAAATATTGGAGAGAGCTGCTCCCAACCCCCCAATGTCTCATCATCCCTAATAAGGTCTGATCATAAAGCTGTCTCCTTCAAAATTAAAATCAGTTCTGTAACTCCACTGAAACGCTCAACAGTTAGCAACCATTCCAAGTCAAACTACCTTTCATTATGTGATGGTTTGTCAAAATGTAATGCTCCTCCAAACCCCAACAGCACAGTAGCCGTCTATGAATTTCTCTCAGAAACTCTGTACATCCATGTCAATGGCTGCATAAAGGCTGCTGTACCTTCCAGATGTAACCCCAGAATTATTCCCAGGAACAAGGCACCCTTGTGTCATCCCAAACTAAGCAGGATACATATTAAAAAGGAAACATTATGGCAATATTCAGGAAGGGTCAATGCCAGCACACAACAGTGTGCTGAACTGGTGGTTACTGGTGCTGCATTCACCACGTTTAGCAATATAACAAACCTGTTAGTGGACAAATTCAGTTCCAGCTTTACCCTCCCTATCACCCCAAGCCATCCCCTCAAACATAACCCTTCCATCTATAACTAAGGAGCATGTACTGACTGCATTCACAAAAGTCTAGAACACAGCCTCAGTCTAACCCAGTAACATACTGATATGCCACCTGAACAGCCTAAAATATGTCTTATCCAGACCTCTGGAGTCGGTATTTAGCTATTGTCTTAAAAAAGGTTTTGTGTCATGAGAATGGAGGACTGTCATGGTCATCCTCCTTTATAAGGGAGTACCCATAACTGATTCTGGAAACTATAGACCCATTAGTCCAATTGTCTTATTTACAAAGCCATGGAAAGAATTATCATGGAAATTATCAGCAAGGACATAGGAAATCTCCAGACACTGGATCTCTGGAACAGGCTTACCATCCATGTGAAGTAAAGTTCTTCATTAACCCAATTCAAGTGTAACATGGACAATTGGATGGGAAACAGGAAATTCATCCCTGGTGTGGCACCTAAGTCTCTAATGGACACAGGCAGCCTGTAAATATTTAATCTTCTAGGCCCCTTCTTGTTTCATCTCCCAAGCCCCTGCTTACACTTATCAAGGGTACCAGAAATTGACAGAGAATTAGGGTGCATGTTTAGGGTTAAAAAGGCCCTTGTGGTTATTAGCCTAGTAAACACCTATGAACCTCTGGATCCATCTGTTTACCATGAAGAACTTACTGCTACAAAGGTTGAGTCCAAATGTCAACAGCTGGAATGTCAAATATTGTTGTTACTGACTGTCCAAACTTGCCGCCCTTCCAGACTCATGTTAGTGCTTATTTCTTGGTCCAGACCAGTAGGGAGTTTTGGCATTCAGTATCATGCTTGTGCATGTCAGTATATGACATATTGACATTCTAGAAAAAGATCACAGTGATTCATACACTCGAACTTTAAAGCAGCAAAATTTTAATAATAAACTGGATTTATCACAGTTTGGCTTTGTCGAAGGAAGGTTATGCTTACTGAACCAGGTGGACTTCTTTGAAAAAGTCACTAAGACAATGGATGAAGGGAAAATGGTGCATACTGTCTACCTAGATCTGGCTAAAGCATTTCATACAATACCATGATCAGGCATTGTCAACAAACTTATGGAACTAGGCATAAACTTCTTTTTCTAAAACCATAGAAACAGAAAACCACAAACTCCAAAGACCAAATGTGTTAAGCAAAGAAAACTCCTCCTGACTGAATGTACCAAAATCCGTAGATTTTATTAATAGTACAAATCCATAAATCTGTTAAATACCATTTTATGGATTTGTATTTTTAATAAAATCGACGGACTTTGGTGCTTTCAATCTGGAGGAGTTTCCTTTACCTAACACATTTGGTTCATATACTTTGTTGTAACACACTGGATAGCTGTCTGACTCATGGATAGGATCCAGGAGGTTAAGATCAGTGAGGCCACCTCCACAAAGAGTCTGGTCACCCATGGAGTCCCTCGGGGCTCTGTGCTGGGTTCACTTCTCTTTGATATCTGCATCTCGGACGTCAAAGCCAATGTCAGAGGCCTCTGGCTGACTCAGTTCACAGATGATGGAAAATTGGCAGCAATCATTGAAGTTCCCCCAAGATGAGAATACCCTTCAAGAAGGTCTAACCCAGGTAAATGATTGGTGCCAAAGTCATGACTTATAGCTCAATACCAAGAAATTGCATTATAGTGCCTTTAGAGAAGTCAGCCACAGGTAACTACATAATCAATAAACAGCACTAAAGGTTGATCCAGAAGTCAGGGAGCTGGGGACTCAGACAATAACCTAGCCTTCAACCAATATAGCTCCAAGGTAGTAAGAAAATCCTTCTATGTTCCTCAACTTATAAGTGAGGGCATGGCATCTAGTTCCAGAGGTGCCATCATACCACTGTATTTAACACTTTCAGACTGATCATAAAATATAATGCCCCCTTTGATATGTACCTGAACAGACAGGATCAGCAAGTGTTGCTCACAAAAGGAATTCAGGGAGTAAACAAAATGTCCTACAGTGATCACCTCAAAACCTTGTCTCTTTACTCTGTAACATAGAGACTACGGATAGGTGATCTTTGTCTGGTATACAAGGCATCTCGGGACCCTTGATGAAACTTTTGCACATTGACAAAACAAACAGCATTAGAACTAATAGATCAAAAGGGTTTACTATCAAATTGTCGATCCCGTTTTGTGCGACGCGCATTGCCCGAACGCGGAACTGCGAACGTCACTACACCGACGCCCAGATGTGCGAACGGCAAAATCTCGCCCCCATCCGACCCATGGTAGCATGGGTGTGGAGGTGTTGCGCGGCCGGTAATGTCGATCGTCGGAGTTTCGCGGTTTCGGTTCGCTATCGAAATGGTTTCGGTGTTTCGGTTCGCGCAAACGCGTCGATGGGGTCGCCGTTCGCACGGAGTGCATTCGAACATTTAATAGTAAACCGATCAAAAGGCATAAATTTTGCTTGTGGCATAAATAGGGCATGTTGGAGAGGCATATATGTTTCTCAGAGAATAACCATTCTCTGGAGCAGGTTCGTCATCCATGAGAAGCAGAGTTCCTCCCTAAGCCTATTTAAGTGCAAATTGGACCAATGGATGGGTAATCAGAAATGCAACCCTGATCTAGTTCCTATGTCTCTAATGGACAGAGGTAGTCAGTAAATGACCCCCTGTATGAATCAGATTTGTGAATCACATTTGGGTTGCATGGCTTGGCTTATATGCGCCCGAGTAGTTGTTAGCCTAGTATACACATATGAACCTATGAACCAGTGAAGGCAGATGGAATCATATATTGGACTACAGGAAGAAGCTCATTAACCACTCGTAGCTTAAATCCCCTGAGCTAACTGCAAGCGCTGTTCAAAGAAGGAATGAAAGGTGTAGGGAAAATGTGAAAACTACAATACTGTTCTCATTTTACTTGGAGTGGTCGGACTTCAGAACCAAGAACATCTTCTATTGTGATCTCTGGTGATGACTAGAAAATGGGATAGTGGGTGAAAGAGACAGTGAAACTACAGACTTCAGAGCTTAGGTTTAAGTCCCTTCACAAGAAAAGAGCAAAAGAACAGATATCATTGCAGTCCTTTAGATATAATATAGAAATGTGATTGTTTTCACTAAGCTAATTTTTAAATTCCTCAAGACTGAAATAGAAGTATCTCTGCAATACATAACTTCTCCCTGAAGGCAACACATAGATGATAAGGCTATTACAATTTGCAAACCATTTGGATGGATAACATCTTTCATTATTTATCTTCAAGCTTGTGGGGTGAATAGTGAACAGCTGTTCTTATACATATATATGCATGCAGACATATAAACGTAGAGACACACATGTTTGTTAAAGCTTTGCTTGTAATGAACATTGTGGTGAAGGAGAAAGTGTTGTACATGGAATTCTTTTGGTCACTCTGAAAAATGACACTCTATAAATGAATTCACTTTTTTAGTGTCCCCAATGATTTTTTTCCTTGGCATCCTTCAAAATATACCACCTCAAACTATTTTTTCACTTTAATAGTTTGACAGAGGCACCTTTCCCTTTAAATATGCAAGCACTGTGATGAGGACATGACACATATGAACACTGATAACTTCAGCAGCATCAGAAGACATCAAACAATCTTAATGAGTTAGTATATTCAGCCAGCTTATTTAGGTCAGTAGGCTGTAGCAGTGAAGCCCTTGAAATAGCAGATCATACTCGAAAAAGTGATGGATGCATACCTCTCAACTGTTCAGATTTGTATGGAATGTGAAATTCTTGCCTCATGTTCTTAATCTATTCATCATAAAATCTGTGGGCTTCTGGCAAATCACTGAGGATTGAAGTCAGTAAATAATTACATATATTTGAGTTTCAGACTCCATAGCCTTCAGAAAATTCATTGTAACACAAATCCTGTTATTCTAGCAACTTCAAAAGTTTACAAGAGTAATATTTAAAATATGTCCTTATTTTGGGGCTTTTGTCCCCTCATTACATTAGGCTTTGTCCAGATTTCTTGCGCTAAAAGGTTGAGAGGTATGGAAGGAAGACATACTGAATTTAGAATATCCCTTTCAACTTTCATATAAGTTTTGCAGTGCAGTTTGTCTTTGTTTGTTTGTTTGTTTGTTTAGTTTTTTTTTTTTTTTTTCAATCTCTAAGTATGAGAGTAGTTTGAATGCTTGTACAATTAAGAAGTTTCAGAGATTCAGTAAAAAAATGTTAAAAGTAGAAAAATTTCAGAGATCCAAGACTGATAATTTAAATTGTAGTTCTGCTGAAACCTGCACTGGTAATGTTTGGATTGACGACTGACAAGACAGGGCTTTAGCTGAGAGGAATAACTTGTTTATGATGTTATCCCAGAAGAAAATTGAAAATATAAATTTACAAACAATGTTGTCAGATCCTAAACTAAATATCTAAATAGAATGATTTTGGCATCAGAAATAGCTGATAAATTGACAATGTTGTGTTACTCTCCTTTCTTTAATGTAAAAAAGTTTGAATTTATAAAATGGTTAAAACAGTATGTAACAAAATGTCATAATTCAGCCAGCAGTTAGTAGATCAGATGAAATGTTTTATTTACTATACAAACTGCGGCAAATAATAAAATGCTTTTCATTAAGAAAAGGAGTAAACACCCACACGATCACAATATGAACAAATTTCACACAAAGATAGCAAATTGATCTGCTGAGACAAAATAGTGAGACAGAATCTTAATTTCCAGTAGAGTCCATGCCACTAACCACAGCAGCCATTTCACAATCCTTGCAAGCTAGTTGTTAAGCTTTAATGAAGTCTATACCGAATACTCAAGCTAGAGTTGTAGCAGGTCAATAGACAAGATTTTGAAATTGTACACCAGCTCCTAAAATATATTCCCCTTTCCCCCTCAAGTGAAGTTCCTAGCTACCTATGTATTTTAGTTTGAACATAAATAAATAATAATGTATGACACCTATTTCATATTTTATTTAAGTTCTCGTTCATTGTATTTGGCAAGATAAATATTTTTTAAAAAGTGTGTTCTGTGGCACATATGGTGTACATTTGAACATCTATGCAGTCCAGTATGGTATTTACCTGTAGTGAATATCATTTTACATTAAACTGAAATTACTGAGGTTTGTTTAAGGAATAGAGCTATACTAGTACAGATCTCATGCATAGTTTTATTATTAAAATTATTTCAGTTTCATTTGCAATTGGACTACAGGTTGGTATCAAACTATTAACAGTGATTTCTTTCCCCAGTAATTATTTTTATGCATTCAAACGAACTTTTTCTATTAGTCTAGCAATATAACTGAATTATCTGAAAAGAATGCACAGGTCTGTGTTTTTTTTAATTAAAACTAACTGTCATAAGAATTAAATGTCACGGCATTTCTTGTGACTCACCACTCGGGTTTTATTTGGACTCAGTATAAATTCTGACAGAAATGTCAAGTCAAGAAGTTACAGAAGCAAGCAAGCTCAGCTTCACTACTGTGCATTTAATACTTGGCAGCCAAATACTGAAATTTTGTGCACAAAATTAATCACTGAATAAAATATATATCAAACTGGATGAAAAATACAGAAGATACAAAAAATGAACTGTAAAAACAGTTAATCAGAACAGATGATTTGAAAACAACAGGAAAATGAGAAAAAAATGTTAGTAAAGCAATTTTAGTTTCTGAAAAATTACTACATCTGTCAACAGTGAACACATTTACATTATAAAAGCAAAACCAATGAAGCAAATTACTAATAATTTACAACTAAGCTTACGTTGCAATGTATTCAGTTTATTTTTTCAGCAATTGTCAAATACTAGAGAATGCACAACATATCATACCATTGGCAGCGATCTATGTGTGTTCTTTAATTTGACTAAAATGGAAACAATGGATATGAAAAAAAAAAAAAAAGAAATACAGGAGATCCTGAAGTCTTGATTGACTCTTGATTTAAGCAATAAAGTCACATCTGTTTGAAAACACTGTTGCAGTTCTTGCAATTATTAGTGCTCCTAGAAAGTGCACGGTTCCTGTTTTCTTTTTTTCTTCTTTCTAATAGTGCCATGGCTTATTGTACTATACTAAAAAGTTTGAACTACGAAATAAATTCTATTAATAAGGAGATTGTAAGGGAGTAATTGTTTCAACATCCAAAGCAGGTACCTGCTGCATGTATCGAAACTAACATTTTCAAGGTTTTCAGCAACTCTTTTTATCCGTTTCTGTATGCAAAATAAAAAATAATCAAGAGGGCAGGCACAGAGGCCTTAGAACATATACTTTGATTATTGTGCAGGTATAGAACCAGTGTCTTGTAAATGATGTATACACTTCTGCTAACTGACAAGGATATAAATTTCTTAAGAGGTCTCCTTGGCAATGAACTGAGCCTGGAGCACAATACTCAAATTTTTATCCACCATGATTTCCTTAAGATAAACAAAATATCTGGAGACCATTAAAGTAAATAGTGGTAATTCTGAAAATCAAAGGCACGTCATTCACTTTTGTAGTTTTTTTCACCAGAACCTATTCCCTAAAACTAGTCACCTGACCAAGATAAACATTTAGGTTTTGTTGCAAGGATTAATAAATATGCAGGAGCAAGCATACAGACAATGTAAAACATCACTAGGTGAAATCTTAGGGTGTTATTCATAATTCAGGAGTTTGCAGCTACATAGCAGTTGTTTTTAAGAAACATCACTACGTGTATATTCAAATAAGCTGAGTACATGGTATTAACGCTGAATAAGTGAAATACAACTATGGAGGGTAAAAGTGTAAAGTACCGAAAGTAAAATGTTAAGTGTATATGAAAAGTGTAAAGTGCCTAAAGTAAAATGTTAAGTGTATATGAAGTACTATGCAAAAACTGCATTACTTATATTCGGATATTACAGATGGACATGGCTATGCACAGTCACTCTTGAAAGACGAAAGGCAAGTGGTTGGACTGTGCATCTTTAATTATTAATATCTAAAAAAAAATATTAAAGGGCCGTGTACATGGCTATCCTAACTTGGACACCCTGATGGTTTAATTAAAAAGTAGAAACAGGGAGATATGAAAGATTAAAAAAGGGGAGATACAACAAAGAAAAAGACACAGAAGAAATACATCAAGAGGGTTGTAATGGAGGAGGTGGGAGAGGATGGGGACTGTGATTTTGGTAGTGAAAGGTTCCCCGATTTTTTTCATTTTTTTTTTCATTTTAGTGTGGTAATTTGGAGTAGAGGTAAGTAAGAGGGTGTAGGAGAAAGGATAAGGGAAGAAGGGCTGAGAAAGCACCAGCGCGAGTCCCAGTCCACAGAGCCTCAAATGCTTCCACTATCAGATGGTGGTGCAATGGAGGAGCCCCGATGCTGAGGGAGCTAGAGGCCTCTTTTGGTGCAGTGGGCAGCACCAGCTGGGACAGCATGCCTTGAATATGTTGAAGCGAGTATTTGACTGGTTAAATCCACTTGTCCTCAACTTACTTCAGCACATATTCAACCAAGTCCTGAAGCCCAAGTTCAGAGAAGCTTGACAGGCTCCCATGTTCTGGGGTACCTGCAAGGCCATTGCCACTGCCCCTACCCTGCAAGAATGACCGCAGAGTTGTAGAGGGTGAGTGCTCCCCAACCTGTAAGGTGCAACATTTGATACACCCCAATGCATCATACACTATCTAGTAATTGATGGAATGGTAGCCCTTCCTATTGCAGTAACAATCCCCCCATGGACCAGATGGCACCTTAATTGCAACATGGGTGCAATTAATCACACCGAGTACCTCAGGGAAACATGCCAACCAATAAAAGGCACTCATAGCCCAGCTTGATCCTGAGGTAACACCAGGAAATAGATGTACTGATCCACATGTGCCAGGGGTACACCCAGAAACTGCTCATGATGAGGTAAGACCTTTATCCACTACAAAAAGAAAAAAATATCTTTTTTTTCCTTTTATAAGGAACACAATTTTTTTACTGAAAATTCTATTCAAATGTTCACATATGTACTACATTCATAGTAATACTATAATTTATTACCTGAAGTTGACTGCAACATTTTGCTAAGTGCACAAATACCAAACAATGTTTCTGATAAAAGGCAAGGGTTACAAGGTTACCTATTAAAGACATGAACATTCCGCACCTGATTCTCTTTGAACATCGTTTATTTAATTCTAAGGAACTGAATATACAAATGTTTGAAGTATAGACAGCTTGCAGAGAAGTGCACACAGGAATGTCAGTTATAATTATGGATTAACTGCACTTTAAGAACCAAAACAAAGGAGCTATGAACATGTCAAGCATTTAGTCAAATGCAGAAATATTTGCAAAAGCTCTGTTATTCCTTGCCAAATTTATACTGAAGTTATTGACTATGCTGTTTGAATATAGTTTTAAATATAGGTTTATAAATTCATAGTTTGTTGCTAAACATATGGGCCAGGGGACTACTGAGAAGCCTAGGACAATTCCCCAATTGCCTTAGAGCACTGCCTGGCTAAATGACTTCCTCTGAGTCACACAGTAATGTTGTCTGTGGGAATTAAAGTGCAGCAATCAGCACTTCTCTGAGCACTGTCAGGCGTTATGTCTCTAACAGCAACAGTAGTGAACTGCCACAACCCCCCACCCCCACCCCACCCCACCCCCCCGGTGACTCTCTTGATGTTTACACTAACCATTTGTAGGTTATTTTCTGGAAAGGCATTTCTATCCTTCTCTTTTTAATAGGGGAGATGGGGGGGGGGGTCAATGAAAGGCAGTGGTGATAATGTTTGCCTTTTTTAGTTTGAATCCAAGACGTAATAGACCATTGACACCCATGGTGGAAGTGCAGGAGAGCTAGGACTAGCTGCAAAAATCACCTAAATCATTATTTCTAAAATCAAGTCCACCTCCACTATCCCATTCCCAAACCCCTTCAATGGACCTGCCTGAGTTTAAATTGTCACCACTAGCTAAAAGGCCAGCAAATCTCCACCACTTGGTCACTTGGTCCTACTTACCCTTACTTTGTGAAGCCATAAATTATGCATTTTTACTTGTTTCCACAAAAATCCAGTAACTGCTGCTGGTCTGGCTATTGGTCACTAGGGTACTACTAAGTGTATATTGAATAAGAGTACCTGTGCCAAAGAGACTGAAAACCTGCTATTCCACCCTTAAATACTGAAGTTCCCCTTCCCTAACTAAGAACTTCCCAATTACCTCACTTCCCTTCCTGCTTACTTCCTTCCTCAGCTAGCTAGCAAATCCCACCCTACCCCACTACATTACTTAGGTCTTACCAGTCAAACATTCCTGAAGAAAAATGTCTGCTTATCAAAGTTTTAATATACCCACACATATGTAATTAAATTTATACATACGTGTGTGTGTGTGTGTGTGTGTGTGTGTGTGTGTGTGTGTGTGTGTCTCTCTCTCTCTCTCTCTCTCTCTATATATATATATATATATATATATGTGTGTGTGTGTGTGTGTGTGTGTGTGTATATATATATATATATATATATATATATATATTTGTATTATAAATATATAGTTATATAAAATACACACACACACACACACTATATATAGAGAGAGATAGGTAAACAGATAGCTATAGATATGTATAAATATTATACACACACACACACACACACACACACACACACACACACACACACACACACACACACACACACACACACACACACACACACACACACACACACACACACACACACACACACACACACACACACATATGGATACCACACAGGTTTACTATCAACATGTTGAAGGTAGGCTCAGCGAACATAGAAATGACAAACAGCAATTGGCCGAATTCCATGTTGCCGAATGTTATGAGAGCGAGAGTAAATATCAGCGAATGCAACTTTGCATTCACTAATATGTACTCAACATTATACGTAGAGATTATGGTACAGTGTGGATTGGGAAAGTATCTCTTTCCTCACTATAGTGTGATCTCAGAGTTGATATATATATAGTTTTCAAGGATTGTGGCAGGGGGGTGCAGGATGGCCTGCCCCCCTGCTAAAAGTTGACTGCCAGTGTAGGAGTTTAACTTGGCTTGCACCTACACTGACATCATGTTCGATATTCAACATTAGTGTTGAATCTGCTGAATTTGTTCAACAGATTTGACATTTATGCCTACTTAATATGCAGGTATTCAAAGTTTCCTTTCGATGTTAAGTACGTTTATTTTTTTGACTTCTTTATTTTCATAGTAAACCTACTACACATTGTATCAATTGCACTAGTTGTTGCAGCTATTTATGGTGCAGGAAGTTATCAGATATATTCTTAGAGGAGTACAAGAGAAAATGAAACATGTAAAATTAAATGTTGCTTTGTGTGGAGCTTCACTTTTTGCTCTGGAGTTGGGAGTACCTTTCATGGTAAATGGGAGTGGGACAGTAATGATGAAACATCTGGATATATGGACATTTTGGCACTGGGTTGTGTAGGTATGTGTGAGTACTTATATTATGGTTAGAGTAAGGCTTAGGGAAGAGGGCAGGTGTTTTGTTATATATGGTTACTGGTATATGTGATTTGTGTTTGTATGTGTTATTTAATGTTATTGTTAGGAAGAGAATGTTTCATAATCTATTATGTAGTGCTGGGGTTAGGGGCAGCGGTATGTTTGGCACATATGAATAAAGTGGTATAGGGCATTGAATTTTTAGTAAATCATTAGGCCTGGTACTGAAGTACAAGACATATTCCACAACAGTTTCACAGCAATATCAGGTTCATCCTCTCATTCATAATGAACTAAACCAAGACGCCCTCCCAGCCTATGGTTATGCAGTTATACAGATGGTAAAGGCTCACTGGAGATTTGTTATTTCCCAGTAAGCAAAGCGAAAATGCGGCAGACATTCAGCCATCTCCTTATTAAGTTGGTCTTCAGTTTCCAATAGTATTGTCATAAGAGAAGAGTTGAACTAGTCCATAAGACAATTTGCTCATAGATACTACACATCAGTTTACAACTACCTCACCCTATAATGCTTCTGCATATTTTTATTAGCTCTCATAGCCTTTAGCAAGAAATTGACATGTATCTGTCAAAACTTCCACAGTAAAAGTTACTACATTAAAAAATTAATAGTACATGTTCTGCCTTCGCAATAGATATAGCAACTGTTTTTTTTTGTTAAGTAGTAATACTTTTTATTACTACCAAGGTAAATATCTTTTCTGTTGTGTTTTGAACATTGAATAACTTGGAAATGATTATCACTAAAGAGGCAGAGACACAAATAAAGCCTTTGCATCATAACCTACCATGCCTCTTTGTTGATACTTGACAAATGTTTCTCAGCTCACAATCATATATTTTGATGGGAGGCTAGTAAAGTTTGTTAGCCTTCTCCTTTTACATTTTATGCCTGAGAGGCCTGAAATGGTGTGCATAAACCCAAAAATTCCTTGCAGGTGGCCTCTGGAAGTGTCAGTAGCTAAAAAAAAACAAAAAAAATACTCTTGTTTTCCATACTTTTCTAATAGTTTGTTCCAGTGATCAGATTTTGCTGATCCCTGGGCTTTGTCTTGGTTCCTGTTTTCTCCATTTTCCTTGTTTGGTCAAGGGGTAGTTTCTTTACTCACTAGTGGGAGTAGGGAGTACTGAGCTGCCTGTTTGTCCTTAGAGGAGTGGTTTAAAGCAGTAACTTGTAGTTTATTGGCCATTTTGGGTCATTTCCTGTCTTTTCCAGCCCCCTGCTATAAAGCACGCTTTGGCTTTTCTGGCTATAGAGAACTCAGCACAGCTCCTCGTGGTGTCCAGCAGAGTTCCTAGAGCAGCAGAGACCAGAAAAGACAAACTTTCCAGATTTTAAGTATTTTTTCTGCATTTTCGACTTTTTAAGCCTTTCGATTGCTATTTCTGCCTGTTTTATTCTGCTATTACCTATTTTTACTGTTTTTCATAGCTTGAACTGTTTATTGCACTTGCTTGTTTAAGTTTTGCTTAAAAGTTAAACAACAGGCTAATACACTCAAGTGTACTAGCTTTTGATAGCATTTAGTCGAAAAACACAGCATTTATTGTATTTTCTGCCTTTCTGAAAAAAACTTGAAAAAAACCCCCCAAAAAATACTCTTGTTTTCCATACTTTTCTAATAGTTTGTTCCAGTGATCAGATTTTGCTGATCCCTGGGCTTTGTCTTGGTTCCTGTTTTCTCCATTTTCCTTGTTTGGTCAAGGGGTAGTTTCTTTACTCACTAGTGGGAGTAGGGAGTACTGAGCTGCCTGTTTGTCCTTAGAGGAGTGGTTTAAAGCAGTAACTTGTAGTTTATTGGCCATTTTGGGTCATTTCCTGTCTTTTCCAGCCCCTGCTATAAAGACGCTTTTTTTTGGCCATAAAATTAATTAAATAGCCGATTTTTAGCTGATTTAGCGTGCGCGAGCTGCCACTGTTGCACACTAGAGCAGCGCCGGTTAAGCAGGTTTAAACTATTCGGCTACCTAAAGTCCACTCTTCAAATTTTCCCTTAGAACTACCTTCCTCGAACTATACTACTGATCAAATCAGCGCATCCTTTAACTAAAAGATCATCTCTACTTGACTCCTAGTAGACTATTCTCTATCTGTTAAACCTAGCACTTGCTCCTACAGTACTTATTACCTTGATACGGCACTCTTGTCATAGATAGTACCCCAAAAGGCAACCCCCATTCTCGGTCACCCACATCTCCCGGAATCTTTTTAAAGTTTTTGTCTATCCGTCTAGCATGTCGAGGGATCAGTTGCTAGTGTCCTCTCCTGCTCAGCTGGTGAACCTGGGAATATTGAGGCAATGTTACAATTGCCTCATGTACACAGACAACCCTCTCCTCCTCCCACAAAACACAAATACATGCGAGATGCAACTATACGGCCAAACTGGAGGCTGAGCTCTCTCAACATAGGACTGGCAAGACCAGTCAGGAGGAGAAGGTTACCACACACACTATAGACCCAGTCTCACATAGTACCATTACAACCTCAAATCATACACATAAACACACAAAGACATACTCGAGGCTCTGATCAAAATCTACCAAAACAGCAGAGGCCACCAAAGCAGACACCCAAACAACCACCACCTCAGAACACAACACCTGCAACACATAGACCTCACAGTCAGAGTGTCAAACAGTCACAGCCCTTAAGGCCAAACACAATGCCTGACACACTAGTCATTGGTGACTCCATAGTCAGACACACTGACGTCCCGCTCACCAGACTGAGTAAGGAGAAGGTCACAGTAAGCTGTCTGTCGGGCGCCAGAAATCCATACAATAACAAGCACTCAGGTCTCTCAACAGCAGGTACAAATATGACTCAGTCATTGTCCACGCTGGTGTAAACGACCTGGACTACATGAAAAGAGACATTGAGGAGCTCTCTGATTATGTAGCCCAGGCAAGTATGACCCTGACCTTGAGCAGTATCCTACCTTCACCAAGAATGATGCCACAATACAAAGATAAGATGATCAGCTTTAACAATTGGCTTAAACACTGGTGTCATTCAAAGGGTATCCAGTATCTGTCTGCCTGGGATGACATGCTGGACAAGCCACGCTGCTTCAAGAGGGGCTTGCACCTGTCACCCCTGGGATTCCGGATATTGGCAAAGGCTCTTGCTACCCCCATAGTGCCTTTTTTAGGCAAGGCTCAAATTCTAAACCTACCACCCTAGAACACAAAAATGGAAAAAAACTAAGGGTAATGCTGCTCAATGCCAGAAGTCTAAATCTCAAAATGCATGCACTCGAGGCCCTTCTCAGTATGGAGAACATCGATGTCTGTGCTGTGACAGAAACCTGGTTCAAGGCTCCTGAGAGCACCCCAGCGATATCAGGTTTTACCTCATATCATGCGTTCCGGCCCCAAAATCCGGACAATACCAAGAAAGGAGGGGGGGTATCCATATTCATCAAGGACACCCACACCTCAAGACTGGTGGCAACGCATGATGCATCGGAGACCATCCAGGTGCAATTAACCATAGGCAAGACTGCTCTGCAAATTGTAGCATGTTACAGGCCACCCTCACAAACTCAGGAACCTCACATGGCCTTCCTGAAAACACTAGAGGGATAAATGTATCACCAAACACCATCATACTAGGTGACTTCAATTACCCTAATATAGACTGGGAACACTACTCAAGCCCAAACACCCTAGCCCAAAAGTTCCTGGAATTCATAAACTCAAATGCCATGGAACAACTAGTCACCATCCCACAAGAGGAGATAACATACTTGATCTCATCATCACGAACATGGGAGCACAATGTTCAACACCGTACCCCTCACTGGTGAGATCAGATCACAAACTAATCTCGCTGGAGGTCTTCATCCCACCCCACCTGAAATAAAAAGACCACCGTAAAGAACTTCTCAAAAGCCGACTTCACACTTCTAAAGACTAGTGTGGTCTCCTTTAAGGCCCCGAGCGGGGGAGAAAACAGTACTCAAGCCGCTGAATCACTTACAAATGCCTTCTACCAGCACCTGCAGGACTGCATGGATAAGGCAATCCCAAGCAAAACAAAGACTCTTTGTACCAAAGGCAAGCCTCCAGTCTGGTGGACCCCAGCCATAAATAAACTCTACAACAAAAGGAGGAAGCTACTACAAGATAGAGCAAAATCCTTAAAAGGTAAGACACCCTTGATCACTATAAGTAAAAAACTAAGAGCTCTCATAAAATCATCCAAAGCAAATTTCGAGAGAAAAATAGCTAAAGACTCAAAAGACAATCATAAGGCCTTCTTTAGCTATGTTAGAAACCTAGGAGGAAACTCCCAGATATGCTCAGAACTAGTTCAAAATGATGTGAAGATTACTGATCCTACAGACATTGCCAACATACTGGCTGACAGGTTCAGTGCAAACTTCTCCCCTCCCAAAAAGGAGAGATATCTATACCAAGATTTCAGGCCCCCAAACATCTCCAGCCAAGTGAGAACTGCTCTCTCCAAAGCAAAAACACAGCATCCATGGGACCTGATGGTGTCCCCGCTGTGTGCTCCACCGAACTCAATGAGGAATTAAACCCACAGCTAGGACAGCTGTTTAATCAAAGTCTTACCTCTGGATACGTACTCAGGGGAGTGGCACTGCAACTGTGGTCCCACTTCACAAAGGCGGTGCCTCACACCCCTGGAAATTACCGCCCATTAGCTTGACAAGCCTTATCTGCAAAGCCATGGAGAGGATCATAATGGACCTCATAAATAAAGACATAGGGAATTTGCAGACTTTGGATCCAACCCAGTTTGGCTTTGTCAAAGGCAGATCATGCCTTTAAACTTGGTTGACTTTTTCAAACAGTCACCAAAGCCATTGATGAGGGAAAGGCAGTCCATACAGCCTACCTCGATCTGGCTAAGGCCTTGATACAATACCCCCCCGCTCGGTATCATTGAAAACTCATCAGCTTAAATGTTAACCCATACATCACAAGATGGGTTGCAAACTGGCTGAGTGACAGAACCCACAGGGTCAGAGTTGCTGGCGCCATGTCAGACTCAAAGCCTGTCACAAGTGGTGTCCCACAGGGCTCAGTCCTGGGCCCGCTCTTGTTTGGCATCTACTTTTCGAGTAAAAGCAAACACAGGAGGGTTATGGCTGACTAAGTTTGCAGATGACTGCAAACTGGGCGCCATAGTAGAACACATCTGACACAGATATCCTTCAGAAGGGTCTCACAGAAACGGATAACTGGTGCCAGAGCCACGCCCTAAAGTTAAATGCCAAAAAATGCATAGTCATACCCTTCGCGAAAAACAAGGTTACCCTAGCTACCAAATAGGTGGCAATCCACTGAGCACAGAAGAAGTTATCAGGGACCTGGGGACCCAGGTTGATAGTAGTCTGTCATTCGACACCCATGTAGCTAAAGTAGTTAGGAAGACCTTCTACATTGCCCACCTTATCATGAAGGGATTCTCATCTAGATCAAGGGAGGTCATAGTCTCCCTTTACTCATCACTCATCAGACCAATGATTGAGTACAATGCCCCATTCGGAATGTATCTGACCCGACACTTGCAGCAGCTGGAGAGGCCACAAAGTTCCTCACCAAAAGGATAAAGGGTCTCAAAAATATGTCCTATGCTGCCCGACTGAAAGAACTCCAGCTCTATTCAGTCGCCATCACTTGCTCAGAGGTGACCTTTGCCTAACATACAAGGCCATGTCAAACCCAGATTTGATGAATATGCTTCACCTCAAAAATCTAGATCCATCAGAGCCACAAGGGCGGAGACTTAAACCTCGACACGGCTATTAATAGGGGCGTGCTGGGGATAGATTCATCACCCAAAGACTCCCTATGCTGTGGAACAAAATCCCGGTACATGTGAGGCAGAGCACCTCGCTGGCCTTGTTCAAGAGAAATCTTGACCAATGGATGGGAGATCGCAGATATACCCCAGGGATTACCTCAGTGTCACTGCTCGACAGAGGCACAGCAAAATAATGGGTATAGTTCCCCATACTAAAGGGTGGCGCGTACAAAAAAAAAGCTAGCTAGGCTTGTAAATGCCCTTGGGCAGATAGCCTAGTATGAACCTATGAACCTATGAACTTGTGGTTTTCACTGATTTTTAATAAATTACTCCAGGCATAGCAGCCAATTTGCAGATCTGCCAATACCTTTATTCCTAAGTCACGAGTCAGCTCTTGTGTGTTAATGATGACAGAAGAGGATGAAACTCATGAATGTCTGAATGCTGTCCTTGTCTTTACAGATAGCACATGCATTGCTGAGTATCCGTTTGTGTTATGCAATGCTGTGAAAGATGAGTAAGTTGCAATTATTTCATGGGGATGCAATATATTTGAAGCATACAGAGAATTATAATTGGACATCCAATCATAACTAGATTGATACATTATGGATGCCAAGAAATTCATCATAAGAACATGGAAAAGGAAAGGACCCAACAATAAATTAGTATGGAGTTTATCTGCTTCATATACTATCAGTCAGAGAAAAAGAGCTAAAAAACATGTTGTTAAGAGCTTTGAAAAACAAATAATTTAGCAATACCATACAGACAATAGGCTGAGGTACTGTTTTCCTGATACAAAAATGGGTTTTAAAGCTATTAGAGACTTCACTATATGGCACTTTTTATGTGAATGCAAAGTATATAAATGAAGTTTTCATGGCGGGGGGTTAGATTAATATTAGGAGGAGTTAAGTGGGTTGGGGAGGTGAAAGGGTTAAGTGGAGGCAGGGATGGTTGGGAGGAAATGAGATAATGATGGGGAGGGGCTTAAGATGTTTAGTCTAGTGTAGTTGGGTTAAGCAATCGCATTTTGGCGTGAACTTGTTACATGCAGGTTCATGTCCTGACAACCAGTGTGTTCCTTGGTCAGGCAGGCCTTGGTTGGTAGGGAAGGTGAGTGCCTGGGGTATAGGGTATTGTTGTATGTATGTAGGTTAGGGATGTCTTTTGGGTATAGGGACCCTTTTTGTTTTTTTTTTGTTTTCTTTCAGGTAATGGCATCAGGGGCTTGGATGCATTGTCTGCCTTCACTCAGGAGATTTGTGGGTATGGTGGAGGGCATGTTTCCTGGCCCACATGTATAATCAGGTCAATAAATAAGGTTACAAATGAAGTTCCTTCGTAATACTCGGGATGGCCAGTGTTTGGGGGGGGAGCTTGATGCTTGTAAAGGTCCAAGTCATGCTTGTTGCTGCTTATTATTTCTCTGGGGTTTGTTGCTGTGTGAGTCTTGATAGGGGCAATTTCCAGGTATGTCTTGGTCCCTTGATGGTTTTCAGGATGATCGGTGGGTTGGTGGCTTTTGCTTTGCCCTCGCGGTTTTTGTTTTTTTTTTTTCTCAGCAAGTACCCATTGCTGTTTGTTCTGGTGTCATGACCAGGCAGGGATGATTTCCCAGGCTGCTAGCTGAGCATTGCTCTGCTCTGGGTGGATTAAAAAAAAAAAAAAAACGGCGACAATCTATTGGGGCCAGGGTTCACACTAGTGCACTCGCTGTTGCACTCACACCTGCAGCAGCGGAAGTGTTCATGTCATTTTGGTCTGCTTTGTGTGCCTCTTTGCTGTCTAGATTTTCATGGAGTGTCCAGATGTTGCTTCATATTTTGGTCTGTTCCTCATAAAGTGTGTGGACATAACTGAGGGAGTTGGCTGGTTGGTGGCTTTTATTGAGAGTGGGAGGGTGTATTGATGGGGCTGAATTCAGTTGCAATGGCATTTGTGGCATGGCATTATGGAGTGATTGTTTCCTGGTGAAAGCGTCTGCTGAGGCTGTGGCATTTTCATTTATGGGCTGGGTGGAGTATTTGTGATGGTTTCTCTTGGGTGTCTTCAGTGGTGAGAATGGTTTGGTTGGCCCTGGTGTTTTCCGTGGTTGTGTTCAGCTTTGTGCATTGGTGGTGTGGTGATTCGCGGTTTCCTTTTGTCAGGCTATAGGTTCATAGGTTCATAGATTAGTACTAGGCTAACTGCTGCCCTTAGCCATTTTTAAAGCTAGCTAGTTATTCCTTGAGAGACTCAAACCCTGTACCTTGTGTTTGTAAGGCAAACACCTTAACCATTAGGCCACCCTCCCAATCCCTATGAGGAGCATTTTTCGGGTTTTTGGGTGGGGGAAGAGTGGCAGCTGCCCTGCGCATGCTTGGTGCGATGTGGTTTGTCAATGGAGTGGGGCTCTGCCTTGATGGTGCAGTTTTTGGTACAGGGGGAGGTTGGGTTGGAGGGAGAAGGTTCTCGGCTGCCCAGAATCTCAGTTGATGGCAACAGTTTATATAAAAAAAAAAAAAAAAACGGAAAATATTTTTATTGTGGGGAAAATATTGTATTATTGATTGGAGGCAGAGTGCAAGAGAAAATGTTGTAGAGGTGGGGATATGCAGTTTGGAAGATGGTCGCGCAGATGCATGGCATGAGTGCCAGTCTTCTCTGGATGATCTGGCTTTCGGCAGCAGGCCACATGTTGACATGTTGACCATTTTGGCGAGGAGAATCTGCAGTTTTGCAGGGATGTCGTCTCTCTTGTGGAAGCATGGATTGCTAGGGTTTTTACACCAAGAGCATTTTGATTTGCATTTTCGATCTCCCCTCAAGAGTGTAGAGCTGAGTTAAAGGGCTTGTTGTGGGACAGTTGCATGCTGTTGGGTTGTGGTTTGGGACACTGGCCCCCCTTTGCAGACTGCATTGGCTGAGACCACACTTTTGAATGTCTAGTTGGATAATTAGTGATGTCGCTAGTGTAATACATTACAGTGGCAGTGTTTGCATTTTCTCACCAAGAGATTTCACACTTTGTCATTCAATATTATTTGGCTCAGTTAAGAAAATGTTAAGGTAACTGAGTAACTATAAAAATGTGCATGTAAATGAAAAATGGGGATTAGTTTGGTTATTGCTGTGCATCTTAATCTCTGTGTATATTATTCCTCACAGCTTATTACTTGCTGTTACAGATAAATTGCTTTTCAGGTCAAAGGCATTGTATGAACCTGTTTGTCAGTCTGTGTACACCACACGTTGTCAACTCTTGCTTTATTGTAACTCGTGAATGTGGATGTTTACTCTGCATAACTGTACTGAAAACAATATTGTTCTTCAAAATGAGGCTGATTGCAAATGTCATGTGGTAGAGCTTTTCTCCGCAGGCTTCTGCTGAGGGTAGGTTGCGCTGAGTTAGGCTTTCCCAGGCAAGAAGGACAATGGATGGATGGACTTGGTGGGTCACTTAGGTGGGGATGGCAGTCACTGAGTGATGTCGAGCTGCCATGGAGACCATGGGTGTTAAGGTGAAATCCACCAAAGGGGAAATAAATGACAGTCCTTTCCTTGCATCACTATGTCCGCTGTCCAGTAGTAACCAGGAATTGCTTTAGCAGGGGGAGTGAGCCCCCCCTGCACCCTCCATGTTTCTTTACTACATTTGTTTTGTAGGAATTGGTTTGCTGGGGGGGCAGCCCCACCTATGCCCTCCATGTTTTTTAATATACTGTTTACATACTTGTGAATCCTTGCAGATCATAAGTATTTGAGTTTTAGCCATTGTGCATTTTGAAGGTTATGTGAGACTGGTAGCTAGGGCTCTATTCTCTAACCTTTAGCTAATGGTTACTGAGAAACTGGACAGGTTTCTGTTGAGGTGGTCGAGTGATATGTTTAGATTATAAAGTCAGTGGTGTGCATACTGGTTCCTGGAGTGGACGAGGTCTATGGAGCAGCAATTATGTGGGTTTAGGAACAGTCCTGCATGTTCGCTGCTGTACATTGGTTACAGCTGAATAGTTTTGCTGTTCTTTGAAGATATTGATCCACAATTCAAATGGTAGGGCTCCTCATTTTGGAAATGGAAGGCTGAGAGCTAAACACTGGGCAGTGAAGTACATTTGGGTTTCGGACTTTGATATGGGGTTTTCAGGCGCTGGCAAGACCACAGATGGGGGTTGGTGTGGGTTGCTTTAGCTGTTGGAAGAATACTCAATGGGGTCACAGAGGTCATATCACTCGATGGTTGGGCTTGTCAGGAGATGGACATTACGGCAAGGGATGTTTAGCCTCTGAGGTGGTACGCAGAGAGGTCACAGGTAGGGACAATTTTGTTTTGTGTGCATTTAGGCTGGTCAGAGTTTGTGTGGTAAGTAGTACTGGGACAGGTAGGGTTGAGACTTGTCTGGAGTAAGGTGAGGTAGGTGCTGGTTAATTATGGATAGTTGGGTCTGTCTGCATGTAATTACATTTCACAGATGGGGGGATATTGTAGTGGGTCCCCTTGATAGCATGATAAGCTGCCATTTGTTCTATATATATATTGGTTAGTGATGGACCTCCTGCATATCCATAAAACAAAGAGCACCGGAATTACCCATTTTAAAGACTAGCTTGCCTGTGATATAAATAGGACTTGCTGGAGGGATAGGTATATATCCCTGAGAGACTACGCCATCTGTGGAACAGGCTCCCCATTCATGTGAAGCACAGTTGTCCTTGAAGAGATCTTGGAATGGGTTATTCGGAATGTGTGTTATGTATTTCCGATGTTTTACATGTCTTTTTCTTTCTTGCAGATGGGGTGTTGGAACGCTGTGGTTGTAATTTGGAATAGGTGGGTATAAGATGGAGCTTTCTCGTTACTATTAGAGGGTTTCATTTTGTCCTTTTCTTTTTAGGTGGTGGTATGCCGAGTACCGGGGGTGGCGATGCACAGTGAATTCGAAGAGGATGAATGCAGTGGCGAGCAAAGATGCTACACATGAGGAGCTCAAGATGGCAACAGTTGACTGAAATTGCTGAAGGGCAGAAGGCATCATTGGGCTTGAAAGGGGATCAGAAAGGTAACGTTTTTGATAGATCAGATGTTTTGCCACCTTAATGGGGCTCAAAGTGGGTCTGAGTAATCACCTTATTAAGACATATTAGAGCTCTGTGTTCAATTAGTGGGAGCTGATTATTGCATTGGTATAGGGGGCAAGTAAGGAAGAGGTAGGTAGTGGACCCAAGGGGGTAATGGGTGGGGATGGTTATGGGGAGTGTGGGGATCCCTTGGGATGAGTAGTCGCGACATTCATAGGAGCGCAGGGCTTATTAGGCTAAACCCCTATGGCTCTTGCAAGCCAGTGAAGTTCAATCCTTGCTTTCTTAACAACCTTGTGGTGATTGTATTTATTCATTCAGTGGTTGAACCATATTTAGGGGAGGACCAATGAGGTGTTTGATAGGATACTGGAGTTTGTTCCTAACGGGCGGTGTCTTTGGGGTGGAAAATTTGTCCCTTGAGTAGGTAGTGTTAATGTTACATAACAGGTTAAGGTTTTACAGAATACCACAAGGATCATTTCACTTGGCGTTGGGTCAATTTTGTGAGTAGAGTTTTAAGAAGCATCATAGGTGGGATAGTTTTAATACCTGGGTGTGTTGTTACAAAAGAGTTAGAAGGGTTAAAAGAGGCTTGGTTGCAGGATAAGGTTGCAGTAGGACAGGTCTTAATTGCCTACTAGTGGTATAGGTAATATAAGGAAAGAGCTCTCCAGGGGAAAGGCTAGGGCCAAACAGGGGGTTAAGAATGGTTTGGTAATGTGTGAATTGGGGGTGTTTTTGGCTGGGTATGTAGAGTATTTCATTGCTGAGCATAGATGGGTTTTCAGGAACTAGGTTAAGGGGTGCTGGTTTTCTGCCAGCTACGGTAGGAGATTAAAGTTGGAGTTAGACTGTTCCCTTCAGTAATGGAGTTGTTGCACATATAGAACTGGGTAACGGGTGGTCTAAGCTGATATGCTATGGTTAACAGGGTCTTAGATGTGAGACTTGCTACTAGTTGACTGGGTGCCATCTTGAGTTCAAGGGGTTATAGTTTGTGGTTTTGTTGTGGTCATAGGCAGTCAATACATTCAGGTTGAGCCATGATTTCAGCTTTGAAGGCAGCGGGCTAAAAGGGTATGTGTTCTCTTGGTGTGGATGTTCCAGTGTTACAACAGGGTCACAGTAATCCTACTTAGTTTCATCAGGGCATGTTTCAGTGATGGCATGGCAAAGGAGTTTATGTCAAGATTCTAAGGTGCTTTACAGATGATGGGTACACCAAATGATGTTTGGCTTGACCCTTCCCTTTATGGGAAGTGGATTGAACAGTTTTGGGTAGAAGGGAGGGGGAATAGCCTGGTCAGGCTGGTGGGCGGAGAAGAGGGATAGGCTTGCCCTGTTCTGTTCCCCCTCTGATGTCTGGATGTTCATTTTAAGAATCTGGGGAAAAGGAAATGAGTAGTTGGAGGAAGCTTGCTGAATAGATGTGCAAGCTGAGGTAAGGATGGTGCTTATTTGGTAGAAGGTAATTCAATGGATGGTATATGAAGTGAGTTGGGACGCTGCTTCTTAAGTAAAGTAAAGTAAGCGAGCAGAGGTATGGACCCTGCTTGTTGCGCAGGGTGAGTAGGTATGCTGCCCTGATTAACATTACGATGAATGATATATGAAGTGAGATGGGACGCTGCTTCATAAGTAAAGTAAGTGAGTAGAGGTATGGATGCTGCTTACTGGGCAGGGTGAGTAGGTATGCTGCCCTAATTAACATTACAAGGATGTTATGCTGAAGGATGTTATGCTGTATTTATAATCAATTATATCATGAATAGTTGTAATTAATAAAGTTGGTGATCAAAGCTATGTTATGGAAATTTAATAAGGGTCTTCAAATGTCATTTAGTGTGACGTGTGTTATTGAAGGGGACCGGGACAACAGGCTTTATAATTGCAAAACAGCTTTGGTCACTTACCTGTGATAGCCTCGGTTATGCTCTGGCCCAAGGCTACAGCTTTCCCGTGCTGAAATATGCTTTTTAAATCTTTATGGCATCAGAAAGGTGTTTAACAATGTTTTCTTTTACCTTTATATGCAACATTGTTGCAACACTATTCTCAGAGTCTTATGACTGGATCTGCGATCATGATTGACTGATTTATTTATTAGTCTTGTCTGACTGGGAAAAGTCCAGCTGCATAAAAAACATTTTCAGCAGAGGCCTGGATAGAAAGCTTCACATTTAATTTACACAGGCTGCACATTTATAATTGCAGGGTAAAACATGTGTATGTGAGCTTATTAACATGATTTTTAAATATTTCTTACATTAACATAGCATTTTAACACAAAAAAACAAGAGGGAATTTAACATATATTAGCTAATTTTTGAATAGAAAAATAAAATACAATAATAGTTAATGCATTTATAGCAGGATGACTGCAGGGAAAGATTAAACTGGGGTGTTTTTTTAAGTTAGTAATGATTTATAGAGAGACAAGTAGTAATGTAGCTTAAAATTGATGATAACAAATATGAAAGGACACATTATGAAAATGATCAGGAGGATAAATGGACAGAGAAAGAATTGTAGTTAGTGATAGGGTGTGAGGAAAGAATGAGAGTTAGAAATACATGCAGTATAAAAGATTGGGAAGCAAAGTGGCTGTAAGAGTTGAAGAAAAGTACTCTGAGAAAAGACCAGCCAGCTGAGCAGGAAGAACTGACCCAATCATATGTCTTTGAAGTGCATGGAACATTTCCCTCTCCCATAGTTTACAAAAGTTAGAAGATAAAATAATGCAGCTGTCACATTCTGACTGCTGTCACACAGAGAGCAGCCACCACAGATGAGCAGTGGGAAGCACAAGCAGCTTTAAATCCTGTTCAGCATGTTGCTGAATGAAACGTTTAACAGCTTTTAAAGCAGTTTTCATGTCCCACTGTTCTTCTTTAGTGTATGACGACTGCTGCTAATGCTCTAGCTTATAAGACTAGAGGTTAGCAGTAGAGACAGGTGTTTAACAAAAGCTTGACAACAACTTCCTGATGTCAGAAAGGTGTTTAATAAGTCTGCCTTTTCCCCAGCTTAGAGTGCAATCATGGCACATCATGTACTGCATAGATATAGTGCACAGTTAATGACCAAAATGAATATATTCTGTGTCAGAAAAGAACAAACTGAATTATGGTTAAGATGGAGGCGTACTAGCACACTGGTTTGCCACTCCTAATTCTGACTGTTATAACTGTAACAAACAGTAGGCGATAAGAGGTCCCATAAATAATAATCAGGTGACCTCACTCATATCGTCTAAAAAGAGAGCTAAGAAAATAAATTAATCTATTTCACCTGAGCAGGAAAGGTGGGAAATTGTCTCACCAGTTGAAACAGGAGTTCCAACTTCAGCTATACCTGTAAAAAGTGACACTAAGATGGTTAAGTTAGGCATGAGTTCAGTGGACATCTCACAAGAAGTGATCCTATTGAGGCTGCAGAAGTTGAACTTAACTTTAGATGCCTACATGGACAAGTCAGAAAGGAAACTTGATGAGGTTGAAGATGGACTTGAATCTGAGTCTGGCTAATGTTACTCAAAAAATATCCAAAGTAGATGCAAGACTGGAGAATGAAGAGACAAGACAATTACAATGGAAAGATTATGCAAAATGGAAGAACATCTGTTTTTGTGGTCTATCAAAAAAGGTTGAAGGAGATTGCCTGTCTTACAAGGATTACAAGCTGGCTGAATGGGCAGGTTTGGAGACACAGTAGATTACTTTTGAGAGGGCTCACAATTTTTTTTTTACACCAAACTATTTGGTCTCCAGTTACTCACAGTATACTGATTGCATATATAACATTTATTTATTATTTGTTTGTTTGTTTGTTTGTTTATTTATTAACATTTGTTTACCAGAAAGTCTAACTGGTGATGTCGGATCCTTTTTTCAGTGGAGTCCCAGGGAGAAAAACTCCACAATTAAGAAATCTTACCAGATGTCATACAATGCAATTCAGTACAGTACGATGCAATACAATACAAGGCAAAACAGCAAATATTAGATATCCTACAGAAAATACAAAAAAAAAATAGTATACAAAGAACAAAAAAATTAATAAAAAGCTGAAGAGACAGATCCTGGAAATCATTACATTCCACAGTTACATCTGAACTTTACTGAAGTAGTGATAATGCTAAGAACTTCCATTATGTGAATAGTTAGATGCAATAGAATGTGAAGGGCATTACTACAAGACAGACTGTGTGGCTAAACTATTTAAATATATACTTAAGGAGAAACTTTTATCATAACTATGGTCTCAGGGAAAACCTCTCTTCATTAATCACAGAATTTAATTTAATCATGACTATCCCACTGAAATATCAACTGGCCTCCCAGCCAATTATGCGAACATGAATGCAGAAGGAGAAGAAATTGGGGCTGTTATACCTTACTGAGTTAAAAGTCTTTTGTCTCGGCAGTTCAGTTTCATTTGCTACCCTAGAGATTAACTGACAATAGTAGTGGTACATACATGAGACATGCATGCAGGTCAGTAGTGAGACCCCAGAGACTAAGAGGGAACTCATATTTTTAGTTCTCTTCCAGAGCCCTTCCTTTAGAGAAAAAAAAAGCCTACAGGATCATAATAAGGGGGCCAGATTTGCAACAAAGAATGCTCTAATTGTACTCTCCAAGAGTGAAGAGATGACAGAATTTCGGACTTATGTTGAATACTAGCAACTGTCACTTAACCTTGTGCAGTTTTATTACTTTATTGTTTAAAATTGGTGTTAACTCTGTAAATAAGGAATTAAGGTGCACCTGAGTAATTATTAGTCAACAAAAGGCAATTTAAGTAGATCAAACCATCTAGTATCAACATTTAGCTTGGGAAAAGTTTCTAGTAGTATTGTGCTTTTACTAAATTTGTAAAGGTTGTATAAAAGATCGTAGTCTTTCTTTAAAAATGACTTTTATTAAGGTTACTCTAGCATTTGGCTACTTCTGGCCTTAGAGGATTTTGACCTTGAAGCTAGTAAGTAGGAATATTATTTGGTGAGGCCCACCTGCTCCATGAACACAAAAAGACAGTATGAGGTGCATTTTAGACTTAAAATTGTTTTAAGTCATTCTACATCAGGCCTTCAGCTGGTCCATACAGGGTTTGGCACTAGTCAAACACAAGCTACCTATTAGTGAAGTTTATTTTTTTCAGAATCGGGGGCTGTCAGATTACCATTTTTGAATAAATCTGCAGTCATGTCTCTCATCATTTACAAAAGTAGGTTTGTTTAATTTTTTAACATATTCTACCAGGTAAAGATCTTTTTAACTCAATTTCTGCCATAGATGTTTTATAAATAAGTACTGTGAAATGATGGGTGGGGTTAGGTGCAATTCACTTCATTATACCAACATATTTCATAGCACTCCCTTTCTTGACAGTAATTATGTGTAGAAGTCTCTGTCCGAAATGAGATGTAATAACTCCCTCTTTGGAGATTTCTGTAAATAGTAAAGTAGTTTCAGGTTTTAATCTGAGCTTCCTTGTTTTAGTTTATTGTCTTTCTTCTGAAAATATGCAACGTTTGATAGAAATGGTGTTCATCATATTGAAGTCTGCTGTAGTAGCCTTAGCTATATGGGTTATATCCAACACCTTCCATGTGCCCAAGCCATCAGTCAGCTCGAGCTGAGTGAATTAAAAAGATATGTTTGGGTGCAGAAAACATCGGGCAGGATTCACGAAGGCTTGCATGGAGTGTAGTAAGAGACGTGCAACACTCCATGCAAGCCTCGCGATCCAGGAACAGCCCTAAACTCCGTGTAAGAGACCAGCTAAAATGTCTCTTACACGGACTGGGCGTGGACAAGCTAAATACCTCACTTGCATTAGAAATGTATGCAAATGAGGTATATTAGCGATCCACGAAGCAGAAACCAGTCTGTGTAGGAGACGTTTTAGCTGCAGAAATGTACTCAGTTGACAACTGAGTACATTTCTGCAAAATCCACAACGGAGCGATGTCAGCTCCCAAAAAAGGTTGCATATGAATCAGGCAGCATGCCAATGGCCAAATATGTGGCCATTGGCAAGATAACCCGATGCAAAAATATTAAAAATATATATATTTTTTTTCGGCAATCGCCGATGTTTAAACCCAGCACAGCCCCGCACAAACGGGCTGTGCTGTATAAAAGCATAAAAAGAAGGGTATAAACCCACAAATGTGGGATTCATGTAATACATGGAATGACAATGCAGGGACCAGCAGACCAAAACCAACATGGCCACCGTGTAGTGGTTGCTAACGGGGCAAGCTGAGTCTAAGACATGTAACTAAGCATTAGTAGGCAATCTTATGTAAATGAGGGTTAGGATACTGAATACCACAGTCACATAGCAAATGAGCATGGCCTGAGTAGTGTAAGAGATACAAAAGGGGAGGAATAGAGTAGGAGATAGGTGACATCACTGGGGGGAATGGTAGAAAGAAACGCAGTTCATTGGAGGCCAGTGTAACATGACAGATGACAGGCACAGATCATGGAAAGAGGTGTGCCACTAGATAAGTCATGGAAAGACAAGAAATGGAAGGTGTACACTGTTACCTACACTAAAGTTTCTTGCTGGCCGTGCACGCGCGCGCAATGAACCGCGAGTAAGGCAGTGTGCACGCGTGTAAGGCAGTGTGAGTATGTTGGAAGCTGTTGGCAGACGTGTAACAGTGTTTGCGCGGGTGTACGCGTGTGTAAGACAGTCTGAGTATGTTGGAGGCTGTTGGCAGACGTGTAACAGTGTTTGCGCGGGTGTACGCGTGTAAGACAGTCTGAGTATGTTGGAGGCTGTTGGCAGACGTGTAACAGTGTTTGCGCGGGTGTATGCGCGTTTAAACCTGAATAAGTAGATCCTTAACCGTGTAAGCACGCACGTTTAAGCCACTGTGAGCGTGTTTCAGATAGTATGCAAGTTGCTCCCCCCTGAGGAAACAGAGAGGAAAAAGAAAGCAACAGAATTAATAGGAAGCTAGCAGGGATAACTGCTGAAGCTAGCAGGTGAAAATAATTAGAAGCAGGCAATTACACAGGCAAATTAGTAGCCCAGCCCAGCACTTAAAACACTGCAAACAGTAGTGCAGGATGTTGTCATTAAGAGACACTGCAAAACAGGAGTAAGCTAATAGAAGTGAAAACTGAAAAAGCTGAACTCAGAGCAGAAATGCTAGGGGCTGCCATAGCTGTCTTAATGAAACATAGGCGACTTGCTGAGGGTGGTGACAATGCAGATGGTGCCAGACAACCCACAGTGAGGAGACGGAGAAGAGTGTACAGGCCCAGGGTCACCTACCACGGGTTACATGAGCTGGAGATAGTAGAGCGCTATAGAGTGGACAGAGAGCTCCTGCAGCAGATTGTTGAGCTGTGCAGGCCACGCCTCACACACAGAACCAACAGAGGGGAACCATCCCAGTGGAAACCAAGGTATGTGTTGGCCTAAGAATACTAGCAACAGGTACCTTCCAGAGACCAACTGGCGATACGATGGGGATATCACAGGCATCAGCCTCCAGGGTACTACACCAGTTCCTGGATGCCATGTCAGCACATGTCGGTGATCATGTATATTTCCCCAATGCCCGTGAGGTATTGGCCAGCAATATGCGTCTCTTCCAGCAAATAGCGGAATACCCTGAGGTACTGGGTGCTATAGACTGCACGCACATACGCATCAAAGCACCAGCAGGAGAGCAGGGTGGGGCCTACATAAACCGCAAGGGCTTCCCCTCCATCAACTGCTAGGTCGTGTGTGATGCCCAGGGCATAATAATGAATGTGTGTGCTGGCTGCCCTGGGAGTTATCACGATTCCCACATCTGGCATTTGACGCAGCTGTACCAGACATTTGCCAATGGGGACATCCCACACGGACACCTAGTGGGGGATGCAGGTTATGCACTGGAGCCATGGCTGATGACACCCATCAGAAACGCACACACACCTGAACAGGAACGCCATAATGAGGCACATGCACAAACACGTAATGTGATAGAGCGTGTGTTTGGGCTGCTCAAGTCACGGTTCCGGTGTCTGGACACATCTGATGGAGCCTTGCAGTACACACCAACTACATGTACCCAAATTGTCATGGTATGTGCTATGCTACATAATATGATCTTGCGAAAACAGCTGCAGCAGGACCAGCATAGGGCCGGCCCAAACAGCCCCCCACCATTGCCAAGGCCAGCACAGGCAGAGCGTGACTCGGAGGAGGAACAACCTGAGCCTGTCCCAGTAGGCAGAAGGAGGCATGCCCAGTATGCCCTGGCCTTGGCAAAGAGGCAACGCATAGCACATACATTGGCTCAGTAGGAACCTTGGGAATGATACCCCTCTCTGACTCACTCATATAGTAACAGGGATGCCTAACATGACACAACCTGCTCTCAAACATGTACAGGGAAGTGTAATATGCGCATCCGACAGAGGCAGCCCTGCTGCACCACCTGAGGCATGAATGCTGTGTGTCAAGTAATGCAACACCAAGTACTATATGCACACCTGAGGACCCTGACTAACATCCTATCCTGACCAAGCATCATGCCACAACATGACAACGAGATGATCAAGTGCAACAATTGACTGAAGTATCGCAGTTAGTCAAAGGGGACCCAATGTGTGCCAGTCTGGGATGACATGCTGAGCATGACATGATGCACCACCCGCTAGGACTGGCGTGCACCTATCAGTGCAGGCCGTATGGATACTGGCAAAGGCTGTCGTCACCCACAGTGTGCCCTGAATAGGTAAGGCTCAAAAGACAAACCTATCTCCATAGGTACCAGAAGGGATAAGAATAAGATAATGGATAAGTTGAAACAGCAAGATGCATGCAGTCTGGACTCACCCAGTATGGAGAATGTTGATAACTGTGCTGTAACAGAACACTGAGGCAAGACCCACAACAGCACCCTAACACTACCAGGTTACACCTCATACTGTGCTGTACAGCTGCAAAACTTGGAACAAGCTACAAAAGGAGGGTGACTAGCAAGAATTGTCAAGGATAACCACACCCCCATGTCGGTACCACAACAAAAGCAGCATGGACTAGCCATGCTCAAGTAACAGTGGCTAAAACTGCCCCCCAGTTTATAGCCTGCTACAGACTACTGTCCCAACACCAGGAACTGCATCTGGCCTATGCTGGAATACATGAATATATCAAGTCCTCCAACCCACATTATATTGGGTGACTGCAAATACCCAGACATAGACTTGAACATTATACTAGCTCCAACAGTGTCGGACAAAGGTTCATAGAATCCACAAACCAAAAGGCCCAGGAACAACGTACCACTCCCACAAGAGGGGTAAGCATACCGGATGTGATAATCAGCAACATGGGTACTGGATGTCAAGATGAGAAGTGTATTGCTCACTGGTAAAACCAGACCATAGAGTAATCACACTGGATATACAAAACCTGACCACAGTCCCTGGCCAGGAAACCACAGTGGAAAACATGTGTTAAGCAATACCTGCACTCCTCCAAACTGATGTGGAATCCATTAAAGGTCCCGTGCAGGTGCAAAATATGGGCCACACCTCAGAACCTGTAATACAGCCATTCCATGAACACTGCCAGGAATGCTTGGATTATGCAGTCCTAAATTAAAACAAGACGCAGTGCCTAAATCTGGCATGGTGGACACCAGCCATAACCAAAACATGCAAGAGAACGAGGAAGCTACTACATGATAGAGCAAACATAAACAATAAAGTAAGCACAGATCAGTAGTATGGCAATAACATCTGTCCACACATGCAATCCGCTAAGGCCAGCCACAACAAGTGGAATCTGTGAATCCCGAGGCAATGTCACACCTGGCCCAAGTACACAGACAACCCCCAACTCCACCCAAGAAATACAAAAATATGTGAGAGATGCAACCATCCATCCAAACTGGAGGCTGAGCTCCCTCAACTCAGTACTCCCAAAACAAGTCAGTAGGAGAAGGTAACCACACACACCACAAACACAGTCCCACATAGACCTATCACAACTGCAAACCAAACAAATAAACACAGACAAACATTCCCAGAGGCACAAATTACAAACACAGCACACCAACAGAGGCCTCTAAAGCAGACACCCAATCAAACAGCCCCCAAACATAGCACATGCAACACATAGCACACAAAGCTGGTGTGCCAAACAGTCACAGGCCAGAAGGAGAAACAACATGCCTGATACAGTTGTAATAGGTGACTCCATAGTCAGACACACTGCTGTCCTGCAGACCAGACTGAACAAGGGAAAGGGTACAGTAAGCTGCCTGTAGGCTGCCACAACATGCCACATAACAGAAGTATGTAGGTCACTCCAAAGCAAGTAGAAATATGATGCAGTCATAGTCCATGCTGGTGTGAATGACCTGAGATGTACCACCCTAGACTACAGGAAAAGAGACATAGATGAGCTATCTGATTATGTAGTCCAGGCCGGTATGACACTCACCGTTCACAGCATCCTACCCTTACCAAGAGTAATGCCACAGAACAAACACGAAATGATCAGTTATAGCAAGTGGCACACTTACTGGTGTTATTCCAAGGGGATGCAATGTCTGTCTGCCTGGGATGTCATGCTTGACAAGCCACGCAGCTGTCCTTGGGATGGCCTGCACCTGTTACCCCTGGGCGTCTGAATATTGGATAAGGCCTTTGCCACCTCCATAGAGCCTTTCGTAGGCAAGGCTGAAAAGACTGACCTACCACCCTACAAAACATAAGTGGGAAGAAACATAAGGGAAATGCTGACCAATGCCAGATGTGTACACCCCAATATGCATGCCCCCGAGGCCATCCCCAGAATGGAGAACATCGATGTCTGTGCAGTGACAGAATCCTGCTGCAAGCCTCCTGACAGCACACCAGCACTAAGGTTATACCACGTATCATGTGTCATGGCCCCAAACCCTGGAACGAAACATAAAAGGAGGGTGAGTATCCATAGTCAGCACAGACACCCATACGTCCAGGTAACTGACAATGCACAAGGCATTGGAGTACACACATGTGCAACTAACTGTAGGCAAGACATGCTACAGACCGCACTCTCACACACAATAACCCCACCCAGCCGTCCTGAAGACAATGGACAGTATGAATGTCCCACCAAATAACAAACAAGGTACCACAAATTACCACATAGGTGGTAAACCAGTATGTATAGAAAGAGGAACCAGGGACCTAGGGACACACGTGGACAGTAACCTGTTATGTGACACCCACATTGCCAATGTGGCTAGGAAGACTGTCTACATTTGACACCGTAGCAGGAAAGGAGTCACATCTACGGCAACAGAGGTCATTGTGCCCCTATACCTTTCTCCAATCACACCCATAATCCAGTACAATGCCTCATATGGGATGTATCTTACCTGACACCTGCAGCAGTTAGAAAGACCTCAAAGGTACCTCACCAATAGGATAAAGGGTCACAAATATATGTCATATGCTGCCTGGCTGTAGACACCCCAGCTGAATCCAGTCACATACGGCCTACACAGAGGCATTGCATGCCTGTTGTAGGAGGCCATGCCCAACACAGGAGTAATGGACATGCCCCACCCTAGAAAACACAAATACACTGGAGCTGTGAGAGGGAGAGATGTCAACCTCAACTAATAATGAAATAGGATGTGCTGGTGAGACAGATACATAATCCAGAGGCTCCCCACACCCTGGACCAGAATCCCATTCCATGTTAGGCAGAGCCCCTCACTGACACACTTCAACAGGAATCTTGCCAAGTGGATGGATGATTGTAGAGTTACACTGGGCGTCTTCACTGTGTCATGTCCAGACAGAGGCACAGCCAAGCAAAACATAAATGGCCATAATATGCACATAGCAAGGGGTGTCAAAAGCCACACACACTCTGGCTAGGCTAACAAATGCCCAGGGTGGATAGCCTAGTATGACACTATGAACCTATGAAGATACACATTGTACAGGACACTAAGGATAATCCCAAGGCTTTCACAACTGATGGTAGGAACCATGTTGGGAATTCACAGATATGCCCTGAATCACACAAATATCACAAACACACACACATACTGCCAACATACATCCTGACAGGTGCAGTGCAAACCCCCGAATGCATAATATCTATCCCAGCAGACTGCTGGCCCCCTGACATTGCAGATGCTGAGGTAACAGCCAACATCTACAAAGCAAAACACACAGCAGCAATGGTATGAGATGTTGTCCTGGGCTTAGTGCAACATGGACTCCAAGATGAATGGAATGCAAAACCACACTACTGCTCAATGTCAGCCTTACCACAGAATATGTACCCAAAGAGCAGTGTACAACAACAGTGGTCCTTCTCAACAAAGGTGTTGCCTGAATGGATACTGAACAGTACTACCCCAGAATCCTGAGAAGCTCGGTTTGCACAGCTATGGAAAGGATCAGCATGTACCACAGACATAAAGATATTGGGGACCTACTGACACCGGACCCAACCCAGTGTGGCCCACCCAAGTGCAGATCCTGCCCCTAACCATGTTTAACTCAATTGAAACAGCCATCAAGGTCATTGATGAGGGCAATGTGCTCCACACAGTGTATCTGGACCTTGCAAAGGCTTCTATACAATACCCTACGTGTTCATTATAGATAGGCTCACCAGCTTAAATATAAACCCACATGTCAGTAGAGGGGTTGCAAACCAGACTAAGGACAGAACAGACATGGTCAGACATGCTGCAGCCATGTCAGACTACAAACCAGATATAACTGGCATCCCACAAGGCCTTGTCCTGGGATCTCCCCCGTCTGGTATATATGTCCCATAGGTACAGGCAAACATGGAAGGACTGTGTCCGAACATGGTTGCAGAGGACTACAAACTGCTCACCACATATGATCCACCAGCTGACACAAGCATCCCACAAAAGGGCCACATAGAAACAGAAAACTGGTGCCATAGCCATGTCAGCAAGCTAAGTGCAGAAATGTGTATAGTCAACCCCCGTGGATATACAGTAAGTGCCCACCAATTACCACATATGTGTTAACCCATTATGTAGTTAACATGTAATGAGAGACCTGGGGACACAAGGTGATAGATATCCTGCATTGGACAAACATGTGCTGTAGTGTTTACAGGAACATACCATATACCCACCTAATCACGAAGGCTGCCAGATCTAGATAAGGGGAGATCATTGTGGCTCTGCAGTCATCCATCATCAGTGGTACAATTGACTACAATCACCCCTGTGGGATGTACCTCAGCAGACACCTCCATCAACTGTAAAGTCCCCAACAGTACCTCATCAGGAGTATCAAAGAGCTTGCCCAGATGCCATGTGTTGCCTGTGTTGCTGGCATCAATAAACATGCTGCACCTTGCACAATCTGAATGGCAGTGAGCTATGCACATGAGAGACCTGAACCCCAGCACTGACTTACATAGGACAAGCTGTACTGCGTGCACATAACACAGAATCCACCCCCAGCACAGGCTACCCATAGAGTCACATATCAATCTACCTCAATAGGAATCCAGATGAGTGGATGGGAGATGGTAGATTTAACCTGGGTACCACTGTCATGTCACAGGTAGACAGAGGCACAGTATACTAACCATGACATATGTCATGGCAAACTCCACTTACAATGTGTGTTGAAGGACAAACATACTCTCCAACTAGCATTACACATGGACTAGGGCACATCACTAGTGTTTGCAAATGTACACCTATGTCGTGGAATACACTACCAATGTCGGACAAGCCTGGTGTAAGTAGTTCATATCTGAACAGAATGCAACATGGTCAGATGTACACAACTGGCCCGTAACCAGGCTGTTGTGCCCACTATCGAAATGTAAAGCAGTGATAGCAGTAAAGCCTAGGATACTGCCCACCACAGTCAAAGTACTACCAGTACACTATACAGTACTACAGTGTTAGGTCAGTGTGAAAGGATGTTGACAACTGTATGCAAAGTATCCCATGCAAACACTGCAGGCACAGTATAACCCTGTTGTGTTCACACACAAAGCAGTTGTACCGTAACTACACAACATGACACACAACACACAACCATAAACGGGTGATAGTTGTTGAAGTTCACACCCATCCACAAATGTGGTGGGCTGCAGAGTCCAACATATGGAATGCTCACACTGGGCATGCTCACACACACTGACAACACGCCATGGGAAGGCTGAACTGGGCATGCTCACACACATAGGCCAAATTTCGGTGTAGCAGTTGGACACACATAGCTGGTATTGTTATGTTGTAATCCAGGAACCAACCACATTATAGCAGTCTGCCCAGTGCACACAGCTAGATGACTACAGAGACATACGTGATATAGTGGATCCCTCCCACATGCAAACATCTTCCACAGATGCACAAGTTGTTCATACAAACAGGGAATGTTATGGCAATAAAGATGTGCAAACAGTCTATCAGCAACAAATAATGTGCATTTGACAATTAAACATATGGGTGTAGAGGTCAACACTAGGCCGTCTGCCCTAGGGAATGACAGCTTAGCCAGAGTGTGCTTGGTGTCTGCCTCCCCACAGGATGCCCCTCTGTAAACACAGATGATGTCAGCACCCTATAAGTACAGCAGGAGGAAAGAAACTTCCCAGTAATCCGAATAGCGCGCTCTGCTAATGCGTCCGTCTCAAGTGTCATAACATAGTTAGATAGGGGTTTCAAATCCTGCAAATGCTCAGTGTGTGTGTGTGTGTGTGTGTGTGTGTGTGTGTGTGTGTGTGTGTGTGTGTGAAAGTCTGCGGGAGAGAAATGTCCCTTTTGGCAAATAGGACAACACACTACAGGATGCACATTCCCTTTCTAAACACCAATGATGTCAGCACCCAATAAGTACAGCAGGAGAAAAGAAACCTCCCAGTAATGCGAATAGCGCGCTCTGCTACTGCGTCCGTCTCAAGTGTCATAACATAGTTAGATAGGGGTCTGAGTCCTGTGAATGGCAAGTGTGTGTGCTTGTCTGAGGGGTGTTTGTGTGTGTGAGGGAAATGTCCCTTTTGGCAAATAGGACAACACACTACAGGATGCACATTCCCTTTCTAAACACCGATGATGTCAGCACCCAATAAGTACAGCAGGTGAAAAGAAACCTCCCAGTAATGCGAATAGCGCGCTCTGCTAATGCGTCCATCTCAAGTGTCATAACATAGTTAGATAGGGGTCTGAATCCTGTGAATGGCAAGTGTGTGTGCTTGTCTGAGTGGTGTTTGTGTGTGTGAGGGAAATGTCCCTTTTGGCAAATAGGACAACACACTACAGGATGCACATTCCCTTTCTAAACACCGATGATATCAGCACCCAATAAGTACAGCAGGTGTAAAGAAACCTCCCAGTAATGCAAATAGCGCGCTCTGCTAATGCGTCCATCTCAAGTGTCATAACATAGGTAGGTAGGAGTTTGAATCCTGTGAATGGCAAGTGTGTGTGCTTGTCTGAGGGGTGTTTGTGTGTGTGAGGGAAATGTCCCTTTTGGCAAATAGGACAACACACTACAGGATGCACATTCCCTTTCTAAACACCGATGATGTCAGCACCCAATAAGTACAGCAGGTGAAAAGAAACCTCCCAGTAATGCGAATAGCGCGCTCTGCTAATGCGTCCGTCTCAAGTGTCATAACATAGTTAGGTAGGGGTTTGAATCCTGTGAATGGCAAGTGTGTGTGCTTGTCTGAGGGGTGTTTGTGTGTCTGAGGGAAATGTCCCTTTTGGCAAATAGGACAACACACTACAGGATGCACATTCTCTTTTTAAACACCGATGACATCAGCACCTAATAAGTACAGCAGTAGAAAAGAAACCTCCCAGTAATGCGAATAGCGCGCTCCGCTAATGCGTCCGTCTCAAGTGTCATGACATAGTTAAGTAGGGGTTTGAATCCTGTGAATGGCAAGTGTGTGTGCTTGTCTGAGGGGTGTTTGTGTGTGTGAGGGAAATGTCCCTTTTGGCAAATAGGACAACACACTACAGGATGCACATTCCCTTTCTAAACACAGATGACATCAGCACCCAATAAGTACAGCAGGAGAAAAGAAACCTCCCAGTAATGCGAATAGCGCGCTCTGCTAATGTGTCTGTCTCAAGTGTCATAACATAGTTAGGCAGGGGTTTGAAGCCTGTGAATGGCAAGTGTGTGTGTTTGTCAGAGGGGGGTAGTGTGTGTGTGAGGACAAGGTCCCTTTTGTCAACTATGTGAACAGACTACAGGATGCACATTCCCCTTTCTAAACACTGTTCAGCAGAAGGCCATGGCTCTGGCACAAGTTGTCTGTTGCTATGATGCCCCTTTGGAGGATGCTTGTGTCAGCTGAAGAGGCGATTATGGTGGCCTGTTTGCAGTCATCTGCATATTTGGACATCCACAGTCCATCCGTGTTGGCCTGTACCTCCAAGAAATATATACCAAACAAGAGGGTCCCAGGACTGAGCCTTGTGGGACACAACCCGTAACTGTTGTGGGGTCTGGCATGGCTCCAGCAATGCTAACCATGTGGTATCTGTCCTTGAGCCACTGTGCAATCCATCTAGTGACATAGGGCCTTATATTCCAGCTGGTGACCTTCTCTAGAATGCCCAAGTGGGGTATTGTTGTGAAGGCGCCTGCAAGGTCCAGGTAGGCTGTGTGAACCACCTTCCCCTCGTCAATGGCCTTGGTGACTGTTTCAAAGAAATCAACCGGGTTAAACCCGGTAGTGCTGGTGTGCTCTCAGTAGCCCTGAACCAGGCATCTGTAACTGCACAGATATCGATGTTTTCCATGCCAAGGAGTGTTTTGGGTGCATGCATCTGGAGGTGCAGATATCTGGTGTTGGGTAGCATTGCTCTTAGTTTTGTATCCCTTGTGACACCTATGAAGGTGGGTTTGTCATCTGAGCCCTGCCTAACATAGGCACTATGGGGGTAGCAAGAGCCTTTGCCAATATCTGAATGACCAATGCAAACTGTACACATGCTCATAGGATGCAGGTGTCAAGGAATATGCTGCGTGGCCAGTATAGTCCTCCAGCATGGGTCCTCTGAAGTAATTCACCCCAGTCTACACAAGTGTAGAGTCTGCATGTGCTAAACACAGTTTATGTGCAGTGACAACCTTGCCTGGGGATGGAGATGGGATATGGATGTCCAGGGAAAGGTGGACATGGGCAGCTATCAACAATGGTGGTCTACCTCCGTGTGGAACAGTGGGTACCCACGTTGCAGATGGACAGGTGCAATATGTATTAACCCATATGGCTGTGGTGTGTGGTACTGCCATAGCACATGGACCTTCAAATTGTAGTGGCGGTAGGGTATAGTGGTAGAGGCCTGAGTAGGTCACACACACAATATGCCTGTACCTGATGTTAACAACTGGAACGGTGTATGTGAATACCTGCATATCCTGGCACTGTTCCCAGGGAAGCTAGGTGTGTGTCCCGGATGTGGGTGTGGTGTGCTGGACTGGTAGTGTTGTGTGTTACAGGTCCTGTGGTCCCAAAGCATGGTATAGAACATAACCTGCCAGTGCGATGTGCACATCTGACCCTGATGTAGGTGGCTCAAATGCATATACATGCTATCCCCCACCTGACAGGTAGTACAACAACCACAAACCTCTGTGGAAATGAAGATGTCAGCACCCTAGAAATACTACAGGTGGAGAACAGATGCCCAGTAATTCGGATAGTGCGCTCTGCTAATGCGTCACCCTCAAGTGTCATAATATAGTTAGGTAGGGGTTTGAATCCTGCAAATGCTCACTGTGTGTGTATGTGTGTGGGTGAGTGGGGTTTGTGTGTGTGAAAGGCTGTGAGAGGGAAATGTTCCTTTAGCCAACTGGGAGAACACACTGCAGGATGCACACGCCCCTTTCTTAACACAGATGATGTCAGCATCATATAAGTACAGCAGGAGAAGGGAAGCCTCCCAGTAATGCGAATAGCGCGCTCTGCTAATGCATCCGTCACATGTGTCATAACATAGTTAGGTAGTGGTTTGAATCCTGCAGATGCCAAGTGTGTGTGTTTGGAGGGGGGGTGATTGTGTGTGTGCAGATATGTATGGGGGAAATGTTCCTTTTGCCAAATGGGAGAACACACTACAGGATGCACACGCCCCTTTCTTAACACAGATGATGTCAGCACCGTATAGGTACAGCAGGAGAAGGGAAGCCTCCCAGTAATGCGAATAGCGCGCTCTGCTAATGTGTTCCCCCTGTGTATCGTAATGTAATTAGGTAGGAATTTGAAACCTGTAAATACATGTGTGTGTGTGCATGTCCGTATGAAAGACATGTTAGTTTTGGCAATCAGGTGATCACACTACCTGATGCACATTACCCTTTCAAAGTACTGATGTTGTCAGCACCCTCTAAGTATATCCAGAGATGAGGAACTATCTAGTAAACCGAACAGTGCGCTTTGCTAATGCGTCCCTCCCACGTGTCATGACATAGGTAGGTAGGGGAATGAATCCTGCATATGGCACGTTTGCATGTGTGTGGGGGTAGTAGGGTGTGTGTAAATGCAAGTGTGAGGGAACAGATCCTTTTGGCAAATAATACTATACACCAGATGCTGCATACCCCACCAGTAAACACAGAGGATGTCACCACACTATCAGCACAGCCAGACAGGGCTAGTTGGCTAGTAATGCCAATAGTGTGCTCTGCTACTGTGTCTATTACCATCGTCAGAGTACAGATAGGTATGTTTGGGTAACCCACAACTATCACGTGTGGTTGTGTCACACAGTATGACCTTGCGCGGGTGTGTGTACATACCAATGCATGCCATTGCCTAACCCAGCAATGGCATTGCACACATGATGTATGTGTGTGACACATACACAGAAATACCTGTGACCTGCAGTAGTTACCATGTCTGACACATGCTTTGTGTAGATAAATGGTATTAGCAATGTATACCAATATGACTGTGTGTCCTGCTGTGCAGGGTCCGCACGTGGTATGTCCCTAGACAGTGTGGGTGTCTATGGTGAAAGACCTACAGCAGGGGATACACATCTGGTCTGGCCCATATAGTGTACATGTAGTCAATGTACAGGTGCTGTATGTTCCCACCTGTTGTGGTAGTGGTAACATGTCATTCCACTGCATTTTGGTGACCACATGCTGTGAACCCGTCAACTAGAGTGTTGTAGCTACAGCAATGCTCACACACAATGTTCGGCTGGATGCAGTATGGCCTTATAAACACAGTTCATGGGACTGTCATATTGCCGCTGTTGTTATGGAGGATAGGTGGTCTTCCTGTGTATGTGAGGGTTGTGTGTGCCATGCTATGAACCAGATGGCATTCCGACACACTGTCAGCTGCACCTGAGTAGGCCCTGATGGTTTGTGCTGTGCCAACAACCTGGAGGTGTGTGTATCTGTGTTGACTCGGGATACCACACCCCTATCCATGTGTGTTACATGTGTAGGGGATGACAGGCATGGTAAGGGGCATAGCCTGTCAGTGATGGGTAACACCTGTGAGCCATGACTCATGCATCTGGTACTGCACAGACACTGCAGTTCACCGTGCTGAGGGCAGTGTCCGGTGCATGCATCCTCCGGTGTACACTGCTGTAGTTGTGTAGCAGCACTGTCAGTGTCCTAACCTGTGTGATACCCACGGAGGTCGCTATTAAAACCATGTCCTGCAGCATAAGGCAGTATGTGTGTACCAAGGAGCCTTGCCAGTATACATCGGGCCATGTGTGTCACGTGCAAGATGACCCGTGAACAGCAATGTGGCTTCCCTAGCATGTAAGCACACGTTGACAGCCAGTGGATACCCTATGAATGACAGTGGAGACTGAGCATAATGTAGACATACAACAGCCTTCCCACATATAGTGGTAGAATACCTGGGGAGAGTATGTTGGCAACTAATATCAGGCTCATACTGGCCTGTGCCAAATGCTGAGAGATCTATTCTATGTTCACTATCACGTAGTCCAGGGAGGTATGTCCCAGGCAGCCACACTGGCATGGTCAATGAGTGAGTCATATCTGTCCATGCCTCTGTCTGACCTGTATGCATGTGTGCTGTGGTGGACCATAGTGCCCCTGAGTCATATCACTGTGCCCTTCACCAGATACAGCCTGTTGAGCGGGACCCCAGTGCAGCACACATGACAGGTACCTGACACGTCTATAGCAGGTGTGTTGTGTAGCCCTACAGGCTGTGGGTGTGCGGTACAGGGATGTGCGTGCCATGTGTGGCATGTGCTGTGTTCCGACGGAACATATGCCTGTGTGCCAGCTGCGGAGGTGTGTGATGCACAGGCAGGCTGCTAGTCTGAGTCCCCACGTATGCCCCAGTGTGTTCAGCATGCTGTCAGTGTGTGGCAATGTCTGCCTGGTATTGTTGTCACTGTAATATCATGTATTGATATATTTATTGGTCCTACATATGTTGACTGGGATAGCCCAACTGGATGCATGTCCATTCCCAGGGTAGGCCCGTGGAGACAAGCTACGAGGGTAGCAGATACAGCATTAGAAAATACTAGCATGACATAGTACAAACAGATTATGTACAGAGATTACATAAGTAAGCAGGTCCAACATGTTCCACAGGTTAATGTCAGACCTGAGCACAAGCCAGGATTACATTGTATTTACACAGTACAGTGGTTCACACAGGTTACACATCCGAGTTAGCCCGGCCTGATACACTGACATAGCCAGTTACATGACAAATGTTGTTTGGGTCTACTGTTAAATGACCTAAGGTGGACATTAGGGTAATATCAGCTGGAAGTGGGTTCCAGGATCTACGACAGGATTTGCAAAGACAGAATCACCAGCTGTGTTAATAGACTCGCTAGTCCAAGCAGTACAATGTTAGAGGCTCAAGCGGTCTAGGATTGTTATAGGGGTGATTGTAATTTAAGTGCAGGAGTATTGTCTGGATTATACAGGATTTTATAGGCCATAATCAGTTGGTTATACTGTATTAGGCTGGGTATTGCAAGCCAACCAAGCTGATTTAGATTGATGCAATGATGTGTCCTACCAGGCGGGCCAGTGGCAAACCTGGCAATGTGGTTGTAGCAAATCCAGTGCTTGTTAAGGACAGTCTTGTTCATATGTGAGAGTAGAGGGATGCATACAGAAGGGCTGCAACACGGTGTGAGCGAGCTATGGCACCTCTAGCTGGAGGGGCTAGGAAGGCTTTAATTCTGTAAAGTGACCCTAGCTTTCTATTGATGGCTTGGCTAATCTGGTTAACATGTATGTCACATGTGAGGTTATTGTCTATGATAACACCTAATAGTTGTTGAGATGGGTCAGGGTAGAGTATTGTGCCATCGGTAGATGTTATGGTAATGGTGAACGTGGTAGACCTACGTGTTTGTGGAATAACAGCAGTCCAGTTTGATTGGGATGTAGGATCAGATGACGTTCAGAAAGCCAGTTTGCTATTGTATTACAGGTGGTCTGGGTAGCTGAACATAACTCTACTGGAGATGTGGCTGGGCAGATCAGAGTAGGGTATACAGCATATTGGATACAGCTGGTGTTTGGGATGACAGTATAACGGTCATTAATGATGATGGAGGACAGCAAGGGCCTTAGGATAGAGCCTTGTGGTACTCTGAGGGTGTTTGGTAGATGGTTAGAGGGTTTGGTCTGCCAGAGGCCGGCCTGCTGTTGACCATGCAGGTAGGATTGACACCATTAGAAGGCTCCAGTATCTAGACAGTCTGTGCAGGGTGCAGAGTCCAAGTTGGTGATAAACCATATCGTATGCCTTTGAGTTATCCAAACAGAGGGCTGTGGATATATCATTGATGTTGCAGGTATGGCTTATGGTGTTAGTAAAGGCTAGGAGGCCTGACGGAGTGCTGTGATGGGAACGTAAGCCATGCTGAGTGTCTGCCATACTGCGATGTTGGACTAGGCGGTGCATGACTTGTCTATGACGAAAGTCACCATAACCTCTGCAAGTGGAGAGTGTATAGCTATTGGCCTATCAGTGGAGACGTCAGTAGAGCTGCCTCCTGTGTGAAGTGGGATTACATATGACATTTTACAGATGGTGGGAAAGTTAGATTCTAACATAGTACCTTTGATTACCTTTGAGACGGGGTAAGCAATAGCATCATCTGGTTTTGATAGGTACTCGGCAGGGTGTTGATCGGCACACAGTGTAGTGGGTTTCACTGTTACAACCAAGGTATGGAGGAGTGAAGTGGCGACCGGTTGGCAGCTGGGCGCAAGTAGTTTTCTAGGGGTGCTGCTTTCGGGACCAGTGGAGCTAGGAGGTAGTTGGCAAGCTAGGGCCTGCACTGTCTCAGTAAAGGACTGGTCAAAGCTATCAGGAATGTCTTCAGGGGTATTATCATTAGTAGCAGCAGGGATTGGGTTTGACATTTGTCCTGTACGTAGTATATATGACATGCCACCTGACAGGGTATGGCATCACTGGGTTCAGAGAGACCGGTCCCCAGACTGGCTGTGTGGTGGCATCCCACACATGTGTTGTATATACCTGGCCAAGGGTGATGGCTGACTGCATACATGTGGCAGCTGTGACGATGACACATGACCCACATAAACCACGACTGGACCATAGAGGCGATTCACAGGTTACCTTTGGACATGCCACCCTAGTAGTGTGATTGCCATGGTGAGTACCAACACATAGGGCCAATGGGGAACAACATACTGAAGGTGTGTATGTGTGGGTGGACTGCCTCTGTCTCATAGCACTGACATATATGACTGCACACGTGGGTATATGCCGGGTAAGACGTGTGCAATGTGTCACAGGCTACTCACATGTGTACAGGACAGACAGTGCCGTTCTGTCATGTGTAAGGTTGACATACATATGGTACGCTATGCAGATGTCAGTAGCAGTCTACAGAAGCACTGTAACCCTGCATTGCAGGTGTAAGCAGTGTTCCAGGGGACCCCAGGCGAACATGCATGCAAACAAGGCTACAGTACACAGGGCTGGAAGTACTGCATTATACAAAGAAGAAGGGGTAACAATAACAATAATTCACAATGCATATATGTAGGCACTGTCAACATGTACCCAGGAATACGCAGCACAGATGGCCATGGTGGAACCGATATTATGTCATACTTATTTGTGGTCTGGACAACATTGGTACTGCACACATATCTAGATGCGTGAACATACACATGGCATAGTTGTTGTGGGCATCTTGACATCATTACTGTACATGTCCACCATTGCATATCACTACTTGCGTTAGCATTCCCCCTGTGCTACCCATGTATGCGGCTATCTGTTGACAACCTTACCACCGGCATGCAATTATGTGCAGCTGTTATGCTTTGGTATGTACTATGGGTGCAGATAACAATTCATGACATTCATACAGTTACTACAGCAGGCATGCTGGGGTACACACACAGTCATAGCAGCACATTGTACTGTTACCAACATGATACTACTAATACACGTCTATGTAGTCACCCTGTGCATCAGCAACGTGTTTACCTGTTCCCGCAATGATGTTGGAGATTGCAGGAGGTGGCACAGTGTCATCATATGCACAGGGTGTGGATTAGGTATGCCTGAGTCAGCCACTGATACCACCAATTGACATGTGTGTGTATGTGTGTTGGTGAGGGGCAGCAGTACAGGGTGGGCCAGTGTTGCTGCAGTGTGTGCATGTATGTGGTTGCCCTAAGTGTTGACATTCCGCATGTGTGTATGCACGCACACAGTTCCACCTCATGGCTGCCATATACAGGGGTTTGTGGACAGCCACAGACTGCACCTGGCAGGCCGTACAGATCAGTGTCTGTGTGCACGGACATGGTACCTGTGCCTGGCAGGGGTGCTACGGACCGTATCCAGTACAACGCCTGACTGGGTACTGTCATCAGAAGCGGGAGTGTGTTGACTGGACACATGTCCCTGTTGGGACTGTCCAGAGCCACGCGCACGTGGTCTCCTGGGGTGTTCCGATGACAGCACAGACCCAGCATTGCTGGGGCTGCTGCTGGCACTATGGGGGCATGAGCAAGCCTGTTGCCATCCGCGCCGACTGCCAGCTGCTGCCGCTGCCGGCATACGGCCACGTCGACGCCGCAGACGCCCACCACTGCCCTGGCTCATGGACATCTGGTTGTGGAACTGCTGTAAGATGTCCCCACAATGTCTGTCTATGACATCGGTGAAGTTACGGATAGCATCTGCAATGTCATGCATACTGTCTGTCATGGCTGTGCGGCATGCTCTGAGCTCCCTCAGACCCTGTCTGGTGTACCTTTCCATACGTGACTGAGCCTGCATGACAGTCCGAAACATCGCTGAGGTTGACAGACCTCGTTGGGCACGTCGGCCAGAGGCAGTACGCCCACGGATGCTCCCACGAGAACCCATGGGCAACTGTCTGTGTGGTACCATCGGAGGACCCTGCCCATGGCTGCTGTGTGGGGACGCATGTGCCACAGGTACCACATTACCCTGGTCTATGCCCGCTGTATCCTGTCCATCACCTAGGGACAATGGTGACATAGGATGTATAGGCAGGATGACTGTGCGCAATGATGGGGTTGACAGCTGTGTACTGTCAATTGGCTGACCAATGGCAGACCCTGACACACCTTCCTGTACCATTACACATATATCATCATTACCAGTAGCCGTGGCACAGGATTCAGGTTCCCTGCTGCAGGTCACCAGAGCAGCCCCAGAACCTGTGGGATGAAGACAGGAAACACAGTTTACATTCTCCAGACATTGTTACCAGTGATGCATTTATACACACATGCACACATGGACACATGCACACGGGCACACATGCACACATCCACACATGCACACGTGGACACATGCACACGTGGACACATGCACACATGGACACATGCACACATGCACACTGGACACATGCACACATGGACACATGGACACATGCACACATGCACACATGTGCACATGCACACATGCACACATGCACACAGGCACACATGCACACATGCACACGTGGACACAGGCACACATGCACATGTGGACACAGGCACACATGCACACGTGGACACAGGCACACATGCACACGTGGACACAGGCACACATGCACACTTGGACACAGGCACACCTGCACACATGCACACATGGGTACTGACACACCTGCACACATGCACACAAGCACACCCTGCAGTATACACACAGAGCACTACTGAGTTACACTACTGTTACTAGCATTATCAGGACTATTATAGGTTATGTTAAACACACTCAACAGCATGGATGGCCTGTCTCTCTGTAACCCTGGAGGGACCTGCAGGAATGATGAGATTAATGTTAGTGGGCACATCTGTCCCATTCATATTGCATATGATACAGTGTACAGAACAGTCAGGTGTACATATGGCATATTACCTGCACGCTCCATGTCGTGCTGCTGTGTGGAACCAGCCTCCATCATAATGCAGGTGTACTGCTGTTGGTGTTCCAGGGCTGGAGCCACAACACTTAGGAGTAGCCCCTCCAGTCTGGTGAGGGGGGGATGTGTGGCCACCCCACCTCCTGTGGTGACCTGTTGCCTGTGGATATCTGCTGCACGCTGCCGGACACTTCGGATTAAATCACTGCAGTGATGTCGTACCTGCTCATATGTCCTGTTATGCGTGCCAATTTCATTTACCCTACGGACCAGGTCTTGCCACAGTGCGGCCTTCTCCTGCTGGTTCTAACTGGTGCGGGAAAACAGGATGTCATACTCCCGCACCAGGCTCTGGTGGATCTCCTCATCCTCCGCAACGGAGTAGGCGGGGTTACGCTGTCACGCCATCTCCCTGGAAGAGAACACAGACAGGATATCAGCAGACCATGTCAGCAATGTATGGCACACATACTATACATGTTATGCATGTGTAGTGATATACTACTACTCCCATATGTTGCATGTGTGTGTGCCATGGTGGATACACAGGTACATGGCCAGATATCAGTGCTCAGCCAATACCTGTGCAACAATACCTGCCATATTCCACACTACGTAGTAGCATGCCCCATCGGTCAGCACACACTGACAGGTGCTATGCACAACCTCACTCTGGGGGTCCATGCCAAGATACTGTATGTGGGACACTGTCCACTACTCTGCTGTGGACAGACGTTACACGGCCTGGATATACATATCCCACCACCACCACCAGTACAGTAGACTACATTGATATGTATGTGGTTAGACAGTTATTCACTTGCTGGGACTGGGATGGTATCCATGCAGCACAGTGGGCCAGTGGAAGCCACAAGCCACACTGCTGACCCCTTTGCAAATGCTTACCACAGACATGCTGCGGATTGCATGACACTTGCACACACATGTCTAACCCAGACCCTATGCACAACGGTTAGGCATCCTGTCCAGTGGACCCCAGACAGAGGCAGATTGTATAACAATAGCAGGGGCTACTGCAGGACAGAGCACATTCACATTAAGGGTAGGCATCTGTGGTCAACACTGGTACTACGCTACAGTCCATCATAACAACAGCCACAGCCTACTCTGGGAGGGTAATAGACACAAACACTCTGGATGACCACAAGGCCTTCTTCAGTTATGTTACACATACGGACCACATGCCTCGGATATGCTCTGTGTTAGTCCACACCTACTTAACATTCACCAAACACACGCATATTGGCAACATTCCTGCAGTCATGTTTGGTGCACATATCCCCCCTCCCTCTCCCTCACCTTTCGGATATTTATCACAGCTGGGTGTAACCTCCCTATCATCGCACATGTCCAGGTGAAGGCCGCCCTCACCGGAGGAGAACACACAGCATCACTGTGACCTCGTGGTCCCCCTGGATGTGTGCTACCAGCACTCTGAGGGGACATACCACCACATGTAACACTGATAGTTTATCTTGGCCGTGCTACAGGATATGTACCTGGACAGTGGCATACAGCAGCAGTGGTCCCACAACACTAAGGGGACACCTCGACTGACCCTGGGAATTACCACATCATATGCATAATGGGCCTGGTCTGCTACGCTATGGGGTACTGCAGTATGGGATGCATGTGCAGTGACATCAGGTACCTGCAGACACTTGTTCCCAGCCAGTGTGCCTTTGGGATGGGCTGATCCTGGCTTGGGGCCTGGCTGACATTTCAAAGCAGTCACTACAGCCATTGCTAGGCCAACGCACAGACACATGCTACCAGGATCCTGGCCTATGACTGCTTGACATGTGATGTGTGGTCATCCCCTTTTGTTGGAACTATGTACACACAACATATCACATGGACATACCTATGGATACAGACCTAGGACACATTTGGAGGGTTCACAGTATGCACACTGTTAACCTGCTACTTTGCATTACCTCTGTATGTCGCAGCTGGTTTTGTTCCACAGCTTCTGCTTGCTACTGCTATTACTGTCACTGCTGACAGCTTCAGGGTAGGGAGAGTCACAGTGTGTTTTTTTTATTTTGGTGCTCTCTCTCTCTCTCTCTCTCTCTCTCTCTCTCTCGGCCTCTCTCTGTCTGCTTACAGACAATGCAATTAATTTATTGCATGTGGGGAGTGTTAGCACTGGATGCTTTTGTAGGTATTTGCATAGGTCCATGTGATGGCCTCTGCACCAATTGAAGGCCAGCATTTGCTAATTGCATACAGCCGGTTGTGTACTGATTGCAGTTCTCACTGTGATTTCAGGTCAATGCTATAAAAGGGTATGTGTGATAGGCGTTGCCCTTTCAGATTGTGTGGGCGGGGACCATGCTGGTATGCTGTTGACAGTGTTCTGTGACTGTAAAGGTTAGTATCTCTCTCATGCTTCAGGCTGTGTTGTATATTCACAGTTCTCCATTCCTCTTTCATGTTCCCTGTAGCAAGTGTGTATGCACATTGACTCCTACAAGTATATCTAGATATATATATATATATATATATATATATATATATATATATATATATATATATATATATATATGTACATATGCATACATATATCTATGTACTTTAACTGACCTTATTATCTACAGGCTGCCAACTAGCATGGCTGTTTCTTTTCACACACTACTATTATGGATATCCATTGTTTGTGACATTTATTTTAAATGGCATGCTTTGTGTACTACACATCCTATATTCCCTTTACATTCATCCTTACTTTTACATGTTATATTTATTTTAGAACAATGTGTTTGTATAAGAGTCATGGCTTGGTGGTAGGTTGTACAGACTAGTGTTTCCAAGGTCCTGGGTTCGGGACTGACAGTGGGAGTTTATTTTTCTTTTGAACTGAGTACAGGACCTGTCAATCACAGTGACTAAGGCACTTTTAAGCAGTTGTAACCGGGCTAGCACTGGTTTGCGTGGAGCTCACGCATGCGCACTGGCGGTTAGCTCCGCACACCCGGTTACAACCGCTTAACAGTGCTTACTATGGCGCACACCCGCGCTATTTTCTTTGAAAGAAAAGAAAATGGGGAGACAGGAAAGTGGTGAAAAAGGGGTCACAAAGAGGGTAGGACAGTAGGGAAACAAGCTTGGGATGTGCAGGAGGGATGTAGGTAAGGCCCATAGCTGCCCATTTCTTCTGCAGCAACAGCTGTGCATATGTATGTAATTTGGTGTGACATTTGAAACCTTCCACCCCTGGGAGAGGTGTCAGGACAACAATAATACTTGTACAGCCAATTGTAATTGATAGGTTCCATGTCCAGTGGACATGTGTGCAGAATGGGCAGCTATGTATGGGGCGTAATTTTTTTGTGGGTACAGAGTGCCCTTTTTTTTTTTAGGTAAGAGTGGTATGTCAGGTGAAGGAAGTCGGTTCAGCTGGGGAGGTAGGCTGGGTAGGTAAACAGACAAGACAAACAAGACGCATACAGGGGCGGTGTATGACACGTGTGGGGGGGTTACACAATTGACGGGGACGGAGGTTGGGATGTCCAGAGCCCATGAGCTCACAGATGGCACCAGTGGAACTGATATCCCCACCCATAGGCAGTTGCCACTGTTCCTTCACTGCCCAGGACGGGGCTGTGCTGGGGGCTGTGTAGGTGGGGCAACGGGCATGCCCATTAGTTGCGCCACCCGTGCCTTGAGCTGGCGTAGGGACTCAAGGACAGAGTTCCGAATCTCCCTACGCACCACAGTCCGGACGCTACAGAGGGTGAGAGGTGGATCTCCTCCGGCCACACTTGCAGAAGGGGGGCGAGCCCCATCCGCTGCAGCGCTTCCACCCGCAGGTGGCACAGGGCCACCGGAATAGGGTCCGGACTCGGCACTAGTGCCAGGTGCACTCGCCAGCTGAGGTGGGAGAGGTGGGTCCGCTGGAACCCGCCTTCCCTGTCATTCTATGTTTTGCATTATGTCATGACAGTTTGGGTTAGTGACATATAATACCATTCACAGTTAGTTGTAACAGCATGCATTAGTATTCCCATTAACCAAACACCCAGATATTCACACCATTGAACAGTGTGCATAACACATGCATAATTTGAACAGAAATACACAGTCCAACAACATGCAGGGTTAATTGATGGCAACAGGCCATCAGGTGTGGGTGTATGAACAGGGCAGATGCATCAACAGACATGCAAATATATATGACCCAACAGGACAAACGTCCAGGGGAGTTAATTGTGATTGCACATACCATTTTCACGTGGAATGGGTTATAGGTGGTTATAGGGTGGGGTAAATAAGGTAATATTAACACCTTCGAATACCAATACATATGCTGTACATTTCTAATAGCTACAGTTATATACACACTACTGTTCTAACTACAGTGTCCTATATGTTAACTACTTCACCTTGCTGATAGGACTGTTACTGCAACATCACTATACATTTTAGTGTTCTTCATACACATTCATATCAAGCTTTGTTCAGATACATCATCCTGCTCCTTTTGCTTTATATACCTGTAGACAAGTGTGGATGTTTGGTATATCAGACAATCATCCTATCTGCATATTTCAGACTGGGAGCAACATATCCAGATTTTGGGATACACATTCCACATGCAGCAACACTTTGAACAGATTTTGCTGTTTGGTTCTGAGTCTCACATGCATTTAATTCTGTCTTGACTGCAGCATACTTTATTCAGGGGTTATTACTACTGTATTGCTGGATTCATGACACTCTCTCACACTCTCTCACTTGCTTTCATGTTACTATTCAGGATGGTACTTCTAGGCTTTATTGACATGTTTTAACAGTAGTTATTACAATACTTTCCAGCAGTCTCACTTCTGTCATGTTTCAGTATTTCCACAGGGATATATTTCACACATGTGATTTCATCATCTTCTGCAGCTATACTTTACATCCTGCTGCAGGTTGTGTACTATTTTCTTACAGGCAGGGCATTTTTATTTCTGAATATATGTTGGACAGTTTCATGTTTAGTTTACACTTACAGGTTGGGAACTCTTGTAATCAAGCAATACTTGCATACACTTTCACACTGTTACTTGCAGATTCTATTCCTTACTGGCTACACTGCACTCTTTTGCTAACTGTCATACTTTTATATTTCTTTACAGTTAGTGATAGTGGATTACTGACCTGCCTGGTGGCGCAACCGCACCAGCCTATCACCATAGGCTCTGCGGTTCGCAGAATGGACACCTGCAGCTGTAATATAAATGAAGTAATATTGGAATACACATCTCCATAATTTCAGCTAGTTTAACTTTTTACATACATAATTAATTGTTACTTACTCAGTGGTGGGGCGTTGGGTGATTGCCGGGCCTCCTGGATCCAAAGGTTCAGTTGGTCCTGCTTGCGTCTCTTCAGGTCCGCATGGTGGTGACGGACCTGCTCACCTGTCCTTGGAATCCCTGTGGCACTGGTGAGTTCATGAGCCAACCGGTCCCACGCCTCAGCCCTGTACGCTCCCCAGAGGACCTGGCCCTGCATGAGTTGGGCCTCATGATTGTGGACTAGGAGCCAGGCCATGTACCTGGACTCCTCAACACCCCACCTCTGCGCGCGAAAGTGACTACCCTCTCCTACACCTGACATTCTGCCTGCAGGTCTGTTCTACAATCGTTTATGCTGTGTATTCCGCCTATGGGGCTTATATAGTCCGTTTTTCCCGCACATATCTGTGATTGGCCATTTTGGAATTGTATCAACTTCAGTAAACCTGCATTGTCATGCTCTAGTTTGTATTCATTCCTATATATTAGCTATTATTGCATTTAAAGGTACTGCTGTCATGGCTTAGTGGTTCTGTACCTTGACTATGGTGTATAGTATCCTGGGTTTGAACCTGGCCACTGCTTTTTATTTTTCATGACTGTCTAGACATGCTGTGGGGTGTGTCTGTGTAAAGGCAGTTTTGATACGGCTTGCTCAACGTTGCCCGTCGGTTAGCTTGTTTGCGCGGTGCGCAGCTCCGCGCAAACGGGGTACACTGCCTTAAGCCTCATTTGGCTATCGGCATGCATATTACGCTCAGCTCAGTTAGGGGCACATATGTTTAGCGTGTTAAACCTATGCTCAGCTACGGGCACTCATTTTGCACCAGTTAAACCACTGCTCATCTACGGGCACATGCACTCACCCTGTTAAACTGTAGCTCAGCTATGGGCACATCTGGCATTTTTTATTCTTTTGTTACCTCACATTTCTTCAATATAAATGGGCTATTTCATTACAATTTACATATATTGCGGTTTTATGTGTACATATTTGTCAGGGACTTGTTTCCTGCTTATTTTGCAAAAAAAAAAAATGGTGTTGTGGGGGCTCGAACCATGAATGCCTGCTCTGCAGCCAACATCTCTACCGCTACGCTATTGCTTCCTGGCTTATTTTGCATATTTAGTTCTTATATGCTTTCCCATTGACTGCTAACTGTAGCTGCGCTACGGGCACGCCAGCAAAGCGCACTCACGGTTAAACATTTTTACAATTTAAAAAAAATATGACATGTTCATTTATATTTCTTTTATGTTTGATAGTCTGTAGGGGCATGTGTTGTGTTGTGTTTATTCACATTTCCGTGAACTCTGTTGTGGGTGTATACTTTGGGCACTTTTACACTTCTGGGGGCGTGTCCGCTTGCAGGGCTCAGCCTACGGACACGCCCCCACATGTCTTACATGGACCGTGTTAGACTTAGGTGTGATTCAGCATGCTCTCATGAATATGCAGAGCATGCTGACATCACTCCGTTTAACTGCAGCCTCCGTGTAAGAGTTATAACTCTTACACGGAGGCTTCGTGAATCCTACCCATCACTTCTTTGCAGAATTTCAAGAATCAATGTTCAACTTGTGATGATCTTTTGCGGGGTAGATAAGCTTTCTTTGGGGAAAAAACTATCCACTTCATAGAAGTTGTTAATTTTATTGTACTTTCCTGATTAAGAAAGTTATTTTTAAGATAGGAATGTATGTTTTAATGGACTATCACAAGACTTAAATGTATTTTTAAACAGGGGTGCTCTTTTTTATTAACATTTTAATTTAATTTCTCTATGGATAAACTGTGTTTATATTACCTTTTAGGGCTGACAAAATTGTTTTTATTGTGCTTTTATAAGGAAAAAAATGACTTTTGAAGACTCAGTCTTTTGCTACTTGTTTTCCACAGGAAAGGGGCACCATTTTAGGCTTGACCATGGAACAAACTACTGGCTCCATATTTTCTTCTTCCAGCCACAAAAAGAAAAAAGTTAAGAAAACAGCTTTTGCCACCACAGCAGAATAGCAATTTCCCTCAGCCTCAAGTTTGATTCTGCTGGGGGCCATAGTTTGTTCCTCAGACCACTCATCTTTTAACACTGATTCCACTAGTGTATCACCTACAGACACTACTGACCAGGGGTTAGCCATTTCCTCTGTGGCTGTTGTGGTCCCTTCTTTAGTGGGCAAGATGGGGCCACTCATGTTAGTCCTGGGAGAGGGAATAGGGAAGGCTTCCCCGTTTAGTCAGAATGTTGTGGCTATCCCTGTGGAAACTGCTGCTGCCATTAATGAAGCTGTTGGCCTTATTTTTCCTGCCAGAGAAAAATAGAAACTTAAACATATATCTACTATCCTCAAATTTCCATAGGGTGTAGTTTACTTGGTCTGTATCAGGGTTTAAGTCAGGCTATTGATCCTTCTTATACAATTGTTTCTGGAAAAAGAAAGAGGGATACCTCTTTTCCTGAAGACCTTCAAAATTCTGATTCTGGACAGGAAGATGAAGAAACAAATACAGGGGTTTCTCCTCAGTTTTCTGATTCAGAGTCAGAGTAGAGCTCAGTTTCTGGCTCTTTGTGTGATTGTTTCTCTTTCTCTGAGACTATTTCCAGAATGTGTCATTATTTTCATTGGGAGAACAATCAGGGTGCTCATTCCCTCAGAAAATTCAATGTGCTGTTGCAGAAGGAATTTCCAGAACATTCACTCATTCCTCCAGTTGTGTCAGCTCTGGAGGATGTGTATGTCACTGCTTGCAATTTTTCTGATAGTCAGCCTGTTGCTCCAAAAAGGCAGCTAGGATATATAAAGTTCTTCAGTCTTTTAAGTTTTTATGCCCTCTCCCCAACCTGACCCTGCAGCTATAGCTCTAGTTAATCCTTCTGCTGCTAAACATTTGGTCAATTAAAATCCTACACTTTCTTACAAGGATGGGAAGATTATTAAAAGGTATGGGGAACAAGTGAATGCTTCTGCAACTTTGATATTCAAATTTTTTTGTTGTTTTTTTTTTTTTTGATTTTCAGAATTTTAAATTGTCAGGCTCATATGTTAGTTTATTCTGACCAATTGTGAAAGTATGAGGAATGCCTTGCCAGCAGTTTCTTCTTGTGAGGAAAAACCTGCTTCAAATACATATTTATTTGCATTTGTTTATCTGGGTAGTGCACTGATCTCAATGGATCATTTGCAAGCACAGCTCAGATGAAAAGTATCACATAAGAAATTAACAAAACATGTTTACAGATGCAAGGATATGCTACAAAACCTATACATATCTACAGATGCAAAAACATGGTATATTTAGTTCAAGAAGCAATTTATAAAGTCAAAATCAAATTGTTTAATTTGTTCAGTTGTACAAGTCACTACTCGTTGTTTACAGTGTGTGTCTGTGATTCAAGTGGTATTTCTTTCATGGCTATGGCCAGTGGTACTGTTTTGAGGAGGTTTGCCTTGCTGTTTTCTTAGAATGTCCCAGATAATGTAAAACATGAGATTTTAAAGTCTCTTTTGGATAGAGATATAGTTTTTGGTTCCTCTGCTGCAGAGGTTGTCAAAATGTTTGATGAAAGAGATAAGGTGATACAGGAAAGCTCTAAGAATTTTCAGCCCTCCTTTTCCAAATTTTCTAACAGATCATCTAACCCCTCATCCAGTTTTGAGAAAAAAAATAAGAAGTCTCAACAAAATGCTAGTAAACAGTTATTTAAGAAGTGACAGGGAATTTCCAAAAAATAATTCATGACCCCCCCCCAAAAAACAAGGATAGTCAGGCAAGTCAGAATGACTATTTAATGTCCCTGCTCCCTCCCTCCCACAATGGAAGACCTTTTGACTTTCCAGAAAATCTGAATCATCATGTTTCCTTTTGGCAACATTATTCAAGAATACAAATTGCAGTAGGAGGAAATCCTTCCTTTTCAGGGGTAATTCCTCAGCCACCAAACAAGACCTGTTTATTTCCTTCTTACTTCAACACATGCTGCTCCAGGTAGTGATAGAATCAGATCTACCTTCCCAGGTTGGGAATGGTCTTTATTCAAGGATGTTTTTAGTGCCAAAGAATGAAAATGGTTGGAGACTAGTTCTGCCTCTTTCTTTCCTAAACCTGTTTGTGGTAGTGCCCAAATTCAAAATGATGTCACATGACAACCTGTTAACTCTTTTTCTCATTCAGATTTCTTGGTAACACCAGATTTAAAAGATGTTTATTATCATATCCCTATTCATCTAGACCCAAGCCATTTCTTAAGGTCTTGTGTGTCTGGATCACATTATCAATTCTCTGTCTTACCGCTTGGACTATCCACTGAATGAAAAGTGTTCACAAAGTGTTTAGCTGTAGTTATAGCTCATTATAGGTTACAGGGTATCCACATTTTTCAGTGATTGAGATCTTACACAAGCTTGGATTCCAAGCAAACATTCAAATGTCTTTTCTGACTCCTTCTCAAAAAGCTTTCAGTCACCACAGATGCCTCGGACTTTGCTTGGGGAGCAGTTTCATGAGGTATGAAAGTTCAAGGTGTGTGGGACAGCAAGGACAAATGTAAGCACATACATATTAAATATATGTTTGCCCTGATCAAGGCACTCAACTATCTAAATCATATTTGGTCGCCAAGCCCTTTTCAAGTTGTTACTGACATTACCACAGTCATATGGCACATCAACAAGCAAGGAGGAATTATATCATACAGTCTTTGCAAACTTTTTATGCTAGCTTGGAATAAATTTTCATGGCACAATCTCACTCCAAAGGCATCCTACATTCCATCAGACCAAAATTCTGTGGCAGAGAAGCTGAGCAGGACAAAACATGAATGGAACTAGATCAGAGGATCTTCCAAGGTTTGATTCATCTGTGGAGATCTCAAGTAAACCTATTTCCCTGCTATTTGAGCAATCAACTGCAAAGATTCTGCTCCAGGACTCAATGCAAGAAAGCCTGGAAGACAGATGCCTTGTCTTTTCCTTGGACAGAAATATACCAAAGTACCTGATATCAAGGGTACTTCTGAAGATTGAGAAGGAATCTGTCAAGGTCATTGTGGTGACTCCATTCCACCCCAGCCAACACTGGTTCTTCCTTCTTTTGGAAATGAACAGGAACAATTACTAGAAGCCTGATCACAGACATTGCCAACATACTGGCTGACAGGTTCAGTGCAAACTTCTCCCCCCCCTCCCCCCCAAAAGGAGAGATATCTATACCAAGCGATTGCAGCCCCCCAAACATCTCCAACGCCCAAGTGAGAACTGCTCTCTCCAAAGCAAAAAACACAGCATCCATGGGACCTGATGGTGTCCCCGGCTGTGTGCTCCACGAACTCAATGAGGAATTAAACCCACAGCTAGGACAGCTGTTTAATCATAGTCTTACCTCTGGATCATTACCCAGGAGTGGCGCACTGCAACTGTGGTCCCACTTCACAAAGGCGGTGCCTCCACCGACCCTGGAAATTACCGGCCCATTAGCTTGACAAGCCTTATCTGCAAAGCCATGGAGAGGATCATAATGGACCTCATAAATAAAGACATAGGGAATTTGCAGACTTTGGATCCATCCCAGTTTGGCTTTGTCAAAGGCAGATCATGCCTTCTAAACTTGGTTGACTTTTTGAAACTGTCACCAAAGCCATTGATGAGGAAAGGCAGTCCATACAGCCTACCTCGATCTGGCGAAGGCCTTTGATACAATACCCACTCGGGTATCATTGAAAAACTCATCAGCTTAAATGTTAACCCATACATCACAAGATGGGTTGCAAACTGGCTGAGTGACAGAACCCACAGGGTCAGAGTTGCTGGCGCCATGTCAGACTCAAAGCCTGTCACAAGTGGTGTACCACAGGGCTCAGTCCTGGGCCCACTCTTGTTTGGCATCTACTTTTCCAGTACAAGCAAACACAGGAGGGTTATGACAGTCATAGTTTGCAGATGACTGCAAACTAGGCCATAGTAGAAAACACATCTGACACAGATATCCTTTAGAAGGGTCTCACAGAAACGGATAACTGGTGCCAGAGCCATGGCCTAAAGTTAAATGCCAAAAAAAGCATAGTCATACCCTTCGGGAAAAACAAGGTTACCCCTAGCTACCAAATAGGTGGCAATCCACTGAGTACAGAAGAAGTTATCAGGGACCTGGGGACCCAGGTTGATAGTAGTCTGTCATTCGACACCCATGTAGCTAAAGTAGTTAGGAAGACCTTCTACATTGCCCACCTTATCATGAAGGGATTCTCATCTAGATCAAGGGAGGTCATAGTCTCCCTATACTCATCACTCATCAGACCAATGATTGAGTACAATGCCCCATTCGAATGTATCTGACCCGACACTTGCAGCAGCTGGAGAGGCCACAAAAGTTTCTCACCAAAAGGATAAAGGGTCTCAAACATCTGTCCTATGCTGCCCGACTGAAAGAACTCCAGCAATATTCAGTCGCTTACCGCTTGCTCAGAGGTGACCTTTGCCTAACATACAAGGCCATGTCAAACCCAGATTTGATGAATATGCTTCACCTCAAAAATCTAGATCCGTCAGAGCCACAAGGCGGGAGACTTAAACCTCGACACGGCTATTAATAGGATGTGCTGGAGGGATAGATTCATCACCCAAAGACTCCCTATGCTGTGGAATAAAATCCCGGTATATGTGAGGCAGAGCACCTCGCTGGCCTTGTTCAAGAGAAATCTTGACCAATGGATGGGAGATCGCAGATATACCCCAGGGATTACCTCAGTGTCACTGCTCAACAGAGGCACAGCAAAATAATGGGTATAGTTCCCCATACTAAAGGGGTGGCGTAAGCCACAAAACTATGGGCTAGGCTTGTAAATGCCCTCGGGCAGATAGCCTAGTATGAACCTATGAACCTATGAACCTATGAATGGATCTACTCATACAAGATCAGGGGTATTTTATCATCCTGACCCCAATCAACTTCAACTGGCTGCCTAGATAATAGGGTCTTAACTCTCTTTAGGCACAAGAAAGCCTGCTAGAGAACATCATATTTTAGCAAATGGAAAAGGTTTTCTAGTTGGTACCAACAACATAACCAGCACTTATTCAGGACTAGCTGTTTTCTTGTTTTACAATATTTGTAGGAGTTGCTATTCTATATCCTTTCTTAATCTTCCATCAAGGTTCATTTATTAGCCATTTTAGCATGGCTGATCATGGATCCTCCTCTTTCAATGCATTCTCATGTCAAAACATTTTTGAAAGGGTTTATGTAAGGGGTCTACAGGAAAATTGGTAACCCCTCCTTGGGATCTAAATTTTGTGTTAGAGAAGCTAACACTTGTCTATTTGAAACAGCTAACCTGGCTGACTTAATGTTCTTAATGTGGAAAACAGTTTTACTGATTATTCTGACCTCTGTAAGAAGGGTTTTGACATGCATGCATGCTCTTATGGTGAGTTAACCCTATTTCATTTTCCACAGAAACAGGGCTTCATTGAGAAATGATCAATATGTTATGCCTAAAGTGGTATCCAAGTTCACTTTAAGCCAAACTATTCATCTCTACATTTTCCTTCCCGAGGATAAAAATGAAGGAGAAAGGATACTCCATACTAGCTTGACAGAACTAAATCTTTCAGATCTTTGCATCAATTGCACAATTGTTACAAAGGTTCAAAAAAAGCCAATATATCTAAGTCTAACTTTACCCTTCTCTCCTCATGTCTGTCTCTCAAGATATACCTGAAACTGACTTACCTTTAGCTATCACACAAATTAGGGCTTGTTGACTCCACCTCCACCTCCACCAAGAGGCCTTTTATCAAATAAACTGGGAATAAACCGATATGTTACCTTCTGCATTGCCATCTGGATCACAGATTGGACAAAGGAAATCAAAATAAGGAGGTTACCTCCACAAAGAGACCAATCACCAGTGAAGTCTCCCAGGGTTCTGTGCTGGGACCGCTCCTATTTGTCATTTGTGTTAAGAAGGCCCTTTTATATTGAACAGCTTTTAAACAAAGGGATTGCGCCTAGATCTAGGGATGCCATTGCCCCCCTTTACTGAGCCCTCGTAAAGCCAGTCATTGAATATAATGCCCCCTTTACTATGCTTCTGTGCAGACATATGAAACATCTGGAAGGCCCACAAAGATACCTTACTAAAAGGATACAAATCCTAAACAATATGCCTTGCGTAGACAAACTCAAAGCCCTGTCACTAAACTTAGTATCTTACAGACTGTTAAGAGGTGACCTGTGTCTGGCATACAAGGCATCCTCCTACTCAATACCGATGGATTCATCACACATCAGCAAGTCAAATGGCATCAGAAATACTTCTTCTAGGGATCTAAATCTCTTCTGCAACATCATTACAATGGTTTGGAGTGACAGGATTGCAAAGGATTCCGCTGCTCCGGAACAGATTCCCCCTTCACAAAAAATAAGGTTCATCCCTGTCTATATTCAAGAACAATTTGAATCTATGGATGGGAAACCGAAAATTTACCCCAGGACTGCCCCTGTAGTAGTAATGGAGAGAAGCAGTTCCTAAATTCTTTATCCTATCATGCATCCCCTCAAAGTATCTGTGGTATGATCCCAGTTATTCTGATTAGTTGTAATGTACAGTTATCAACCATGAGATGGGTAAGGATAATCTCTAACCAAAGGGCAGCTAGCCAAATCCTTATCTATCAGCCTATAATGGACAGCCTGAGTCAAAACAGACTATTTCCAAATAGTTATCTACGGCTACTACAGTTTGTTAAACTCACTACAGCAATACTATTCCAGGTAGGGTCAAGGTCCACTCTGTCAGGGCCTTGGCTTCATCTGTTTCTTTATGGAAAGGGTTGGATTCTAGAAGTATTCTTAAAGCAGCAGCTTGGTCCTCTGTACATACATTTGTATGGTATTACAAACTTGATTCCTTCTCTAGGTCCGTATCAGGCTTTGCATTCTCCTGGGTCTCCTGGATCATTCTCCTTCCAACTCCCAAATGTAGCATGCTAGGGTAATCTATACATATTGATAAGGCTACTGTAGCAGTGATCAATATGATGAACATATTAGAGTCGTGTTAGTAAACTTACCATAACAGTAGATGTTCGAATGATCACTGCTGCAGTAGCACTCCCTCTCTCCATACTCTTGTTTTTGGTTTGTTTTTGCCATGGTATGGACATTTATTTTTTGTGGTTCCTGGCATTGCCCTTTCAGCACTCAGCCTCCCTTTCTCTGTTAGCCTAAAATCTCTGAAGGGCTTGGTGCCTAAAATTGTTTTTAGTCAGCTCAGCTAGAGGTGACTGATGGGTTGGGTGAGTGGAAGGTGCCTTAAAGCTTTGGAAGCTGTGTGGCTGTTATATCCTTGACAGAATATAACCCCTAAAGCTAATGCTGCAGCAGTGATCATTAGAACATCTGCCATTATGGTAAGTTTCTTGCACAACTGTAGTTTCCTATGTTTAACTTGGTTTGTTTATAGAGTTATACAAGTGTTTACATAAGTCTAACAGTTGATGTCATCATTGTGTGGCCAATTGTCCTTTCCTTATGGCTAGATTAAAATGCTATACAGGTCTTCCTCCTTCAGATGTTCAGTTACCTTTGTCATGATGAAGCTTTTACTGGATGGTGAAAATACTATCTTGGAATGCTAATAAGGTCAAAAACACAATTAAAAAGGATGTTATTTTTCTATTTCAGGAAAATAAACCCCGATGTTTTATTATTTCTGGAAACTTGCTTGAATAATAGTGAACTCCCAATGATAGAAAGTGGGGGATTTAGTAAGCTTGATTTGATTCCTACCCTGATGGTAGGTGTTGGCGATACTTGTTAAAGCCTCTCTGAATAAGACTTTTTCTGAAATAACTGCAGATAGGTGGGGGAAATGTATCATCATAAAGGGATAAAGGGATGGATGGATAGGGTCTTATGCTGGCTAGTGTTTATATCCCTTCTGGTACCGGTGTGCATGATTTAACAACGTTGTTAAAGGAATGGAAATTTCGTGAGGGGGGGGCATACCTCTCAACTGTACAGATTTTTCACAGAATGTCCAGATTTTTGCCTCATAGTTTTGGTCCATTTTTCATAAAATTATGGTTAACCTGGCAAATTAGTGGCAAATCATTTAAGACTGAAGTTAAAAAATAATGACAGACATTTGAGTTTCAGACTTCATACCCTGCAGAAAATTCATGCTAATGCAAAACCTATTATTCTATCAACTATTTAAGTTTGTAAGAGCAATATTTAAAAATTGTCCCTATTTTCAGACCTTTGTCCCACTTTTATTTATGGCTTTGTCCAGATTTCTTGCTCTAACAGGTTGAGAGGTATGGAGGGGAGTGTGGTATTATGGGCAGTTGAGAACGTCCATCTTTAGCACTGGAAGAATAAAGAGAAGATAACATCAAGTATAGGCATGATCAACAGCTTTTGATGGATATACCCTCTTTCCTGGGATACCTTTCCTTCTACTCCAAGTGTTATTCTTGCTGTAGGATAAAATAAAATGCTTAATACACAGAGACATACTCGTATGATTTAATTCATGGATATCCTCCCAGCTGCACTTTCAGAGCATGCACCAATAGTATTGTTCCTTATTAACAGAACCACTCTTACCAGTCAGATATAGAAGGCTAATACTGCACTGTGTAATAAGGACCTTTAAGGGTCAAGTTCAGATACCTTTTAAGCCATATTTTACTTCTTTCTGAACAACCTCAAGTATTTTTCTAACCAGTGTTAGTTAAAAGATAAATAAGACTTCCCATTCAAGGGTATGGAAAAAGAAGAAACATTTAACTCCCCTAACAAGAAAAATGTAAGTCCCCTTGCATGTTTTAACAACTGTATGCAGTTATGAGGATAATGCGTGAGGATGTGATTAGGGGAATGCTAGGTACCATGGAGAAACGGGGGGAGTTGAGTGAATTTGGAAGCATATATTCAACATAAAGCTGAATTAGCTAAAAAATATTTAGGGTAAGAGTAATGGAATTTATTACTTCCAAATATTTTTGGCTATGAAACTAAGACAGAGGCACACAGTGAGGGCTACAAATAGAATTAGAAACCCATTTCATGGGAGGGTGTGTATCATTCCTCTCAACTGTACAGATTTTTGAGGAATGTCCAGATTTTTGACTCATATTTCTGGCCCATTTTTCATAAAATTGTGGTTTTCTGGCAAATTAGTGGCAAATCATTAAAGACTGAAGTTAGAAACGAATAGCATATATTTGTGTTTCAGTCTTCATATCCTTCAGAAAAGTCATTTTCTAAGTTTGTACGAGAAATGTTTAGAAATTGTCACTGTTTTTGGGCCTTTGTCCCACCTTTATTTATGGCTTGTCCAGATTTCTTGCTCTAACAGTTTGACAGGTATGGTGTATATGTTGCTGCAGGAAGTATTACAGACTTTTGCATTTTACTAGCAGCAGTTATATGCAGAGGATGAACATATGTGTTCACTAGCCATGGAAACTTCTTAGTCAAAGAAGGAATTGACCATCTCTCCCCACAATAAATAAGGAGCAAGCACAAGCGTTGCAGCTTCCCTTCTCTAAGGAATAAATAACCTCGGCTGTAAACAAGCTTTCAGAAAGTAAGATACCTGATTTTGATGGGTTCCCTCTAAAAATATACTCTGCAGGAGGTAAAAAGTTTTTTACATACTTTTGCTCAAATAACTAATAATATTTTGCAATCTAGAATAATCCCCACCTCCTGGAAGCAAGCTGCTGCTGTGGTGATGCCAAAGCCAGGCAAGGAGCCCTTATATGTTATCTCATATAGACCAATTTTAGTTCTTAATCTTGGCTGCAAAATGTTCACAAGAAAACTAGCAAAGAAGATAATAAACTGCCTACTGGACTTAACACCCATTGATTAAGTGAGGTTTCTGATGGGAGAGACTATTATAGATCATCTGTTAAACACTTCTCTCATCATATATAATTGCAGCTAAACTAGGTAGGCTTCTGCTTTAGGCCAGTTTCAACATTGAGAAAGTGCTGGACAGAGTTAAATGGTATTTTCTGTTTTTCCATTATTCTGAGTTCTTGTATAAATTAATTGTTCACACACATTTCACAGTGTTTCAACCTCTTAGCCTTTAAGGAAACTGCCATGCAACCCAATATATTGGTCATTGGAGTCTCTATTTTGAGACACACTGATGCCTCCTTCACTAAGCTGAGCAAGAAGACAATCATGGTCAGTTGTTTATTTAGGCAAGGATCCACCAGGAAATGCATATACTCAGGACACGGAATCACAAGTACTAATATGATTCTGCCAGAATCCACGTGAGGGTTAATTACCTGAGACGTACCTCACTGTATTATATGAAGAGACATGACAGAGCTGTCAGATTATGTGTCCCCGGCAGATACAAGTCTAGCACTGAGTAGCATACTACCTTCTCCAGGAATGATGCAACAGTATAAACAAAAGATGATTGACTAAAAATTGACAGACACTGGTGTCATTCTAAGCAGGTTCGATGTTTTTCAGCTTGGGAGGACACGATTGACAAACCATGCTGCTTTCCCAGAGATGGTCTGCACCTGTTCCTGCTAGGCTTTTGCATATTGGCCAAAACATTATCCACCCCTATAGTGCCTTTTTAGGTAATGCCAATTGGCTAAATCTTCCAACTTAGTAAATTCTACACCAGATGAAGTAAGTGTGTTACTTACTGCTAAGTGCTAGAAATCTCAGTAAGAAGCTCCACTGTCTGGAAGTTATCCTCACTCTGGGGAGTGCTGACATTTGTGCAGTTACTGAGACATAGCTAAGTCATGGAAGGCACCCCCAGCAGTACAAGGTTAAAATGCCTTCCATACATTTAGACCAACTACTGCACAAAATGGGACAAAAAGTGGAGGTGTTTCAATCTAAATAAAAGTAAGCACACCTAAAGATTAGTCAAACAATATGAATTGCTTCAGCTACTCCATGTCCAACTAACCTTAAATAAGTGTAATACTATACCCTTGCTAGCTGTACGTCCCTGTCTATGACCCAGGATAACCATACCACATACTTGAATGTATTGGAATCACTCACAATTTAGCCTAACACCATATTCATGGGTGATTTCAACTATCCCACCATATTACTGGGATGCATACACAACCACTAACATCTTGGATCAAAGATTACTGGATTTTGTCAGTGCAAACACCCTGAAACATCTAGTTTACTGTTCTACTAGGGGTGCAAATATCCTGGATCTGGCACTTACAAATATGAGGGAATATTACACTCCACTTTGTGTCATGTCATTACTGGTCAGATCAGATCACAAAGTGGTAACCCTTAAAATAAATATAAAGGCTGAACTCCCAGCAAACCTCCAAATCTTTAAAAACCTTTCCAAGGCTAACTACCTCCTATTAAGTGATGGCATAGCTAAATTCCAAGTATCCCACCCCCAAACCCGGAGAACACTTTGGCCTATGTGGAAATGTTTACAGGAATCTTGTACAAGCATGTAAATTACTGCATAGAAACATTAGTACCAAACCAAAATAAACCTAGGAAAAACACAAAAAACAAACCCCCTTGGTAGACCCATGGTAAATGTGTTGTACAACAACAACAACAAAAAAAAGAAAATCCTGTCTAAAAATAGGAACATCTGTCTGCAAAAGACAAAAAAAAACCTCCCTCATCAGTCTCAAAAAGCAACTCAGGGGTCTAATCAAGTCCACCAAAGTCAATTTTGAGGCAAAAATTGCCCCCAGGCTAAGGATACCCATAAGACATGTTTTAGTTATGTACACAGCCTTAAAGAGAACACTCAACATTCTGCTGAATTTATAGTAAATGAAACATCCTATACCAAACCAGAGTTGTAGCAAATTTGCTGCCCAATAAATTTAGCCGAATTTTACCCTCTTATCATGCTCATTCCCCCCAGGAAATACCCTCTATTATTTTTCCCCAACTGTCTGTAAAGAACAAATCCTCACTGCACTCTCCAGAGCTAAAAGCAGTGCATCAATGGGTCCTGATATTATCTGAGGATACGTCCTAAATTGCTTGAAGCATGACCTGTTAGCACAGTAGAATCACTATACAACCATATCCTCCAGACAAGCTTCATCTCTGTGGAATGAAGGGCTGTAACAGTCATCCCTCTACACAAAGGCAGAACATCAACAAATCATGGGAACAGTAAACACATAATCTTGACGAGTCTTATATGGAAGGCCGTCAAAAGAATTCTTGTGGACCAGATAAACAAACAGATAAGAAATCTTCAAACACTGGACCCATCTCTGCTAAGTTTTGTCAAGATCAGGTTATGCCTACTAAACCTGGACTGCCTTGAGAAGGCCATAGATGAGGGATAAAAGATACATACTGCTTACCTTAACCTGGTAAAGGCATTTGATAAAATACCTCACTTGGTTATTGTAGACAGACTCGCAAATTTAGTCATAAATCTTTAAGTCACCTAATGGATAGCAAAATGATTGACAGGACACATGGAGTTAGGGTGGGGAATCCACCTCCACTAATAGGCCTGATACTAGTGCTGTCCAACAAGGCTACTGAGACCTTTCCTGTTTGGAATATACTTCTCTGAAATCAAGGCAAATGTCGTGGGCCTTTGGCTGACAAGATCTGCTGACAACTGCAAGCTGGTTGCAATAATTGAATCCCCCACAGATGTAGATATCCTCCGGAAGGGTCTGATACAGATAAAAACTGGTGCCAGAACCATCACCTAAAACTCAATGTATACCAAAGACATAATTATATCCTTTGGGAAGACAACCATCCCTGCAAACTACAGCATTGATAATATTCCCCTAAGAGTAGACCCAGTGGTAAGGGACTTGGTAACTCAGGTTGACAGTATCCTGAACTTTGATCACCATGTGCCCCTGATAGTGAGAAGATGCTTCTACATGGTGCAACATATAAATAAGGGCATGGCATGCAGATCTAAGGATGATGAAAACAGTGGGATTAATAAGACTAACAGTGATGAGGAGCTATCCTTTGTAATAATTGATAGAGCAGATATTACTGTATTAGAAGATGAACATTCTTCAGAGCTGGACAGGAAAGATATTCTTGTAATTGGAAATTCAGTTATTAGAGGAACTGATGCTTACATTTGCAGAGATGATAATTTACATCAAATAATGTTATGTTTGCCAGGAGCAAAAATAGAAGATGCGAGACAAGCCTTGGATTGCCTTAATGTAAGGAAGTATGGATCTGTTTTATTCGTGTCGGTACAAATGATGTCACCTGCAAGGATTCTCTGCTTGTTGGTAGGGAACTGACAGCCCTCTTAGATAGTATAGCTTGTGCTGGTGTTAGGACATATTTCTCACAAGTCACCTATAGAAAGCAAAGTCAGGTCACTGTGAATGAAAACATTTTGGGGGTAAATACCTACATGGAAAAAGTGTTCTGTTTTAAAAAATGGAAATGCATAGAGCATCCAAGCCTTGTTTTGGGCACACGTGTTTAGACAGGATGGTGTGCATTTATCAAGATCAGGGAAGAGAATTTTTGCAGCAGATATTTTGCAATATTTGATAAACACTAGGCAGGATTTTTGCCAGATCAAAAAAATAACAGTTAACAGATAGCAACATTTGATGCATCTCTGATGGTTGTTAATTCTAGGAGCATTAACAATAAAGTGTTTTTACTGGAAAATTCCTATGTTCCCACATGATATTGTTTGTGAAACATGGTTAAAGAACAATGACTGGAAACCAGTTCTGTCAGGGTATAAATGTTTTTACTGTAACAAACATTCTAACAAAAAATCAGGTGGAGGTGTTATGATAGGCATTAAAGATAGCTATGAGACCTGTGATTATTATATGTTCAATGATAACACCAATACTATAGACAGTGTAACTGTGACAATAAAGACAACCCTGGAACATATAACAATTATACCAAAGACGGCTCGCACCGGATGCAGGAAAATGTTTTTATTTCAGCAACAAGTGAAAGCTTGTAAGCCCTTTACACACGATACAGGAACTTCATCAGACAAGCTCAAACAAACTAAAAATGTGTTTAAATAAAACAGTAGTCATTACATAATTTCCTCTACACTGGTTTAAAGGGAAATGATGTTCTAACCAAAGGCTACGGTCCAGAGTCAAATATTTAAAGGTACTACATAATATTAAACAGTAAGCACCCTTGTTACTACCATAATACATAAAAAATGATAACATCATATTAAAAATGACCAAGGTGTATTATACCATGTAAATACCTCATATAAAACAACATGCAAGATACTATACATAATAAAATAATATAATAAAGGTTCTTCAAGATAAAAAGTAATATTTTACATACACATTAAATTCTACCTAGTCTAGTCTCTCATAAAATAAACATATAAACATATTAAACTAAACACGTGGTTCAAGTAGAAGAAATGTATGTGCATGTACTTAAACATTTTTCAAAGTTAATGATCACATATGTTATAATGAAACAATAAAAGTCGAAGTGAAAAAGCAAAACAATTCATCTATTCAAAGCCTTTAGCTTTAAAAGGTTAGAAATAGATAAATACTCATTTAAGGCCAGCCAATGAGTAGAATCAAGCCTAATCTGCCAGCATAATTTGGCTTTTTCTAAGAGGTAAGGCCAGGCACCTCCTCTTAGTGAGGGAGATATAGTATCCAGTACTATGAACTTGAATTTATGGTCAGTGTGTTGGTTGATATGTTTAGCCAAAGCATTGACCACACAATGGTCGCTAATATTTCAGAGATGTTCTCCTATTCTACTTTTGAGTTTCCGCTTAGTTTTGCCTATGTAGAAACATGGGCAAAACTCACAGAGGGCACAGTACACTTCTTTGTCAGAATTACAGCTGAATTTATCATTGATCTTTAATGTCATACTATTTACAGTTGTTTCATTTACCTCTAATATATAGGAGCAAAATTTACATGAACCACATTTGTACATGTAACCTGCCTTCTGTGGTTTGTCTTGATGTTGTAAGAGGGATTTGATGTTCTGCCCTTTGCGAAAAACACAGGTGGGTTTGTTCCCTAAAGTTGTCCTCAAGTCCATTTCACTTGTTAACAATTTCCAATTCTTTTCTAGAATGTTCTTAATAGTGTACGCATCGAGTGAAAAAGTGGTAAGGAAGCAGGATCTAAACAAGTTATTATGACCTTTCTCTATCACTGAAACCGATACATGTACAGTGGGATCAAGTACAACACTCATAGTGGTATTGAAGACAGGGAAGTCACTACAAGGCACTTCTGTATTTAGTAGGGGAATAAAATAGCCACTTTCCTGTTTAGCAATGACTTTATTTTTAATGTTGTCAACTAGATGTTGTGGGTAACTTCTTTTAAGAAACATATTACTCAAGTTGTCGCATTCATTCAAGAAACTCCCTTTCAATGAGGTCATTCTGGCAGCTCTAACAAATTGGCCTTTTAGGACGCCTCTCTTTTGTGTAAAGGGGTGACAGCTTGAGAAATGTAAAAAGTTGTTGGAACATGTGGTCTTACGGTAAATTTCAGATGTAAACCTTTTGTTTACTATGTCTTTTTTCAGTAGTACATCTAAGTAAGCTATTTGTGTATCACTAATAGTGTGAGTAAATCTTGAAAAAGAGGTAGAACTTTTGATATATACAAGGAAAAGGTCAGTCTACTGCTTTGGACCATCCCAAAGGATAAAAATGTCGTCCAAATAATGGGTATACATGTGACAAAAGGAAAAGAATGGGGAGTTGGTAAGATTTTTTTTCTCCCGTTCTAACATCATGATGTTAGCATACCCCCAGATGCTGAACCCATTGCCAAACCCTCATTTTGGACATAATAATCCTTGTCAAATAGGATGAAATTGTTTTTTAGGACCTTCAGAAAGTCCCACGAGTCAATGCAAAGTAGGGGTTCAGATTTTTAACAAACCCTTGATTTCCAGATCTAGGAATTTTGCCAATGGGTGGGTAATGGAACCCCTGGTATCTACAATGGGACATAAAGGGGGTTAGTGTATGTCCTTGTGGATCTTTGGAATACCAAATATGGTAGAGGTAATTGGGTAATTAGCAGATAAATATTGATGTTCTTCCATGCTAATCAAACAATATATAGATAGATCCTATAAATAACTCCTAATCTTACGGCATGCACCATTCAACTCATTAAGTGAACAGTGAGTGAGTGTATGTAGGTGTATCCAAAATTTCTCTCATTTTCTTCACGTAGTCATGCTTCCACATAAGGACAACATCACCCCCTTTATCTGGTTTCATTACTCTAAGATTGGTATTAGAAGAAAGATAGTCTAATTCCATAATCTCTTCAGTACATAAATTGTTTTTAGCTTTGTTCCTATTAACGTTTCCACAGTGGGTTCTAACATCTTACTTGCACACACGTTCAAATGTGTCGAGAATGGGAAGAATTGGGGGATTGTAAGTACTAGACACTTTCAATGGGTGTATGATGTTGTCAACACCTTGGAATAACAAGTTTACATTAAATTTTCTTACATACTGTTTTAAATCCAAGATGGAGCTCACGACATTGGCAGACCTGTTAGGTGTATAGGTAAAACCCTTATACAATACATTACATAAATGCACATTGATATTAACATTTGTGTAATTGTACACCTTAAAATCACCTTCTGTGTTAAAATGTACAGATAAAGGTGAATGTGAATTCATGCTCCTACCTTTATCTGTACATTTTAACACAGAAGGTGAATTCATGCTCCTACCTTTATCTGTACATTTTAACACAGAAGGTGAATTCATACATTTCTTACACGAAACACAGGATGGAAGAATAATAGTAGCTGGCAACTTAAATTTACCAGAAACAGACTGGAATAATATTGATTCAACAATGTTAGTAAGGAAATTATTCAGTGTGTATATTCAGGAACAGCAATTGCTTCAGATTGTAAAAAAAACCTACCAGGGGACGGAACATACTAGACATTATGTTCCCAAAGAAATTACTGAAACTTCAAGTCAAGTTTTACCACCATTGATGTGCAGTGATCATGGGGTTATAAAGTTTAATTTGTTACGAAATAATTCTGCCAAACTGAAATCTAACCCAAAGCACAGAAGGTTAATTACAGATTATATGGAGGCAAAACAATCACCATGTAAAATTAAATGGAGTGAGATGTTCAGTGGAAAAACTGCAGATGGAATATGACAAGTTTTGAAAGAGAAATTGTTTGAGTGCAAAAATTCAACAAAAATGTTTAACATCAGGATCTAGGCATACAACAGGGGGATATATTTTCATAAGAACAAGATATCTGATTAAGGTGCGAGACAAAAAATATAAGAAACAGAAGAGAGGTCGAACTACAACTTTGAAAACTGAAATAAACAAGCTGGATAAACAGATTAAGAGTAGTGTGAGACAAGATCAAGACAAATTTGAAGAAAATGTATGTAACGATATTGAGCATAATAGGAAACCTTTTTATAGATACATAAGATGTGGAAGGAGTAAAGACACACAGATTGATAAATTGTGCACATTCTAAAATTTATTCTCAGACACAACAGCTTATAGTTATATTTACAAAGTCTTATGCAAAACAGTTTGGCTCCACAAACAGGGTGATAAGTTGTCCTAGTGACATCCAGGTAACCCCAGGTACTGTAATCACATTAGATTATATTGGAAAAGAACTGCTCAAACTGGATCCAAACAAAGCACAGGGAGAAGACAGAATTGGTAACAATGACCTGAGAACACTTCAGCAAGAACTTACAGTACCATTATACATGTTATTCACTAGGTCATATAAATATGGGGAGATTCCTCAAGATTGGAGACATGCACTTATTAAACCTGTCTTTAAGGGAAAAGGGAGTAGGACAAACCCAGCATCATATAGACCCTTAAGTCTACTTTCATGTTGTGGAAAAATAATACAGAAGGTCATATTGGATAAGTTATTGTCAGAACTGGATAGGTTGGGACTTGAAAGCATATATCAGCATGCATATGTTGTAAACAGATCTATTACCACCTGTAACATGATGTTCTATGACAATATAATAACAGCTATGAATGAAAAACGGTGCTGTGCTGTAATTTATATAGATTTAACTTCAGTATTTGACAGGATCATACACAAAACACTGATCGATAAATTAGTACAACTAGGTATTGATGTACTCTTGATAAGATGGATAGTTGCATGACTTACAAATAAGACATGGCAAGTATCATACAGCAACTGGACAGGTAAAATCCTTGGTTAGAGCCAGGGTGTCCCACAGGGCTCTGAAACCTAGGCCCTTACTTGTTTAGATTGTATCTTTCAGACCTAACTTTCTCATCTGAGGTTTTCTACAGTCTATATGCAGACAACCTGAAATTGGGTAAACAGATTACAAGTGTTACAGATTAGGCATCTCTGCAAAATAACCTGACTAAATCGACTATTTGGGCACAGGAGAATACAATGCTGATAAATACAACAAAACTAAGCATATGAGATTTGGGAAACATAAACTGAAATGTAAATATTAGCACACAGTGATTGAAACTGTAGAGTCATTTGAGGATCTGGGTATATGGGTAGATTCAGCTATGAGTTTCTCTAATCATATCAACCAATTGGCTAATGATCGTTATAGAACTATAGGGTGTATAAAAGATTTATAAAGTCTAGGAAATCAAAAATAATGAAGTCATTGTTTGTTAGTTACATTAGACCCAAACGTGAGTATGGAATAACAATATGGAAACTCTATAAGAAAAGAAGTATGAGTAAAGTGGAAATCATACAGCGAAAATATATCAAAGGCATCCATGGATGTGAAAATTTAAATTATTATGAAAGACTAAAATATCTGAACTTGTTCAGTGTTTCTTACAGATACAGTATCTAAGAGGAGATCTTATTCAGGTATATAGGGCATTTAGAGACAACTACCTCTGGGAATGTTTGGAGTTATCAAAAAGTACTAGAGACTCATCAGACAACCTATGTAGAAGATTCTATAGGAATGAGAAGTGTACTAATTGGTATTCTGACAGAGCAGCTGATGCTTGGAACAGACTACCTAATTACATTAAAGCAAGTACTAGTTAAGATATTTTTAAGAACAGCCTTGACATTTATTATGGGAACAAGTGGTTTGGTATATTGGCAAGCTACAAGGCCATTAATGCCTGTGCTTGAAATATTTGTATGTATCATAGTCCCACTATGCTTAGCCCTCATTACACCAATAACCAAGTACAATGCACTCTTTGGCATGCACCTGACCAAGCACTTGCAGCAACTGCAGCAGTTATAGAGCTTCCTCACAAAAAAAAATTACAGGCTGTAAATATTATGTCCTGTGTAAAGCACCTCATAGCCTGACCCTGTACTCATTCTCCTACAGACTACTGAGGGGTGGTCTATTCATAGATTTATAGATTACCCAGGTGGCTTTTCTAAGCCTAACCAAGTTTTTTCCTGAAAGAGTAATGATGTCCTGTATCCAAATAGGACATCGTGGGCCAGGCATTTATGAGCTAACTCTGTCCATAAGGAACATGGATGCCAGGCCCAGCATAAATTTCTTATTCCCCATCCACTAGTCTAGGTTGTGTTTAAAATGGGTAATAGATTACTTCAGCTTCACATGGATGGGAAGGCTGTTCCGTAGCAAGTGCAGTCTCTGCTACACATATCTATCTCCAGGATGTTCTGTTTAAGCCACTGACAAAATTCAGGTCTTTAGACCTAAAATATACAGGAGATTCATAATATGGGGTTCGAGGATGTCTTGTAAACAAGGTATAGATCACCCCTCAGCAATCTGTAGGAGGCAGACTAGAGGAAAAGGGTTTTAAGGTGCTCTGGATAAGCAGGATGTTCTTCATCTCACATTGCTGCAGTCCTTACACTTGGGTAGTCCGCTGTCCTCGGTCGGCCCGAATATCAAAGTATTAGGCTGACGTCGGTCAAGGCGCTTAAGACTGACATCAGGACGTCAGGGTACAAATGCGCATGACCGACGTCATATCCTCAGTCTTTTTTGCTGCATGGTCCGATGCAGAAGCAGCGTTGCAAGTGCCGTTCGGCGTTCTGAAATTTTTCGAATTCGGAGTTTCAGACTGAGTCAAAGTTGGCTAAGTACCCCGTTGGGGAATATTTTAGTTTTTTCTTGCCTCAGTGGTTTACCGGATGTCAGAAAAAGTGAATAACTGTATTTCTTGTGGGAAACAGATACCGCATAGGGACTATCATACTTTGTGTATTCCTTGTTTGGGGCCTGAGCACGACGTTGTTGGGTGTCGCTTTTGTGCTAGGTTCAATAAGCGCACTATTAAGCGAAGGTTAGATTGTGCCAGGTTGGTCTTCGGGAAGCGGTGCAATTATAATATGCCGTCGGATGCTCCGACGCCCGCTTCTTCGAAGAAGCGCAAAGACAAAGCAGCTAAACCCAGGCAAGAAGAGTCATCCGTACCGGACGTCGGTTCTTTAGAGGCATCAGTGGAACTGGTGGTTCCGCCGGAGGCTTCTCTGGAGTCCCAGGGGGAGACTTTGATATTGCAGGATGTGGCCTCTCAGGAGGCAGGTCAGGCTGAAGGGCTTCTCAGGTTACTGTACTCCCCTCCCTTCCTAGGGTGGTTAGGCCCTCTCCTTCTGTTTCCAAGGCTTCTCCCAGAGGCAGGCCAGGTTTAGCTTCTGTTGGTGTCACTCCTAGTTCATCAGGATCTGTGCCCAAGAAGCACATGCTTAAAATGGCAGAAGATTTAATTACTTTGATTAGAGGTTCTTTGCCCCCTCCTGATAAGAGGCCTAGGGTGGAACCAGAGTTGGGGAGTTTTGAGCAGGCTTCGGATGTTTCAGAGTCTTCGGCTGAAGACTTGCAGGAGTATTCTCCTTATTCTGATTCTGATGTGGATGATTCTACTCCTTCTGCTTCTCCTCCAGAGGATTTTTCTTTTCAGAGACTCTTCATTCCATGAGGGAACATTTTAAGTGGGAAGGTCAGGACTTCTCTGATTCCAGGAAAAGGCTTAGGGAATTTTTGCTTTTACCCCAGCATAGGCCTTTGGCTATACCACCTGTTCTGGATGTTGTGGAAGATGTGTTTGCAGAGGCTTCACTTAATCCTGATTCTTTGCCTCCTGCTCCTGTTAAACCGGATAGGTATTACAGGGTGCCTGAGGCTCATAAATATCTTTATAAGAGTCCTAGGGTGGACCCAGAAACTGTTAGTCAGGGACCTAAGGGTGTCAAGGCCTCTGTTGTAAAAAATCCAGTTCCTCCAGATAAAGAGGCCAGAGCTTTGGATAGATGGGGGAAGAAAGTCTATACTTCTTCCACCTTGGCTATGAGGGCTTTGAATTGCCAGTTTCACATGTTGAAATATCAAAACTATCTTCTTTCTCAATTGAAGTCTAAGGTAGATGCTCTGGCGGAAGGCATTGAGTGTAAAGAATTACAAGATTTGGTACATGTCTCTGAACAGGTGGGTAAGCATTCTTTACAATGTGGTTTTGATGCTGTACAGGCCTCGTCTAGGGTGGCTGTCACTGGGTCAGTTCTTCGCAGGCACGCCTGGCTGAGGGATCAGAATTTATCTGACCATGTTAAGACAAGGATTTTAGATGCTCCTTTACAGTCTGATGTGTTGTTTGGTTCACCTGTGGAGTCAGTCTTGAAGAAAATGGAAGACAAGGCTAAGTCTATGCAGGCTGTTAAAGATTTTTTGCAAGTTCAGCCTCCGAAGTTTAGTAGGAATTGGCCTGCTAAGGGGTGGACGTACCCTTCTTATGATTCACAGTCTAGGGGTAGATCTAGACATGGTAGGGGCAGAGTTCAGAGCTCCTTCAGACCTAGAACAGGGAGTTCACCTGCACAATCTTCGGGTGAGGGCAGGGGCCAGTCCTTTCGTAAACAGGCCCAATGACCTACCTTTTCAGCTGCCAGATCCTTCTTGCCTGGCAGCACCTTTGGGAGGAAGGTTGGCACTCTTCAAGGAAAATTGGAGTTTGATTACCCAGGACAGATGGGTATTGGATATCATACACCAAGGTTACAAGTTTTATTTCCATACCTTGCCTCCTTTCAAAGGCATGCCGGACGTTCCTCCTCAGCAAAGACTAGAGGCTCACAAACAAATTTCTCTGCTGCTTCAAATAGGGGCCATACAACCGGTCCCTCTGCCAGAAGTGGGCCTAGGATTTTATTCTCGCCTGTTCCTAGTACCAAAGAAGGGGAACACGTGGAGACCAATTTTGGATTTATCTATCCTCAACACCTATCTGGACATTCCCAAGTTCAAAATGTTGACGTTACAACAGCTTTTACCTCTGCTGGGCAAAGATCACTGGATGGTGACTCTGGATCTCAAGGAGGCTTACCTTCATGTTCCTATCAGGCTAAGTTGCAGGAAGTATCTGCGTTTTCGGGCTGGGACTTCTCATTATCAGTTCTCTGCATTGCCCTTTGGCTTATCTACTGCGCCCAGAGTGTTCACGAAGGTTCTGGCTCCAGTGATAGCTTTCTTCAGGCTAAGAGGAATACAGATCTGTCCTTATTTGGATGATTGCCTGATTCTGGCCCAAGGAAAGGACGAACTTCTTCATCATTTACAATATGTGATAGCAGTGCTAAGATGCCTGGGGTATTCTGTGAACGAAATAAAGTCCAGTCTAGTACCCTCTCAGGACATGTGCTTTCTGGGTGTGAGACTGAATACAGCATCCCAGATGGCCTTTTGACCCCGGACAAACAAAAGAATCTTTCTCTTTACTTCCATCAATTGTCTCATCAGTCCAGGCTGACTGCAAGGACAGTCCTTCAAGCCTTGGGGTTCATGGCATCTTGTATTCTGGTGCTTCCCAATGCCAAACTGCATATGAGGAAGCTACAATGGTATCTCAAAAATGTATGGACACAGCACTGCCAAGATATGGACACTGTCATTCAGATAATACCTTGCATTCAAAAGGAATTTTTGTGGTGGGCTCAGGAATGTCACCTAAACAAGGGACTCTCTGTGACCCGGCCAGAGGCGAGTCAGATTCTAACGACAGATGCCTCAGACAAAGCTTGGGGAGCTCATCTAAATGGAAAGTGGGTACAAGACACGTGGCCTGCCAGACTTCAACATCTACATATCAACTTGAAGGAGATGTTAGCAGTCCAATTTGCATTAATGGCTTTCAAGGATTTACTTCTTCCAGGGCAGGTGTTGGTTCTAACAGACAACACAACTGTCATGTGGTACATCAACAAGCAAGAGGGAACACATTCTTATCCTCTATGCAGACAAGCAATGATTTTGTGGGAGACTGCTCTCAGTTTACAGCTAAATCTTCAGGCAAGGTTTCTGCCGGGAGCACAGAAATCCTTAGCAGATGTGTTGAGCAGACAAATTATGGATCCCCACGAGTGGAAATTGGATCCTCATGTATTTCAGAAATTGACAGTGCTATGGGGAACTCCAGACATAGATCTGTTCGCTTCTCCACTAAACTACCAGCTGCCAAAGTTTTGCACAAAAAGGTTTCATCCCACAGCTTGGAAAGTGGATGCTCTTTCATTCAAATGGAGCAATCTTCATGTGTATGCCTTTCCACCTCTGCCTCTCCTCCCAAAGGTACTCCTGAAGGTCAGACAGGACAAGCCAAAGATGATTTTAATAGCTCCAGATTGGCCTCGACAGCACTGGTACCCATTACTGAGAAGTCTGGTACGGGAGCCTCCATGGCCTTTGCCTTTGATTCCACACCTGCTGTCTCAGGAGAACAGTCATTTACTCAATGTCAAACTTCACTCTCTTCACCTAACAGCCTGGCATATTCTGTTCTAAACCCTGGAGGGTCTCAGCTTCCACAGCAAGTTTTGAATGTTATTTTGGAGGCCAGAAGGCCTAGTACAAGGAAAGTGTACGCAGATAAATGGAAGAGATGTTTATTTTGGAGTACAGCAAAGGAATTTGATGTTTCTAAGCCTAATTTAAGTGTGGCTCTTCAATATCTTACTGAGTTACTGGACAAAGGGTTGTCCTTCTCTTCTATTAAGGTTCATGCTGCAGCAATTTCTGCCCACTATGACTGTGACCCACCATTGTTTTCTCATCCTTTGTTTAAGCAATTCCTTAGAGGGGCAAAGAATATAAGACCCCCACGTAGAGCTCCTACTCCTGCTTGGGATCTCAATTTTGTGTTGGAGAAACTCACTCTACAACCTTTTGAGCCTGCAGCTACTGCCGAGTTGAAATATTTATCATGGAAGACTGCTTTTTTGTTGGCCATTACCTCTGCGAGAAGGGTTTCTGAATTACAGGCCCTTATGGCAGTTGAGCCTTTCTTAATTTTCCATAAGGATAGGGTATCTTTGCGTACTAATCCTTCCTTTATGCCTAAAGTGGTTTCTAGTGTGGCTTTAAACCAAACTATTCATTTGCCTACTTTTATGCAAACCCCAAAATAAAGGGAAAAGATTTTGCACACTTTGGATATACACAGGCAGTTGCGATATTATTTGAGCAGAACTAAAGGGTTCAGGCAGTCTCAGCAGTTATTTGTTTCATTTGCTTTGGGTTCTCAGGGCAAGCCTGTGTCAAAACAAACTATTTCTAAGTGGATTGGGTTTTGTATTGCTTTCTGTTATTCCCATCATGGTAAGGAGATTCCAGCTGGGATTAGGCCTCATTCCACTAGGGCTACTGCCACTTCTACAGCTTTTTAAGGGGTGGCAACTAAAGATATTTTGGAGGCAGCTACTTGGAGTTCAGTGCATACTTTCTCTAAGCATTACCACCTTCCACTTTACTCTAAATCTAGGGCTGGTTTTGCCACTGCAATTTTACAGGGCATTTTGGCAGCTCCTACTGCTTTATAGTTTTGCCATCCTCCCTTACCTCTGCTTTGGGATTCTACCCAAGTGTAAGGACTGCAGCAATGTGAGATGAAGAACATAGTACAGTTTTGTACCTACCATAAATGTAGATGTTCGAAGATCCACATTGCTGCAGTCCAATTTACCCTCCCTCCTTCCCCTCTGTAGTTAGAGGCGGTTGTCTGGTTTGGGTTGTGAATATTGTGGATATTGTATATATTGTACATATGATTAGTGCAAGGGTGGTTGGTTGTTTTTTGCTGTCTTTTGGTTTTGACCTTTCTTTTTAGGGTCTTCTGACATCTGGGGCAAGAAAAGACTGAGGATATGACGTCGGTCATGCGCATTTGTACCCTGACGTCCTGATGTCAGTCTTAAGCGCCTTGACCGACGTCAGCCTAATACTTTGATATTCGGGCCGACCGAGGACAGCGGACTACCCAAGTGTAAGGGCTGCAGCAATGTGGATCTTCGAACATCTACATTTATGGTAGGTACAAAACTGTACTTTTTTACACCTTGTATTTTTTTCTAAGGAACCTCAGAGATCACTGTAGTTGTTGCAAATGCCTGGTCATGTACATACCAAAGAGACCATTGTACTCTATGACTGGTAATAAGGGCAGTGGGATAATGACCTATTTGGACCTAGATGCCATGCCCTTACTTATAAGTTGTGCAACATAAAAGGATTTCCTCACCACGGTTGCCACATGTTGGTCGAATGTAAACCTACTGTCTACATATGTACTCAGATCCTTGACCAATGGGTCAACTCTTAGGGGCGTATTATCAACATGGTAATTAGCCAGGATGGTTGATTCCCAAAGGATGCAGTTATGCATTTCTTAGCATTGAGTTTAACACCATGGCTTTGATACCATTTGTTAGTCAGACACAGGCCTTCTTGAAGAATGCTAGTGTTTTGCAATCATCTGCAAACTTAATCAGCCATAAACCTTTAGCATTTTCTTCCACTTCAGAGAAATAGATGCCAAAAAGGAACATATCCAGTATCAAGATCTGGGAGACTGCACAAGTGACTGTCCTTGACGTGATGGAGGTTATCTCACCCATTTTGACTTCCTGGGTCTTGTCAGTGAGCCAGATGGCTATCCAATTGGAGATAAAGGGGTTTATACCTAATTTAGTGAGCCTGTCTATAATGCCTCAGTTGAGATAAGCTGTGTACACAGTCTTGATCTCATCCATTGCTTTGGTGGCCCTCTCAGAGAAGTCCACCAAGTTTAACAGGCATGACCTTCCTTTAGCAAAGCCAAATTGTGATGGGTCCAAAATTTGCAGGTCATCTATGTCCTCATTTGTCATTTCAATGATGTTTCTTTCAATGGCCGTATGTATGAGGCTGGTCAGACTTATAGGCCTGTAGTTACTCAGATCAGTGGTTGGACCTACTTTGTGCTGGGGAATGACTGCAACCATCTTCCATTCCTTGGGCACAAAACCTGACTGTAGGCTCCAGATGAAAAGTGCTTCAAGTGGACCAGGCAGGTCATGTTTCATGCCATTTAGTAGGCATCCCAGATGCTATCAGGGCCGAGCAATGCAGTGCTTTTCATCTTGGAAAGTGCATGAAGACCTGTGCCATTCTAATGTTTGTGGGGATTGTAGTATGCAGTATTTCGGACTATAAGGGGAGGGATTGGCAGGGAAGGGGGATTTAAGCCGAACATTTCATCCAAAGGTTGACAATGGCCTCCATTTCAGTGTGGGTGATACCACTTACAGTAAGTTCCCTTGAGGTTGTTAACATAGCTGCAGAAAGCTTTGTGGTTATCCTTTGCATGAGAAGCTATTTTTTCCTTTCTTTTCTTTTCTAACCTAAAATGCATTCAACGACCCAGCCCTGATGGATCTGCTACATATTCCCAAAACAAACAGCACTAGAATTACCCAATCTAAGGATATAAACGTCATTTGTGACATAAGCAAAAACATGTGTGAGGGACAGATTATTCCTTCCCCAGAACAACCTCCCCATTCATGTGAATCAAACCTTTTCCCTAAGCTTGTTCAAAGGCAATTTGAACAATGGATGAGAAATCACAAATTCACCCATGGTTTGTTGCCTGTTGCCCTTATGGACAGGGGCAGCTGGTAGATGCCCTAAGGCAGAGTCATATACCAAAGTCGTTCCAGCCTGTGGGCACTGATAATTGAGACAAGTGGGGCATGAAGTGCTAGGCTTCAAAAGGCTCTCAGGCTGTTAGCCTAGTGACCTCCTTTTATCCTATGATCCCTTTTCATTGTTTGTTTTCTTGGTTAGTATGTTTTGACAATAAATTCCTTTAAAAAAGCACAAACTGCTGATAAATTCATCAGTATGACAAATGTCTGTTGCATGCAGTTTATTAGAAATAATGTATATGCTTTACACTGCATCCAGACATATGTGTTCATATAACTGAGGTTTAGATTCAGAAAAGACCACTATCAGTAGTAGGCCTAACATTGGATGTTTCCACTGGCAGTAACCCTTTCTGATCCACAGACAGGCCCACCGCAGTGACTCTACTCTACAGAGCTATGTGCTAATGAGGCAATTCAGGAAAGTGGCCTGTGCTAAATAGCCAAGTGCTGTCTCTCTGAAACGCCTGTGATACCACATTTATGCAGCAGGTGAGTGATACAGAAACTCACCAACAGCATAAGTTAGCTCAGCCAGCCAAGTTAATTAACTTAGCCAAAAGTTCACAGTCATCCTGAGAGATTATCATACAAGTACTGGTGGAGTGGGCATGCATGTGTGTTCTTGCCTTTATGAGTGCATGCAGATGGATGGCTGGTCTAAGGTGTGCATGCATGCATGTCTGTCTGTAGGGGAGTTCATTAGTGAATAAGTGGGGTAAGTTTGTGTGTATGTGTTTATGTATAGGTGAATGGGTGAGTGTTTCTGTGAGGACAGTCTGCTGGGGGTGCTGTGAATTTTTGTGAATGTGTGTGTGACAAATAAGCAGATCCTGCATTATTTGGGGGGGGCATGACACATGTAACAAGTTAATAGGAAAAGCAATTTTACATCACAAAGGACTTATGGATGAGCGGGACACCAGAGACGAGGGATATGTAAATAGTACTTTAAAATCACTTAAAAGATGAATAGAACAATAGTTTTGCAGTATGAAAGATATATGGGGATACTACAGAAATGTAAACAATACTTTAAAGTCAAATAATAAGAACAGCAGTTTTGCAACACACAAGATACATGGGCAAGGTGGGATTACATTCGACACCAGGGAATTGTAAGTAATATTTTAAACTCTCATAAAAAGTTAATAGAACAACAGCACTGCAGCACAAAAGAAGGATGGGTGGAAACAGCAGACATTGGAAAAATGTGAATGGTACATTCAATTAACATAAAAATTAATAGAACAAGAGTTTTGCAGCAGAAAAGATGTATAGGCAGGGGGGAGCAAAAGACACTGGAGATACTCTGTAAATATCACTCTAAGTCTATTTAAAAAACTTAAAAGAATGCGTGGAAAAGGCTTTACACCCTGTATGCTCAGCACAGAAGGCAGCACTTTAGCCCTCTGTACTAAAACTAGATGTCAGGGAAGATCTTTCAATTATTAAAGTCATAAAAAAAAAAGAAAGAAATACAAACAGAAAACACTTTGAATCCTGTCCCCCTTGTCACAGGAAGCAGCTCCTTTAATAAGCAAAACTGTAATCCTCTACACTAGCAGAGGGTTTAATTCATAGAATACTGTGATCTCTCTCTGCAGTTAGTTCCCCACCCTATGTCCCTGTTCTTGTTCTGGTATTCATCTTGGTGGCTTTGGAATTGCCCGTCCCTCCTGTAAATTTGTGTTTGAACACTGCTCCTGAGTCTTTCTCATTTGCTCACTCAACCAAGCACAGTGAGATCATATTTTGACTTCAGACACTCCTACCAGTCCCATCTGTTCAGCTCTATCCCAGCTCTCTTTCAGTTTAGTGTCACTAGCTCATTCTACCTAATACAAAGAGAACATTTGTGAAGGACAAGCCACTTAGGTCCTTAATTTTGAATAATTTTTTGTTTCTCCTTTCTCCCTTTCCACTTTCCAAAAAAAATTTTCTAAGCTTGTTTCCTGCCACTCCTATAACTAGTCTAGTCCAGATACAGATTTAATGTAACCCGGGCTGTTTGTAAGCTTCTGAACCCCCAAAGCCTTTCTGTGTTGGAGGGAAGCCTTCTAGCTTATCAATTGGAGTGGTAAGCAGTAGGTAGCCTATCTACCACAAGAGTGGTTTCTGGCCCAGAAATTTTATTTTTTGGCTGTTTGGGCAGTTTTTCCATCTCTTTCAACTTTCTGGTTTAAAAGCCTGCATTTGCACTTGTTTTCCCCCTTTACTGTAAGTAGTCTAGTCCAGATACAGATTTGCTGTGTCCAGCACTGTTTGTAAGCTTCTGAGCCCCCAAGCCTTTCTGCGTTGGAGGGAAGCCTTCTAGCTTATCAGTGGGAGTGGTAAGCACTAGGTAGCCTGTCAACCACAAGAGTGGTTTCTGGACCAGAAATTGTAGTTTATTGGCAGTTTGGCAGTTTTCCATCTCTTTCAAATTTCTGGTTTAAAAGCCCACATTTGCACTTGTTTCCCACCTTTCCTGTAATTAGTCTAGTCCAGATACAGATTTGCTGTATCTAGGACTGTTTGTCAGCTTCTGAGCCCCCCAAGCCTTTCTGTGTTGGAGGGAAGCATTCTAGCTTATCAGTGGGAGTGGTAAGCACTAGGTAGCCTATCTACCACAAGATCCAGGTACAGATTCTTAGTTTTAGCACTTGAACTTACTTATTTGTGCTCAGCACTTGTTCACAACTTGTTGTTAGCACTAAATAAGTTACAAATTACTAGAGCACTCATCCTTCCTCTTTACCTAGAGGAAAACAGTTTTTGTACTTATTTTTCTCACTTGCTTAGAGAAAAACAGCTCTTATACTCACTTTCCTCACTTGTTTAGAGAAAAGTAGGTTTTTTTTCAGGCATTTCCAAGGGTCAGCTCCCAGTGTTCTCTCATGTATATCTGATAAATCTGGGCATCTTGGGGAAATGTAGCAATTGCCTCATGTTCACAGACAACCCTCTCCTCCTACCACTCAACACCACAACCTGTGAGAGATGCACTTATCTAGCCAAACTGGAGGTAAAGCTCTCTCCAACCAAGACTGAACTTGACAGTCAAGAGGAGAAGGTAAACACGTGCACCACACCACACTCATCACATAGTCCCACTAAATCTACACCACCAAAATCCACACATAGAAACACAAAAACATTCGCAGAGGCTCTCAATAATAATCTGCTCAAGCAACAGAGACCTCCAAAGCAGAAACGCAAGCAACCTTCACCCCTCCCAACACAACCCAAATGACACATAGCCCACAGACTCAGTGTGCCAATAAACCACAGCCCATAAGGCAAAACAACGTACCCAACACACTTGTCATAGGTGACTCTATAGTCAGGCACACTGATGTCCCACTCACCAGGCTAAACAAGGAGAAGGTTACTGTCAGCTGCCAGGATCCACCACATAACCCACGTACTCAGGTCACTCCACAAGTACAGATATGACTCTGTCATTGTCCATGTTGGTGTGAACGACCTGAGACATACCTCCCTGGATTACATGAAAAGAGATATGGAAGAGTTCTCCGATCCTGTAGCCCAGGCAGGTATGACCCTCGCCCAGAATGATACCACAGTACAAGGATAAAATGACTGACTTCAACAATTGGCTAAGCTTCTGGTGTCATTCTAAGGGGATCCAATATCTGTCTGCCTGGGACGACATGGTCGACAGACCACAATGCTTTGCCAGAGATGGCCTGCACCTGTCTCCCCTGGGATTCCTGATACTGGCTAAGGGCCTTGCCGGCCCTATAGTGCCTTTTTTAGGCAAGGTTCAAATGACAAATTCACCACCGTAACAGGAACAGGCAAGCAAAAACTGAGGGCAATGCTATTCAGTGCTATAAGTCTAAATATCAAAATGCATTCACTCGAGGCACTCCTTAAAATGGAGAACATTGATATCTGTGCAGTGACTGAGACCTGGTTCAAGGCTCTAGAGAGCACCCCTGCATTACCAGGCTATAACTCATACCACACTTTTCGGCCATCTAACCTGGACCAGAACACCAATGGCGGAAGTGTGTCTGTATTCATTAAGGATATCCAAACCTCCAGGCTAGTTGTGCAGCATAATGCATCTGAGATTATCCAAGTGCAACTAATTCTGGGCAAAACTGCAATCCAAATTGTAGCTTGCTACAGATCCCTCACCATGCCCCAGGATTCCCACGCCTCTTTTCTTGATATACTGGATAATATTAGGGTTCAACCAAACACCCTAATAATGGTCGATTTCAGCTACCTCACCATTAAATGGGAAAAATACTTATGTACCAATTTCTTTGCTCAACGCTTTGTGGAATTCATAAATTCCAATGCCCTAGATCAATTTATCCACACCCCCACCAGGAGCAACAATATCCTAGACCTAGTCATTACCAACATGAGTGACCAGTGTTCCATACCTGAAGTCAACTCCTCATTGGTCAGATCCGACCATAAGCTAATCACCCTAGATATCCGCATCCCGCCCCCACCCACCATTAAGGAAACCATGGTAAAAATTTTCTCCAAACCAACTTCATGCTTCTTAAGACAGAAGTGGAGAACTTCATGACACCCATGCAGACGGACAATACAGTTAAGACTGCTGAATCCTACACAAATGCACTCTATAAGCACTTACATGAGTGCATGGATCGTGCTATCCCAAACAGAACCAAGACACTATCCTCCAAAAAAGGAAGACAATCTGCTGGTACCCTGCCATAAACAAACTCTACAACAGAAGCAAGAAACTGTTGCAAAAGAGAGTAAAATCCCATGAGTGGAGGAGCTCTCTGGTCAGCCTCAGTAAGAAGCTGAGATCCCTTATAAGATCCTCCAAAGCTAGCTATGAAAACAAAATCACCACTGATTCTAAGGGCAACCACAAAGCATTCTATAGCTATGTCAATAATCTCAATGGCAACACCTAGATCTGCTCTGAGTTACAGCACAACAGCACAAAAATTACAGAACAAACTGATATTGCCAACATCCTGGCAGACAGGTTCAGTTCTACCTTTACCCCCCTCTCACCCCCTTAAGAGCCCATATCTATACAGGAAGAATGCAGAGTCCATGTAATCACATCTATGCAAGTAAAAGTTGCACTCGCTAAAACCAAAAACACACATCCATGGGACCAGACAACATCCCAAGCTGCGTTTTACATGAACTTCAGAATGAACTAGCTGCCCACCTAAGACCATGTTCAATCATAGTCTCATGTCAGGCTTTGTGCCCACTGAATGGTGCACAGCAACAGTTATCCCACTCCACAAAGGTGTGCCACCACAAATCCTGGGTACTATCGCCCTATTAGCCTGATGAGCCTGGTCTGCAAGGCCATGGAACATATCATCATGGAACTCATAAACAAGGACATTGGTAACCTCCAAACTCTGGACACCACCCAGTTCAGGTTTGTGAAAGCCAGATAATGCCTTCTGAACCTGATTGACTTCTTTGAGACAGTCATCAAAGCAGTAGATGATGGTAAGGTGGTTCACACAGGCTATCTTGACCTTGCCAAGGCTTTCGACACCATCCCCCATTCTGGAATTATAGCTAAACTCACTAAACTAGGTATAAATCCCTACATCACAAGATGGGTTGCCAACTGGCTCATTGACAGAACCCACACTGTAAAAGTTGCAGACCCCAAATCTGACTTCAAACCAGTGACAAGTGGAGTGCCACAGGGTTCAGTCCTGGGACCTCTCCTGTTTGGTACCTACTTCTCTGAAGTACAGGCTAACACAGAAGGTCTCTGGCTAATGAAGTTCGCAGATGACTGCAAACTACGAGCCATAGTCGAGTCCCCAAACGATGTGGACATCCTACAGAAGGACCTCACTGAGACAGATGCCTGGTGTCAGAGATATGGCCTCAAGCTCAATGCCAAAAAGTGCATTGTCATCCCCTTTGTCAAAAACTCTGTACCCATGAGCTACCACATAAATGGCAGTCTACTTAATGCAGAATGTGTGATAAGAGACCTTGGGACACAGGTGAACAGTAGTCTCTCCTTTGATAATCACATCGCCACAGTAGTCAGGAAGTCCTTCTATGTGGCACAACTCATCACAAAAGGGTTCTTATCCAGGAAAAAAGAGATCATTCTTCCCCTCTACTCGGCACTCATTAGACCCATTATAGAGTAAAATGCCTATTTTGGAACATACCTCACAAGACATCTGCAGCAACTGGAAAGGCCACAGAAGTACCTCACAAAGAGGATTACTGGCCTCAAACAGATGCCCTACACTGACCATCTCAGAAAACTCCAGCTTTACTTTCTAGCATATCACCTACTCTGAGGAGATCTCTGTGTTACATATAAAGCTATGTTAAACCCAGAGCTGTTGGACATGCTACTCCTAAAGAAATCCCATTCACTCCGAGTGACACATCTTAGGGACCTAAACCTTGTCACCACAATAAACAGGACATGCTGGAGGGATAGATTCCTGTCCCAAAGACTTCCTGTACTCTGGAACAAGCTACCCATCTATTTCAAGTAAACTTCCTCATTACCACTCTTCAAGAAAAATCTTGATGAGTGGATGAGAAATAGGAAACACTCCCTGGGGATCACTTTTGTGGCTCTGCTCGACAGGAGCACAGGAAATTAACTTTTTTGGGTGGCGTAATCCAGGGAACCTTTTTGACTAGGCTTACTTAGGCCCTTGGGCTGATAACCTAGTACCTAGCTATAAACAAATGAAATGATAGCTCTTTCTTTATGATCTATTTTCTGAACAATTAGGAGTATGAACTCTAATGTCTGATATTATTGCCTGACAGTAACTCTCCTTGAATTATGAGGGGCAGAGTAAGTATAAGAGGCAAAATCTGGAACATTCTGTAAAATCAGGGACAGTCCATATGAGGGGGGCTGGCATGCTTCTAAATAGCCTTGCTGAAGTATACTAAACAAAACCAGAATGAACACTAGACATCACCAGAGAGAACTTAATATGCGTACATGTTTAACATCATGATGAATTTTCTGCAAAATAAAAATGAAACTCTAATGACTGCCATTATAAACAGAATGCAACAGCTGTGATTTACAAGGGGCAGGGGAAAAATAAGTAATCACATCAAGCGTATTTTATGAACTCAGAGGGCAGTAACAGGTATGGTGGCATGTGTGTGTGTGTGTGTGTGTGTGTGTGTGTGTGTGTGTGTGTGTGTGTGTGTGTGTATGTGTAAGGGAATGACTGCAGGGGGTGCTTGTGCCCATGCAATGCATGGGCTATCACAGGAGATACGCACAGGAAAGTGTTGCTTAGCAATAGTGGTAAAATTACACAATTCACATATGTGAAATTTCACAATTGTTGAGGTCTTTCCTCATTGCAATTAATTTGTTTTTCAATCATATTTTCTGTGATAAAGGTGCAGCTCTTAGCATCCACAAACGGTTGTTTATGAATACCAGGGTGAACTTCCACAGGGGTTTGTGTGTGTGTGTATGTGTGTGTGTGTGTGTGTGTGTGTATATATATATATATATATATATATATATATATATATATATATATATATATATATATATATATATATATATATATATATATGTATGTATGTACAGAGAGAGCGAGAGGAATAGTGTACATTATTACATTATTGGATATGAATACTTATACAGAATGGTTGGTATATGTAAGCAATGTAAAATGTGAAATGCTTCTTATAGGGAAGAATTTATTAAAAAAATACAGTTTTAGAAGTTCTGCTGATTTAAACAAATTCATATTCCTAAAAAGATTGCCACTAGCATGAGAAAGTCCATGGTTCTGTACTTCTTTATTATCCTAGTATTACAAATGAAATCAGATCCCTTAAAATTTGTGCTTTCTGCCTGTTTTTATCTGCTTTATAGTACTGACATTTTTTTTGCATACATTGTGTGCCTAAATGTTGCAACTCATCTAGTTCTGAAGAACTGAGAGTAGTTTTCATTAACAGTTTAATTAAACATTTATTTCTGAATTCACCACTGATAAACCTACTGACTTCTTCGATTTCTGTTTAGTAAACTTAGAATACATGGTTTTGTTTTTATTGCATTAGTGCTGAACAGTCTGTGGTAGGATTTTAAATTGGTTGTGATAATGCACTCAGAGAAGAAAACAAAGACCTCAGTCTGTTTCACAGAGGACACAAACATAAAATTAAAGGCAAAATAATCTGCAGTAAATTCTTAATGGAATATGAAAACAGTTCCAGAAAAATAAAAGTGTTTCAGCACAATGGTTCAAATTGCAAAACCACTCACAGAATTTTAATAATGTAATCAAAAACCTAACTCCATGTAGATATGGACACATTTTATTATTGTTATTGCAAACAATCTGCATGGAATGTGTTTTATGCTCTGAAACATTTGTTTTGCGGACATGTTGTATATTAGTTCCAGTTATTGCTGCAAAGGGTAACTAACAAAAATTGCATGGTGTGACATCAAAAAATCCACAATTTGTAAATAAACCACATTAAAGTGCAAACAAGCTACAGTGCTGGAGATGTATTTAGGAGGGAAACAAATTAAAAAATTGACCTGTCAGATGTGATTTGATTCTTTTTCAGTATCTGTACATGGAGTCCTATATAGCTACCTTTAGAAGAAATAGTACGTTGCTGGTGATAATATGAGATAGCTAAGTAGAAAATGGTTCATTAATAACAAACTTTAATGAAATGGCATGCAAAAGACAGGGCATAATAAATTTAAATATAAGGCAAGGTCTGGAAATGCTATCAAGAATGAATTTACTGTGATTAATTATAAGTGGCATAGGTCAAGATGAAAATAATCAAAAGTAAAGCCTTTTACAATACAAATAATCATGAAACCAGAAAAAAAGTTGGTTATAATCATCCTACAGTAGTAAGTAATAATTTTTACAGGAAGATTAAGCACCCCCTCCACCCATATATGTGGGGCTCCACTTGTACACCCCTGGTCTTTATATCTTCCAACTCTGAGGTTGTACTAAGTTGTTAAAAAGGGAAAATGTATAGAAGCATAAAATATACATTTCTCCTCTTCTTTCTCTGTAAAACACAAACCATATCATCGTATCTGTAGCAAACCACATTCAGATGAGGTGCTAACACTGATTACCTTATGGTCATAAAGTCTTTCGGATTTTCCTGGTTAAGGGTTGCCACAACAGAACTCCCGTCTGGTAATGATTGGCAGTAGATTTTTACGGTGCCGAGTTGCCAGCCCGACGCTCAACCTTCAAAGAAGGCACGCCCATTCATGCAGGCACCTGCCTGCATGTCTTTTTAACAACACTCGACCACGGGGAGGACATGCAGACTCCACACAGAAGGAGCTCCAGCCAAGAATCGAACGGGAGAGCCTCTTGCTGTGAGGCGACAACACTAACTGCTGCACCACAGTGGCACTGATTACCTTACGGTATGATCTTTATTCTGCAATGTTTCCTCATATAATAGAACATTACAATGGGGAGCAATCAGTTATAGTGTTCTGCTAGTGGACTCCATTTTTGCTTTGTACAGTATAATGTTTGTTTCATTTTGCCCTAACAGTATATCTCAATCTGTTCTTTTTAGAGATTCAGAGCAATTCTGTAGACATAGCATATGGATTGTTAATTCCGGCTATGCTTATTCTGCTTCTGGAGGGATAATTACCAGTTGCAAACCATTAAAAAGTTCAGTTTCAGCATTTTCTTACTGTTTCTCTTTTGTCTTCCATGGTTTTATTTCTTCAATTTATTTATTGGGATATCAACATTATATACTGCAATACTATACTCCATGACTGGACGGCAAACATAAAACATGCAAACATATAAATATTAATTTCACAGCGTGATAATATATTTGTATGAATATTTATGAGATATTTGAATCATAGAACCTCTGTTTCTACATACTGCATTTATTATTTATGAAAGTTAAAAGCCTCTGTTTAGTAAAACAAGCACCAGCTGCCCATTTTTCCCCAACTCACCACTGCTGGCATGATTCAGTGTATACTTTCCATCAGCAGCAAGTTTAAGGAAAGTTTTTTTTTGTTTGTTTGTTTTTTTCTTTTTTTTTCAGGAGGCAAATCTCCCTGCTCCCTCAATAAGTGTAATGCCCTCCCACCCCCATCCCTTCATCCAGAAAATAAATATACTGCCTCCTACGGTACATAAACTTGTAGAAAGTATAATTTTAGGCACAGTCTGTATATTTGAGTTTCTTACATTGGATACACAATCCAGCATTCAAGTTGCAAACAAATGAGCTGCGAACAGATGAGCAACAAATCAACAAAACAAAGACTAGTTACATTTTTGGTATTTTCTAAAGTCCTATATCAGAGTAAACCCAACTCCCAAAATAACTAAAGACACAGTTTTGGTGTTGAGAATATAGATAAAATCATTCATATCTATACTTTCTGAATTTGCCCCAAAACAATGTACTTTTGGAAAAAGTTAAGCACTGCGTCATTTAAAATGAACTGTGCTTGGAGAATTTCAAAAGAGAAAAGGTAATACGTATCGGCTAGGGACCAAAACCTTGTTACCACAATAAACAGAACATGCTGGAGGGATAGATTCCTGTCCCAGAGAATTCCCATACTCTGGAATAAACTACCTATCTGTATGAAACAAAGCTCCTCATTAGCACTCTTCAAGAAAAATCTTGATGATTGAATTCACCCCGAGGATCACTTCTGTGGCTCTGCTCAACAGGGGCACAGGAAAATAATTTTCTTGGATGGCGAAAGCCAGGGTACCTTTTTGGCTAGGCTTATATAGGACCTAGGGCCTATAACCTAGTACCTACCTATGAAACTAGTGGAGACCCCAAAGGTTACTATACCTGAGAAAGACTCTAATAACACAACTGATAACAGCAGCACATAGATAAATTACTAGGAAGTTGCATGCTCTGGAACCATGCATGAGGAATTGTGTTGTATATTATACACCAGCATATCTCCAGGACATAATGGAACAATTAGAAAGCAGTCATTTTCATTGTAAAAGTGTACAACTAGTATGTTGACATTTTTTCTTAGTTCTTTCCTGCCAAAAAGATGGCTGGATTACTTATGATAAAAGACTAAGATATTGCACATAATATTTCCTTTTAAAATGTATTCATAACTTTAAATAAGAGTTAGTTGTGTCCAAATTATAAAAAAGAAAGTAGATTAACTGAGTTATCAGCAAACAAAATATTAACAGTAAGATATAAAAAAGAAAAATAGATAATATATATGTCATTTTATGTACTGAATATTCTTTTTTGTTGAAATTTTACTTCACTGATTATGAATCGTCTCAGTCCAGAGCCTTTAATCAATTATTATTTACTGCAATTATGTGAATGTATCTGCATAGCATAGCTGCTTGAATGTGTGTGTGTGTGTGTGTGTGTGTGTGTGTGTGTGTGTGTGTGTGTGTGTGTGTGTGTGTGTGTGTCTGTGTGTGTGTGTGTGTGTGTGTGTGTGTGTGTTCATAGGTAAGTACTAGGCTATCTGCCCAAAGGCATTTATAAGCCTAGCCAGAATGTGTTGGCTTTTGCCACCCCCTTAGATTAGTTCCCTGTGCCTCTGTCCAGTAGAGACATTAGTTCCCTGCACCACTGTCCAGCAGAGCCACTGCAGTGATCCCTGTGGTAAATTTTCTGTTTCCCATCCACCTGTCAAGGTTTCTCTTGAAGAGTGTTAGTGAGGGGCTCTGCCTGATGTATATAGGAATCCTGTTCCAAAGTATGGGGAGTCTCTGGGACATGAATCTATCCCTCCAGCATGTCCTATTTATCATTGTGGTGAGGTTTATATCTCTAGAGAGTGTGGCTCTCAGGGATTTGTTTTTTTTTTTAGGTAGAGCATGTCCATCAATTCTGGGTTGGACATGGCCTTGTATGTCAGGCAGAGATCACCTCTGAGTAAGTGGTATGCAACCGAGTACAGCTGGAGTTTCTTGAGTCGGGCTGCATAGGGCATCTGTTTGAGGCCAGTAATCCTCTTGGTGAGGTACTTTTGTGGTCTTTCCAGCTGTTGCAGGTGTCTTGTAAAGTACATCCCAAATGGGGCATTGTATTCTATGATGGGTCTAATGAGTAATGAGTAGAGAGGCACAATAACCTCTTTTGTTCTAGATGTGAACCCTTTTGTGATTAGGTGGGCCACATAGAAGGATTTACTAACCACCTTGGCAATATGATTATCAAAGGAGAGATTACTATCTACTTGGGTCCCCAGATCCCTTATTACATTTTCTGTATTTAGGGGACTACCACCTATGTGGTAGTTCACGGGTACTTTATTTTTTCCAAAGGGGATGACTATGCACTTTTTGGCATTTAGCTTGAGGCCATGATTTTGACACCAGGTATCCATCTCAGTTAGACCTTTCTGAAGGGTGTCTGTATCAGCCGGAGAATCAGTTATGGCCCCTAGTTTGCAGACGTCTGCAAACTTGGTCAGCCCTAGTCCTCCTATGCTTGCCTGTACCTCTGAGAAGTATATACCGAACAGGAGGGGTCCTAGGACTGAGCCCTGGGGGATGCCAGTTGTAACCGGTTTGGAGTCAGACGTAGAGCCTGCAACTCTCACCATGTGGGTTCTATACATGAGCCAGTTGGCAACCCATCTCGTGATGTAGGAGTTTATGTTCAAGATGGTGAGCTTGTATATAATACTAGAATGGGGAATGGTGTCAAAAGCTTTTGCGAGGTCTAGGTAGGCTGTCTGGACCTCCTTTCCCTCATCTAATGCCTTGGTAACTGTCTCAAAGAAGTCCACTGGGTTTAGGAGGCATGATCTGCCCTTGACAAAGCCAAACTGGGTAGCGTCCAAGGTTTGGAGGTTCCCAATGTCTCTGTTAATGAGTTCCATGATGATGCACTCCATAGCCTTGCAGACCAGGCTAGTCAGGCTTATAGGGCAATAGTTGCCGGGGTCCGTTGTGGCTCCACCTTTGTGGAGTGGGATAACTGATGCTGTGCTCCACTCTGTGGGTATGTAGCCTGTAGAGAGGCTGAGTTTGAACAGTGTGTTTAGGTGAGGGGTAAGTTCATTTTGGAGCTCTTGTAAGACACAGCCTGGGACACCGCCCGGTCCCACTGAAGCTGTGTTTTTGGCTTTGGATAGGGCTGTTTTAACCTGTGTGTCAGTGACTGACAGGGACCTACATTCTTCTGGTATGGTTATGGGCTCTTTAGTGGGTGAGAGGGGGGTGAAGTTTGCACTAAATCTGTCTGCCAGAATGTTGGCAATATCAGTTGGTTCAGTGTATGTTGTGCCATTCTGCACTAACTCAGAACAGATCTGAGAGTTTCCACTTAGGTTATTGACATTGCTAAAGAATGCTTTGTGGTTATCTTTGGAGTATTGGCAATTTTTCTTTCGAAACTAGCCTTGGATGATTTAATGAGGGATTGTAGTTGCTTGCTGATACTGATCAGGGATGTCTTTCCTTCTTGGGATTTTACTTTTTTCTGTACTAGTTTCCTCCTTCTGTTGTATAGCTTGTTTATGGCAGGGGTCCACCAGACTGGTTTCCTTTCTTGGAGGGGTGAGTCTTGGTTTTACTTAGGATAGCATGATCCATGCATTCCTGCAGATGCTCATAGAGTGCCTTTGTAAAGGTTTCAGCTGCTTGGACAACATTGTCCTTTAGCATGGGGGCTGTGAACCTTTCCACCTCGGTCTTAAGTAACGTGAAGTTTGTTTTTGATATCCAGAGTGATTAGTCTATGGTCTGATCTAACCAGCAAGGGGTTCACCTCTGGTGTGGAACACCAGTCACCCATGTTGGTGATGACCAGGTCCAATATGTTGTTTCCTCTGGTGGGGGTGTTGACCAGTTGATCCAGGGCATTTGAGTTTATAAATTCTAGGAAGCGTTAGGCAAGGGAGTTAGTACTTGAGTAGTTCTCCCAGTTTATGTTTGGGTAATTGAAATCACCTAGTATTAGGGTGTTTGGTAGGACCTTCATATTTCCCAGTGTCTTCAGAAATGCGGAATGGGGGTCCTGGGTCATGGTGGGTGATCTGTAGCAAGCTACAATTTGGATTGCAGTTTTGCCTGTTGTTAGTTGCACATGGATGATCTCTGATGCATTGTGCTGCACCACTAACCTGGAGGTGTGGGTATCCTTGATGAATATGGATATACCCCCACCTTTTGTGTTTCCATCCTGGTTCTGTGGCCGAAAGGTATGGTATGAGTTATAGCCTAGTAGTGCTGGGTTGCTCTGAAGAGCCTTAAACCAGGTTTCTGTTACTGCACAGATGTCGATGTTTTCGATACTAAGGGGTTCCTCGAGCGCGTACATTTTGAGGTTTAGACTTTTGGTGTTGAGTAGCATTACCCTCAGTTTTTGGTTACTTCTGATATTTATGGTGGTGGTTTTGTCTTTTGAGCTTTGCCTAAAAAAGGCACTATGGGGGTGGCAAGAGCCTTGGCCAGTATTCGAAAGCCTAAGGGTGACAGGTGCAAGCCATCTCTTGTGAAGTAACATGGCTTGTCGAGCATGTCATCCCAGGCAGACAGATACTGGATCCCCTTTGAATGACACCAGAAACTTAGCCAATTGTCGAAATTTGTGATTTTTTTCTTTATACTGTGGCATCATTTATGATAAAGGTGGGATGCTACTCAGGGTCATACCGGCCTGGGCTACATGATCAGAGAGCTCTTCCATGTCTCTTTTCATGTAGTCCAGGGAGGTACGTCTGAGGTCATTCACACCAACATGGACAATGACAGAGTTGTATTTGTACTTGTTCTGGAGTGACCTGAGTGCTTGTGTTATGTGGTGGATCCTGGCACCCGACAGGCAGCTAACTGTAACCTTCTCCTTGTCCAGCCTAGTTAGTGGGATATCAGTGTGCCTGACTATAGAGTCGCCTATTACTAGTGTGTTGGGTATGTTATTTTGCCTTAAGGGCTGTGATTGCGTGGCACACTGATTATGTGAAATATGTGTTTCATGGTTGATGATGGGGTGTGGAGGTTGCTTGGATGTCTGCTTTGAAGGTCCCTGTTGCTTTTGCAGATTTTTATTTAGAGCCACCGAGTATGTTTTCATGTATTCATGTGTGTTATTTGCCGGTGTTGGTTTATTAGGTCTATGTGAGACTGGTGGTGTGTTGCAAGTATTATCCTTCTCCTCTTGACTGTCAGTTCCATTCTTGGGTTGAGAGAGCTTTGCCTCCAGTTTGACTGTATAATTGCATCTCTCCCATATATTAGTGTTTGGTGGTAGGAGGAGAGGGTTGTCTGTGCACATGAGGCAGTTGTAACATTGCCTCAAAATGCCCAGATTCACCAGTTGGACTGGAGAGTACACCGGAAACTGCCCTTTGGACATGCCTGAATATGTAGAGTAAGCTGTTTTACTGATTAGCTGGAGGGGATGAATATAGAGCCTTGTCCTTCTGGACAGAATAGGGGGGGTCTAGTGTTAGGGTTAATTAGTGCTTGCTATGAGATTTAAGCAAGTGCTTGACTGTAAAATGAATGGTTTGAGTGCTAAAGTTGAAGGTTTGTCTAGTTCCAAGGGAAAAATTGAAGAGTAGACTTTGTGGAGCTGAGAATAGTTTAACTCTAGCTAACCGGCAATGCCCGGTGTGCAAAACTGTGCAAATGCGGTTTTTATAGCAGGGAAGTGAAAGAGATAGAAATGAGCCTAAAATGGCCAATAAACTACTAACTTCTGGGCTGAAACCACTCCTCCAGGGACAGATAGGCTGCTCAAAGCTCCCCTCTCTCACAGGTGAACAGAGAAACTTCCTTATATCCAAGTAAGGTATGGGCAATACAGAAACTTGTAAAACAGCCCTGGATTCAGCAATAACCTGAAAACTGGACTATACTAGTTCAGAAAGGTGGGGGAAAGTATATTTTTTTGTTTTTTTGTTTTTTTTTTTTTTTTTCAGAAAATAGAGCAGATACAATCAAAATTAGCCCAAAATGGCCAATAAACTACTAACTTCTGGGCTGAAACCACTCCTCCAGGGACAGATAGGCTTCTCAAAGCTCCCGTTTCTCACAGGTGAACAGAGAAACTTTCTTCTATCCAAGTAAGGTATGGGTAACACAGAGACTTGTAACACAGACCTGGATTCAGCAATAACCTGAAAACCGGACTATACTAGTTTAGAAAGGCGGGAAACAAGTATATTTTTTTTTCAGAAAATAGAGCAGATACAATCAAAACAACACTTTAAATGCACAGAAAAGTCTATCACACTTTAGTGTGCAGCCTACAATAGTTAAACAGATTATTTAAACACAAAAATGATTTAATTCAAGTGCAGGCAGCAAATAAGTACAATATGCAGCAATAACTAACTTTTTAAATCACAGATCCACTAAAAAAACTGGCGTTTTAGGCGGAATCAGTTAAGACAGCAAGAAAAGCAGAAAAATTATACTTAATCACTCCAAAGTCTCTCTTTTGTCTCTCTGCTGCTGTAGACTCTGCAGAACACCTGGAAGGCACTTGCTGAGTGGAATACAAACGCAAAAACTGCGCAAATGCGGTTCTTATAGCAGGGAAGTGAAAGCGATAGAAATTAGCCTAAAATGGCCAATAAACTACTAACTTCTGGGCTGAAACGACTCCTCCAGGGACAGATAGGTTGCTCAAAGCTCCCCTCTCTCACAGGTGAACAGAGAAACTTCCTTATATCCAAGTAAGGTATGGGCAACACAGAAACTTGTAAAACAGCCCTGGATTCAGCAATAACTTGAAAACTGGACTATACTAGTTCAGAAAGGTGGGGAAAAGTATATATTTTTTTTGTTTTTTTGTTTTTTTTTTTCAGAAAATAGAGCAGATACAATCAAAAGTAGCCCAAAATGGCCAATAAACTACTAACTTCTGGGCTGGAACCACTCCTCCAGGGACAGATAGGCTTCTCAAAGCTCCCGTTTCTCACAGGTGAACAGAGAAACTTTCTTCTATCCAAGTAAGGCATGGGCAACACAGAGACTTGTAACACAGACCTTGATTCAGCAATAACCTGAAAACTGGACTATACTAGTTTAGAAAGGCAGGAAACAAGTATATATTTTTTCAGAAAATAGAGCAGATACAATCAAAACAACACTTTAAATGCACAGAAAAGGCTATCACACTTTAGTGTGTAGCCTACAATAGTTAAACAGATTATTTAAACACAAAAATGATTTAATTCAAGTGCAGGCAGCAAATAAGCACAATATGCAGCAATAACTAACTTTTTAAATCACAGATTCGCTAAAAAAAATGGCGTTTTACGCGGAATCAGTTAAGACAGCAAGAAAAGCAGAAAAATGATACTTAATCACTCCAAAGTCTCTCTTTTGTCTCTCTGCTGCTGTAGACTCTGCAGAACACCTGGAAGGCACTTGCTGAGTGGAATACAAACACAAAAACTGCACAAATGCGTTTTTTATAGCAGGGAAGTGAAAGAGATAGAAATTAGCCCAAAATGGCCAATAAACTACTAACTTCTGGGTTGAAATCACTCCTCCAGGGACTGATACGCTGCTCAAAGCTCCCCTCTCTCACAGGTGAACAGAGAAACTTCCTTCTATCCAAGTAAGGTATGGGTCACACAGAAACTTGTAACACAGCCCTGGATTCAGCAATAACCTGAAAACTGGACTATACTAGTTCAGAAAGGTGGGAAACAAGTATATTGTTTTGTTTTGTTGTTTTTCAGGAAATAGAGCAGATACAGCCAAAATTACCCCAAAATGGCCAATAAACTACTAACTTCTGGGCTGAAACCACTCCTCCAGGGACAGATAGGCTGCTCAAAGCTCCCCTCTCTCACAGGTGAACAGAGAAACTTCCTTCTATCCAAGTAAGGTATGGGCAACTCAGAAACTTTGATCCTTATGCATACATACTTCCTTTTATTAATAAATAAAATTTGTCACACTATATGATAGTAAATAAAAGCAATACTGCATATTATTTATTCACTCAGTCATACAATGTAGTCCAGCTGTCCTTATCCTATTTAACATTTGTTAAGACAATGCTGTGCACTATTTATGTACTTAATCACATGTTGCAATGCAATGGTCTCCTCATTGTTTGGTAAGTTTAAATAAAGCAGGTTGCACTTTTTACAGTTGCTTTTTAAAATACCATATGCTTTCTGCCAGTGAATCAGCAGACTCTGACAACAATGAATGAAAAACATGTCTTGACATAATGCCGGGCAATCTATATTATAGCAATAACCCACGCCTGGGTGTGGGTAATGCTGGATTTACCCACGGTTGGTGTGGTTTGGTCATGAGGGCGAAGCCCGAGTGGCCAAACAAAGACAACCATGGGTAAATCCAGCATTACCCACACCCAGAAGTGGGTTATTGCTATTATACAATGACATTATTTAAGGAAAAAAAAAAATTAATTTTCTTAAATAATGGCATTGAATAATGCGGGCGGCCACAGTGGTGCAGCGGTTAGTGTTGCCACCTCACAGTAAGAGGTTCTCCAGTTCGATTCTTGGCTGGGGTGCCTTCTGTGCGGAATCTGCATGTCCTCCCTGTGGTCGCGTGGGTTTCCTCTGGGTGCCCCGGTTTTCTCCCACATCCCAATGACATGCAGTAGGTGGATTGGACACTCTAAATTGGCCCTAGGTGTGAATGTGTGCATGTGTGTGCCTTCTGTGGAAGGTTGGGTGCCAGGCTGGCAACTCGACACCGTAAAACTCTACTGCCAATCATGAACGGACAGGTGATCCGCTGTGGCGTCCCCTAACTGGGAAAAGCCGAAAGAAGAAGAAGAAGAAGGCATGTATAATGCCTCCTTGCTGCCCTTCCGCAGCTGTCTGGTATTCTGTGGCAGTTCTGATGTGCGGAAGCAACAGAAAAAGCAAGATCTCCGTTGCTTTTTACAAACTGTCTCGCTATGTTAAAGGAGTTTAACATAGCGCAACAGCTTTAAAAAAAGCAACAGAGAATCTACGTTGCTTTTTTTAAAGCTGCCTCACTATGTTAAACCCATTTAAAATAGCGAGACAGTTTTGAAAAAAGCAATGGAGAAAGCAAGATCTCCGTTGCTTTTTACACACTGTCTCGCTATGTTAAAGGAGTTTAACATAGCGAGACAGCTTTAAACAAAGCAACGGAGAATCTCCGTTGCTTTTTTTAAAGCTGTCTCGCTATGTTAAACCCATTTAACATAGCGAGACACCTTTAAAAAAGCAACGGAGATAGGAAGATCTCCGTTACTTTTTTAAAAGCTGTCTCGCTATGTTAAACTCATTTAACATAGCGAGACAGTGTGTAAAAAGCAACAGAGATCTTGCGTTCTCCGTTGCTGTAAAAAAAGACATACTAATGGAAAAAGTCTGGGCAACTGGACCTTTTTCCATTACTATAACTCTGATTTACAAAGTGCACGCTGACCAATCAGCGTGTACGTTGTGGAATATTAATGGGGGGTCATTGTATAATAGTTTATTTAACACATACTGCAAGAGGATAGATTCCTTAGTATTAAACAAAAATAAAGTCTTTAAAACATAGAGCCAGGTCAGACATTAAGTTAGGCCAAAGAGTTTTTCTCCTGTGCTTATAGAAAAGTGATCCAGTTGATAATCATTCTTGTCTCTAAAACTTAGACATCTGGAAATTATCTTGGGCATAGGAATGAACCTAGATGCTAATACTGCTAGCTGGATGAAAACAGATTAAGTACATTTCAAATGACTGTTGCATTCTTTTAAGATGGTGTTTTGGTAATGCTGAACTTTTTGTCCTGGAGAATGCCACCATTGAATGGTGACGAACTATTCTGCTTTCATTTGAACATGTTACTGGCAGTAATAAAGGAATGTGACAAGGTACTTGATCTTAATATTACAATTTCAAACATCCATATGCAATAACACAAAGTACCTAGAAAGCAAACTCCTTTGAGTGAACTTCTTGATCCCTTACATGAACAGAAAATAGTTTTATCTCTGATACTGATCTGTTGGAAACTGCTAAACATTGATTTTCTGACTGCAATATTTCCTTCCATTAGTGGAAAATGTTTACCATTGTAGTGCCAAATTGCAGAAGATGAATTATTGGGCTGTCTACTAGGTGTTTATGTAGTGCACTTTGCAGCTAAGTCACAACTCCCTCTCTTTACGTAGTGTCCTGGTTCTTTTATTGAATAAGTAATCAGTGAGGCATGAGGAAAAACATCCAATGTATCTGGAGATATAGGGAAAGGCCGGCTATGGTCTAGCATGTGGTTTTATAATAATCAAAAAATCAACACAAATGGATGAATTCATATTTTTCAACCAAAGACAAACATAAGTTTGGAAATTAGAAGTAATTGAAATCCTACAGAAATATGTATAGACTTTATATGGAGCATTATTTGTAGAATAACAGTTCACTTTAGGATGCTGAGAACTACTAATTTAATAAAAGCATTAACATGTCATGTTTTGTAGTAGTTAAGCATTTATTATCCTCAACTGTAGGAAGTCATTTCTTAGCCAAGCAAAAAGAAGTTTCTAGATAATGTTTAAAAAGTAGCATTTTCCATCATATGCAGAATAATTTGCTTCCACATTCAACTGGTGCATTTACTTTTACTAGTTATTATCTAAAGATCAAAGTTGCTTGGGAGAAAGGCACTGTATTATGTATAAGAGCAAGGAAAGTTGTTAAGAAAGTATTCATAAAAGCCTATTTCCCATTTACTGAAGTTATACTAAAATTGATATAGTTATTTGCTGTAGGTACAGTGACTGATAAAAATAAACAATGTTTTCATGTTCTATAAATTCATAAGTAAGCAGTCCTAAAACTTTAGTCACACTTCTATACATTCATAACCATTTGTTCTTATTGCTTTTTATTCCAGTTATTGCACCTGGATGTCAGATAATATTTTCAAAGAATTTGCCATTTAATAAGATAAAGCAATGAATTGGTATAGTGGCTTGCATCAGGATAAATTCTTCCCCATTGGTTCTATTTTAGATTTAAAAATGTGAAGTACAATTGTTTGTTTGTGTCTTTCGGCTTTTCCCGGTTAGGGGTCGCCACAGCGGAACTCCGGTCCGCTAATGATTGGCAGTTCCATATAGTTTTGCTAGAGTTCGTTGCTTTTATAAGGCATAAGCTCTTAACAAAAATCAGCTTCACATAAATTATTAAATATCTGTAATGGTCTCCTTCATAGGCCATCCAAACAAATCATTGTTCAATTTTTTTCCTTTAATCCTCACAAAAATCCATATAACTGCAGGATGAAATAAGGAGTCCAAAAATATAACCTGCATTCACAAGATAAATAATACATTGTTGGCTGGTACATGGGACATATAAAATAGTTACCCTTTAAACCTCTCTAACCACATACCCTTCAATATGTTTTCTCTGTAAAATAAGAAACTGCCCAATTATCCATTCAAGGGTATTCTCCTTAAAACTCAATCATGACTACATCTTCTTAATGTAATATTTTACAACTTTCTTCATGTATCTTCATAAATTTATAGTTACACATTGTATCTACTTGCTTAAATTGGTTAGTGATTCATTGAGAAATTGATCCACATGCAATAGACATTCACCATCAGGTGTTGTATCCAGTTTGCTCAGGTATACATCAAGTTTCTTTCAGCCCATCATGACTTCTCCAGTACTTAACCCATGTTAATCGTAATAGTGTATCATTAAAATCTCTCTTAGTGGGATGATACAGTCCTTACCTGTATCAAAATCATCTCTTTTATGATTTCTTCAAGGTTATTTTTATATTTTCAAGTATACTAGATGACTGTGGATGATTTTCCATATTGAATCTTTATTATATACCCAACATTTTACACAATTCTGTAATTACTGCTTCCATAAAGTCTGCACCTTTTGTCACTTGTTTTGAAAAAGAAATGAATCTATAAAAACTGAGCTGTTTTTTTATTTTTTTATGTTTTATTTGTGAATTATTTCAACCCATTTTGCAAACATATCTTCCAAGACTGATACATATATTTAAAACATCTTTTTCAGAGATAATGGACTAATAAATTCCATTTGCACCACTTTCCAAGGGACTTCTATTAAAAACAAATGACGTGCCCACACTTTCTTTATTAAATTAGATTGTAACAAGGCTAAATCTTGTTTGCAATACTTTTCACTTGTTATATGTCTGGCCATCAGTAGTCTTTGTGATATTAAATATGATATTTGTCATGTGGCTATCTAGATAATGATTTTGTCATATTTTTCCCTAATATAAAGTGGAAAGTCTTTCTTCCTTTTTTATCATCAGTAATGAAATATCAAATTCGGATGTTTTCTCTTTCCTTCTATGGTTTCAATAGAATGTATCTGATTTTTTCCAGCTTTTCAGTTATTCACCTTTTTACTGCTATTCCTTCAAATTACATATCTGAGTTACACTAGTCATTGCCTTTATACTGACTTATAAAATGCAAAATCTTTGCAAGCACGAGTCATAGTAGTAATATTTTTTTCTCTGCAAGTATAAACGTTGGTCCTGTAAATAGTGGATTATTTGGTGCCTCACCCCACCCCAGCTTATAAAACCACACTTCAGGTCTCACAGCCTAAAGAAAAGGGGAGTATACAGGTACTTATTTTCCTGAGTCATGGCTGCAACAAGTTTGCATCTGATGAGTCATTATGAATTCCTAGCTATCAAATCTAGTTTTCTTTTCACCAACTAAAATGATGACTTCTTTAGCAATCTTGTTACTATTAACAGATTCAAAAGTATCATTTTCACAGTGAGCTTTTGCTGTTATGATACAGTTGACTCACATATATTTTATTATGTGAAAAATAGCTTTGCATTGATTACAATATATAATGCTTTTACCCTCTTAATGTTTAAAACAATTTGACCTCAAGAAATCACATATATTGTCATCAACAATGCCACAATTCATTAACTGCATTAATTTCTTTTTCTTTTTTTTTTTTTTGTGCCTGAAGATGCACCTTTTATTCTGCTCATAGTTTCCAGATCTGTGCTTTGAGCTGACTGATTACTTGGGCATTCCAGTTCTACTATGTTGCTTATTTCAAAAAATCTATAGTGTTCAACCTGTATTATACAATAACATATCATTACTATTTAAAAACAAGGGTGCTGATTGGACAGCTCAAACATTGTGCCCATTTTAAATTTGGTGTATATCAAGAGAAAGAAGTCCAGTCACAGTGTGACCAGTCTTTTTATTGAAATGTGAACCATATCACCATCCTTGTAACCTGCTCTACTAGTTAAGGATTTTTAAAGCAATTTAGCGTACTTTCTCTAGCTGCTAAGTAGAGAATTCAAACTGCTTTAAAAAAAATCTTACATGAATAGTCTGTTCCATGGAGCAGGTTATAAAAGTATAAATAAAGTCTTTCGGCTTTTCCAGGTTAGGGGTCACCACAGTGGAACTCTGGTCTGCTAATAATTGGCAGTGGAATTTTATGGTGCTGAGTTGCCAGCCCGATGACCAACCTTCAAAGAAGGCACACCCATTTACACACACACCTACCTGCATGTCTTTTAGACACCACTTGACTGCAGGGAGGACATGCAGACTCCACAAAGAAAGCGCTCCAGCTGAGAATCGAACGGGAGAATCAATTGTTGTGAGGCGACAAAGCTAACTGCTGCACCACCGCGGCCACAGGTTACAAAAGTATCTATAGTTAAAAAACAATCTCTCAGCTTCCCATGCTGCTGTAGAATCAGTTCCATGGTGAATCACTTAATGGCCTTTAGTCCTCAATGATTAGTGGGGAGACAGTAGTCACCTTTGTTAACAACAATCTATGTGCCTGTTATGTGCAGAGCATGCAAAGTGTGTCAGCTAAGTGCCTCAGGCTACCAGAAGCCAGTAAAGACTTGTAATACTATGAAATTATTTAGAAAATGTAGGATTTTTTTTCTTAAATAATGTCATTGTATAATAAAAATAATCCACAACTTTATGCAATATTTAAACCTCACCAACCATGGGTAAATCCTGCATTACCCACACACAGTCATGGATTTTTGTTTAATTACAATGCTCTTTTTGCCAAAAACGAGTCCAGCTATAAAAATTACCATGTTCCTACAACTGGAAATTCTATTTTAGTTTAAATTTATATACCTTGGCATAAGGTACATTCGCATTTTTTTAGTTAAGAATGTTCAATAAATTGGAAGATGTTCATTAGGAAGTGACCTTTACAAATATTTGTCACTGTTGTAATGGCAGAATAAAATCCATTTTGTCCTCATTAGTTCAGTACACCCCTCCATTTTAATTGAATTTAAATAATGTGTAGGCTAATGTTTTGAAAGAATCAAAAGCTTACATGCAAAAAATATTCTTTTTAGGTTTAGTTCACACTCTTCATTAGAATTCTTCAATGCAACCATGGTTTTAGTGTAAAATCCTAAAGTATAATTTTTCACCCTTACATTGATGCAACAATGTTGTCCAAATGCAAGCTCTGACTTCAGTTTATTGAAAAAAGCCTCCCCATCTAATGGTTATTTAAACACTGATATATTTACGTGTGTGTGTGTGTGTGTGTGTGTGTGTGTGTGTGTGTGTGTGTGTGTGTGTGTGTGTGTGTGTGTGTGTGTGTGCATAACATGAGTTGTAGGCAACTCACTAAAAGACCATTTTATCAAAAAAGAAGTCAGTCAGACAAAATGTCTGAAAACCCATTTCACTGAAAGACAATTTATAATGAGAATACCATACACAGGAAAGCACTGCTAATGCACATATAGGAACAGGGTCAGCAGTGATAGTAAAAATACCATACACAGGGAAGCACTGCTAATGCACATATAGGAACAGGGTCAGCAGTGATAGTGAGAATACCATACACAGTGAAGAACTGCTAATGCACATATAGGAACCGGGTCAGCAGTGATGGTGAGAATACCATACACAGGGAAGCACTGCTAATGCACATATAGGAACAGGGTCAGCAGTGATAGTGAGAATACCATACACAGTGAAGCACTGCTAATGCACATCTAGGAAATGGGTTAGCAGTGATAGTGAGAATACCATACACAGGGAAGCACTGCTAATGCACATATAGGAACCGGGTCAGCAGTGATGGTGAGAATACCATACACAGGGAAGCACTGCTAATGCACATATAAAAACCAGGTCAGCGGTGATACTG